>NC_091088.1:43689021-43994456 GCF_032405125.1 Capricornis sumatraensis
AGCTGGGGACCCTGCACCAGCTCCCCTCAATGCAGAAGGAAAGTGGGTGATGTCTGGGGTTCTTCTCTCCTCTTTACCCTTCGTTAACCTCCCCCTTCCCATCTTATTAGGAAAAGTGTTCATTAAAAAAAAAATCCTTCCAGCGTGGCTTTGTTGTCATTCATGAAACCAAGATTCCCATAGTTGTTGTATCACAGGTCCATCCCTACCCTCCACTTCGCTTCCACTCATTTTCTCCGTCTCCTGCTTTATCAGCTCCTCTGTGGTCTCCTGCCTCTTTTTCTCTATGTCACCCTCTCTTCTTAGTGGACATTGTTCCTTATTTTTCCCTCTTATCTCTCTTGAGATGAGGTACAATGGGCAGATGAGAGCAGAGAAAAATGAAGCACTCTGGAGAGAAGTGCCCAGGGCATTACCCAAAGCTTGTTCTAGAACATCTCTAAAAACAGAGGAGAAAGACATGGAGATACCCAGACTCACAAATCTGGGATCCTGCGGCTGCAAACCTGCTCTCCAGCCATCCTCAAGGGTTTCTTGAAAGGCAGAGTCAGTGAGCTTTGGGAGTCGGGAAGGACAGGAAATCATCTTATCCTTGGGAAATCATCACCTGCTAGTTGGTACATCTGAGACTTTGCACAAGCATGGTAAACCTTCTGAGCCTTGGCTTTCCTATCTGTAAAATGGAAAGATAGTCATAATTTCTGAAGTTCCAGGCACAGGGTAAAATAGTAAATAGAACAAGTGTTTGGAAGGTGATAAGTATGCAGTGAATATTAATTTCCTACTTTCCTCCCAGAGAATATGGAAACTGCTAAGACTTAGGAAAAATTATAAAGCTCGGCGATTAAAGCTGGTGAGAGCACAACACTTCGTGTAATGTTTGGTGGTTTCCTGTGGATAGCAGGAGCCTACAGGTCAATTTTTATTCTGGCTTTGCTGTAGTAACTGCATTTGTTTCTTTAATGTTTAAATAGTGCCTGCTTTTGCTTAGCTGGCATGATGGTAGACCTCCCATTAGTGTCCTTATTTATTTATTTTTAATTTCACTAGCAATGCGTGAAAGCATTCTCACGGGGAAAAAGCAAAATCAAACAAGATAGGATAAAACAGAAATGCCCCTTGGCCATCCCCAGAAGTCCTAATTCGGTCCCAGAGGTAATAACAGCTTGGCGTGTGTCCGTTCAGACCAAAAGGAAAAACTTTCATTCACATGCATATGTGTACCTACAGAACTGTCTAGATTTATTTTATAGTTTTAAATACAAAATGTATCCTTGCTGTTATTATTTTACAACTTGGCTGTTTGTTTCTTTACTGGTTTAAAGTACTCTGGAGATCTTTTCTTGTCATTATGGAGAGCCCCATCTTATTTTTTCTACCTGCTGCCATACACCCCATAATCCTTCCAGAATTATGCTGTGCATCTCATAATCCTTCTAGAATTATATTCTAGCTAGAATATAATAGACTCAATAAGAGGTGTTGTCTTTTTCATCTCTTAATCCCTTAAACCTCTAACATTACCTGTCACATAACAGGTGTTTTATTACTATGTTAAGTTATAACTATTTCTGAAAAGATTTTAAATGAATTAATATGCATATAACCACATGCATTTTTAACCATTCCTCTGCTGATCGACTTTTAGGTTGTTTCTTTTTTTCCTGTTACAAACAGCAGTGAACATTCTTACATTCGCGTTGTTGTGCACTTACGCATGGATTTCTCTGGTGTAGGTCCTAAGAAGTAGAATTGGTAGGCCAAGGAAGACATCTTTTTCTAAATATTGATTGCTGCAGTATCTTCTAAAGAGGCGGCACCAGTCTACAGCCCCACATTAGTATCTTTCTTTAGGTGTCTTTTTGACAGTATGTTTCCAAAATAATCCTATGTTGCCCTCCTGTGTTTTGATTCCAGGAAAGGAGGAGGCATGATGATTAGAATTAGAGTAAAATGAGAGGCGGTACAGAAATTCATTCATTTGTTCATTCATTTCTCCAACTATTGATTCCATTGTAGGCCCTGCTGTAAATGCTGGGCATAGAAAGATAAGCAAGACCTTCTACACACCCCAGAGGGTTTCACAGTCTGAACTGAATACTTACATTCTTAATTCTTAAGGTGCAATAGCATAAAGAGACATGACAACTAAACGTAAGGTCTGATCCCGGATTTGATCCTGGACCAGTAAAAACAATGTCCCAGAAAAATACTGGGACATTTGATGGAATTCAAATGAGGTCAGTGGATTAGATAATGTATTGATATTAAATTTCCTGATTTAGATCATTGTACTATGGTTGTATAAGAGAATGTTTTTGTTGTTAGGAAGTACACATTGAAAGGGTTTAGGGGAAATATACATGATTTCTCCAACTGATTCTTGAGTGGCTCAAAAATATACTTGCATGTAACTCAGAGCTTTCCAGTGGAGCATGATGACGAAAATGTTCTGTGCCTGCTCTGACAATATGGAAGCCAAGAGTGTCATGTGACCACCAAGCATTTGAAATACAGCTAATGCAACTGAAGACGTGAATCATTAATTTTATCCAATTGAAATATAAATAGCTACATAAGGCTAGTGGCTACCATGCTGGACAGCAAGGATACAAACAGAGAGAGAAAAACATAATAAAATAAATAAGAAGAAATGTAAAGAATTGGTGAACTTGTATAAACAGAATGAGGAAATTCTTCGGATTTTTCTTGTAATTTTTCTTTGGGCTTGAATCACATATTTTAAATTAAATAATAAATGCAGTGTCATCTCAGGGAAGTTCAAATTAAAATCTTACTGAAGTATATTTTATTACAATTAAAGTGTCACAAATAAAATTATACTAACCAGGAGCCACAGAAAGGACACACTTAGACATTACTGTTAGGTGTGCAAATAGGCACAACCTTCTATCATATATACTTGCACAAGTACATGAGAAAATGTGTAAGGATTTCATAATTATTGTTCATAATATCAAAAAATTGGATGGAGTGGAAATATTCAACAATAAGAGAATGGCTAAATGTATTTTCTTTGTTCTTATTCCAGATTACTATAAAGCTCTTTTCCACACTGAGACAAAACAATTTAAAAATTTATTTTTATTGAATTATAGTTGATTTACAGTGTTACATTAAATTCTACTGTATAGCAAAGTGATTCCAATTTTTTTTATATTCTTTCCATCATGGTTTATCATAAGATGTTCAGTCTAGTTCCCTGTGCTGTACATTGTTTATCCATTGTTTTTCATCCACTCTGTATAAGATAGTTTGCACCTACTAATCCCAAACTCCCAATCCGTCCCTCCCCATCCCTTCTCCCCTTAGCAACCGCAAGCCTATTCTCTAAGTCCGTGAGTCTTTCGGTTTCACAGATGAGTAAGTGATCTCTTATGATATTTACCTGACTTCATTTAGTATGCTAATCTCTAGGCCCATCTATGTTGCTGCAGTTGGCATTATTTCATTCTTGTTTGTGGCTGACTAGTATTCCATTGGGAGAAGGCAATGGCACCCCACTCCAGTACTCTTGCCTGGAAAATCCCATGGACAGAGGAGCCTGGTAGGCTGCAGTCCATGGGGTCACTAAGAGTTGGACACGACTGAGTGACTTCCCTTTCACTTTTCACTTTCATGCATTGGAGAAGGAAATGGCAGCCCACTCCAGTGTTCTTGCCTGGAGAATCCCAGGGACGGGGGAGCCTGGTGGGCTGCCGTCCATGGGGTCGCACAGAGTCAGACACGACTGAAGCGACTTAGCAGCAGCAGCAGCAGCAGCAGTGTTCCATTGTGTGTATGTGCTCTGTCTTCTTTATCCAGTCATTTATTGGTGGACTATTTAGCTGTTGTAAATAGTGCCGCAATGAATGTCAAGGTGTGTCTATCTTTTCAAGTTACAGTTTTCTCCAACTATATGCCCAGTTGTGGGATTGCAGGATCATGTGACAGCTCTATGTTTCATTTTTTGGAAAGGAACCTCCATCGTGTTTTCTACGGTGGCTGTACCAATTTACATTCCCGCCAACAGCATAGGAGGGTTCCCTTTTATCCACACCCTCTCCAGCATTTGTTATTTATAGACTTTTTTAGTGATGGCCATTCTGACTGATGTGAGGTGGTACCTCATTGCAGTTTTGATTTGTATTCCTCTAATAATTAGCAATGTCCAGCATCATTTCATGTGTCTGTTAGCCATCTGTATGTATTCTTTGGAGAAGGATCTATTGAGGTCTTCTGCCTATTTTTTAATTGAGTTGGGGGTTTTTTGCTATTGTTATTGAGTTGTATGAACTGTTTATTTTTAAAAAGCAATTTGCTTTTTTTAATTAAAAAAAGATGTTTGGTATGATTGTATTTTTGTAATAAAAACACTGAAACTACACACACACACACACACACACTCACTCACTCAATCACTTATTCACCTTTATATGCACATAGGAAGATTTGGAGAAATACACATGAAACAGTTACCAGATCATTCTCCAGAAATTTCCTCAAGTCCTGTGGAAAGACCACCCAGCTCCATGTCTCGAGTCCTTGGGCTGGGCTGTGGAGGGTCCTCTGAGCGCCTTGTGCTATAACAACAGAGGTGCCTCCAGCCAGCCAAAAATCTCAAGCTGGTGCCTATCGGCTTGTTAGCTGCACCTCTGTGCCTGCCCCACGGAATCTCCAGGAAACGCCCCTTAGCTCGACCTGCCATTTCCAGGCACACACAGTGCCCCTCCCCGTAGCCACCAGGCCTGTGGGGCAGGCAGGGTCATTACTGAGTTCCAAGAAGGGAGTGTTTATTATTGTTGTCGGTTTGATGCTGATCCCAAAAGGACCTAATCAACAGGTAATAAGACCTCATGGGAGTGATTAGAAACCTCAACTTTAACCCTGTTATAACCACAGCAGAGACGACCAGAGTCCTGGTAGGACTCTGCCCCTCACTGAACAGGGCCTGATGGAGAGGAGATGGATGGGGAAGCCGGAGAGGTACCGGTGGCTGTGCTCAGCGGTGGGCTGAAAAGGGGATCTGGGAGAAGGGGGCACATGTAAAACCAAGTCTACCCAACAGCATGCATCATCATGCTTGACGGAAGAGCGGTGCTGGGTGCACTAGGCACAAAAACAAAGAAGCCAGGGCCTGCCCCCGAGATGCTCACGGGCGCAGGAAGAAAGACTTGCAATATGATAGGAGCTACGCTACAGGGTAGGTTTATTCAGGGCCCAGGCTGGTGCAGAGACAGGAACTATCAGCCTTGTTGGGTGAGTCAGGGAGGACAAACGTACCAGTCAAGTGAGGTCTCACAGTATATAGATGTGACAGCATCTGTTGGTTGCCCGAAGGACTTCCATTTAGACACTCACTTGTGACACAGACCTCCCTGTGTCTTTCAAGCTGCCTTAAATCCTTTTTCTTTCTTTATAAGGTTGGATTTAAATAAATAAAACTTAGTAGTAATTAATTTAAAAACAGGTGCTTAAACACTTGTTTTTGGTGTTACAAGTGGCTCTACCTGCCAACCAATGAGATAGAAAGTTAGTCTCATCCATTAGCAAAATTTAACAATGCCTGATAAGATAACAGTGCCATGAACCATTTCTCATTACCCACATAGTGACCAAGGGTGTTGTTACATAATCATCACATGAGAACACCCTTGGAATGGAAACGACTGACTACACATAGGCACATCACCATCACTGTCAATGGATAGCTGATAGATGTTTTAATTGCTTCAAGTTCCCAAAGCAGGGCCTCTGTGATAAATGATCAAGACGAGGAAATGAAGTCACGTCTTCAAAGGCCAAATCAGCCTCTGGTTTTTTCCAACTTGCACAGAATTGCAACAGCTTCTCTCGTTAATTGTTGCACAAGATTTTGCATGTTGCATAAAACTAGCTGCAAATACCACATCGGCCATCTTGATTAGGCCCAAGATCACAATCAAGAGGGTGAAACTGGACAGCAGCGTGGCCGCCATCTCACTGCTCAACCTCTTCTGGCCCTTAGAGAAGAACAGTTTGCACATTTGCAACTTGCTTAGTCCTGGGTTCTCATTTTGCTAGAACAAAAGTCCTGGATGCCAAAACCTGACACCATACAAAAACCTGGGTATGTTTAAAGTCTCAGAGCTGATAAAGAACTTCAACTTCATTAAATGAAAAAGAAACACAAAATTATACAGATTCTTCTTTCACAAACATGCACCCAGTTACCTAGCATGAGGTACTGGATGTGGGGGAAAAAGAAACGAGATCTTTGCCCTTAAAGAGCTTGCACTCTAATTAAAGGAAACAGAAATAACCAGAGCATGATGAGCTAAGTCAGGCAGCAGCAGAAGCCCAGGGGACTAGGGAAAAAGTCCTCACATGACTTGGGGCCAAGAGTCCCAGAAGTCTGCAGAGGGACATTTGAACTGGGTTTTGGACGATGGAGAGGATTCTCCTGGTTCTGGGGCCAGTGTTCTAGGCAGAGGGGTCTGTGTGTGCAGAAGCACAGAGGTTGGAGATGGTAGGTCAGATTGTACATGGTGAAGTGAGAGAGATGGGGAAGCAGAGGGAAGACTGAATCCAAAGAAATCTCAATCGTAAAAGTCTTGAAGGCCATGAGAACAAATTTTGACCTAGAAGGCCATAGGGTTGTTCAGAACAAATTTTGACTTAAAAGACCATAGGGTTGTTCAGGTATTTTTAGAATTAGCAAACAGGAAGTGTTTTACAAAAAAAACACACACCGGCCAAGGATATATTTAGGTAAGAGTTTGTGTCATCAAGCAGAGTGAATGGCTGAGCATTAGAAGTTGATACTTGGTAATCATGGCTCCTCTGCAGGACACTTCGATCATCTCATGTGCTCACACAATGGCCCAGTGACAGACATACTGGACAGGCCGCTGCCTTCAGGGAGCACACCATCACACAAGGGACAGACTCACGTTCACCCCTCAACAGTGTAATGATGGAAATGAACATGGAGCACGGTGGGAGCACTTTGGGGGACAGGGTCTCGGGGGTGGCCAAGGAAGACTTTCTAAAGTCTGTGAGACTTGCGCTGATTTTGGAAGCTGACTAGGACTTAGCTAGGTGGAGAACTATTCACAGGACTAGTTCCCAGTTCTTAATCTGAAGGTGTGGGAGGGAGGCAGAGACGGGGGAGGAAGTGGCACTGAGGAGGTGGCGCTGGATTAGGAAGGGATGTGTTGGGAGGGATGGTCACCTGGGTGGGGGTGACTGGAGGGTTGAGGTCTGAGCTGTGGCCTGCAGAGCAGTGGTGTCATGAACAAAAGTAATGTAGTCAAAAGAAGCCAATCTCAACACAGGCTTGAATACAGAAGGAGTGATAAACTTCTGTGTGGTGCCAAGTTGGATTTCTGTTAGAGCAGCAGTTCTCCACCAGGGGCATTTTTCCCCTGGGGCAATTTCACTCTGCCTAGAGACTTGTTCAGAATTCAGAGCTCTGGGAGGGTGTGTGCCCCTGGCATCCAGTGTGGTAGGATTCGGGGATGCTGCACCAAATGCACAGGAGAGGCCCCGAAACAAAGAGGTACCCGGCCCAAAACAGTGCTGAGGTTGAGGAACCTGTCCTAGAGCTTCCCCTCAAGAGTGACCTGAGTACCCTATGAGCAAATGGAGAAACAAGGGTAATTCAAAGGCCATTAACAAACATTGCTTTCCAATGTACTGGTTTGTAGTTGTAAAAATCTTAGGAAGGGCAACAGAAAGCTTTGGTCAGGGTTCTGGGATGCCCACTTATGCTAACTACATTCTGTCTCCAAAGAGATAATGTCGCTTTGCCTGGACTCCTCCTTTCTCCTGTCAACACGTTTGGTGGGATGTCACTTTCAGACCACCCCCGTGCCCTGTTCCTGGGTCCTCCCTTCTATACACGTGCACAGAAAGAGTAACCTGACAGAATCTCACCCATCCTCGCTATACAATAGAACAGTATCTTGTTGTTCATGGCATTTGTGTGACTCATGCCAGAAGACAGTCTTCCCAACTTTATGAGCAGTTCTGGGGGGTCCAAAGTCCACCTAGAAACCCTGGGTAGTTCTTGGATGGAGCTCAGAAACGTACATATTTGGGCTTAATATTTCCAGGAACCCTGATAAGGGGGGATCAGGGGCCATAGTTGAGAAAGTCTTGCTATAAGAGTACAAAGGGGTGGGTGAAGGCAATGAAGTAGAGGGGTTTATATCAGATCATGCAGGGCAGAGGCAGGCATGACTCTGAGCTGATGGAGGTAGATCAGAAGAATAGGGAGGTGCTGGGGACCAGTGACTTTCTGAGGTTTTATCCACAGAATCCTTTCTTTAGAGAATCCAGGGAAGTCTAACCTGTAAACCACAAAAACTGGGGGATGTTCTGATTTAAGTGGGGTGAAAGGGCTCTCTTAAGCTTTGCCACTTCCTGATACTTCTAATAGCCAAATTCTACCAAAGATTTGTGAAGTTCATCAAACCCAACAGACTCCCACAGACTTTATATTAGGAAATAAATCCATAACATCAAGTTTCATGACAACAAAGAGGAAAAAAGGCACACCCAGTTAGTCAGTTCAGTTGACTCTTGAGTATCTGATGATATGAGTGACCAATATTTATTCATTCATTTAGTAAATATTTTTTTGAAGACTGGCTGTGGGCCAGGGGCTGTTCTAGAATATGAGTAGTATGGTTGGGCCACCTATATGCTGTCTTTCTTCTAATTTTTTCTCTGCTCATTAGTCCAACTCTAAGAAGTTAGGGAAAGAAACGAAATTAACCTCACAATTTAGTTGCTTACTCAGGCTTTTAGTGAGCTACTTGATGGTGGAATCCTGGAAATTACTAACAGTGAAACCAAAGGCTTCTCTCCAGGTCCCTTGTTTGATCTCCTTGCCCTCATCCTCAGTATAATGGGCTGAGTAGTATAGTAAGATGGTGAACACGTGGGCTTCCCTAGTGGCTCAGTGGTAAAGAGTCCGCCTGCAATGCAGGAGGCAGCTGCTGATGCCAGAGACCTAGGTTTGATCTCTGAGTCAGGAAGATCCCCTGGAGGAGGAAATGGCAACCCGCTCCAGTATTCTTGCCTGGGAAATCCCATGGACTGAGGAGCCTGGGGGGCTAACATCTTAAGTCCTCAAGACAATATTCCCAGGGAAAGGAATTCCACTGAGGGACCCCAGATAGCAGAAGCAAAAAGTCCATTGCAGTAATACCGAGGCATGGCAGATGATAATGGCAGACTGAGGGATCCAGATCAAGATGAACATGTGACCCATCCCTGCTCCCTCCCTCTCCCGCCCCCCGCCACTTCTGTTTCTGCTAAGAACAGGACACACAAAGCTCACCTCTTAATATTTCCAAATAATGCCGTTTTAAGAATCTGGCTGGCTAGTGTGTGACAAAAATTTTAAAAAGACCTGACAACAAAAATTACTATTCAAAGTAAAGTATTATTTTAGGGTGGCATTATTTCTTAAATTCACATTTTTCGTTTGTTATACCATGTAGCAGTTCTGTGAACACATAGATAAGAGGATACAATAGATATTTGACAGTGTAGTTCTCAGAGTATTTGCATATCCAAGAGATTATTTCAGCGAGTATACTTAGACTGACCCTATTAACCATTCACAATATTTTGTCTTGAATTCAATTCACACTCTGTGGACATGTCCAATTCACATTTCAGCTCTTAACGCTGTTTTCCCTCTTAGACTTTATATTAGGAAATAAATCCATAACATCAAATTTCATGACAACATCTGCTCTGGCTGACATGATTGAAAGAGAATTTCACTCATGCCAGGTTATTCTGTTTCTTAATTTGTTCTTTATCATACCTGGAGAAGCAGCATCTTTTATCAAGTCCAGTATAGAGAATGGAAGCTCCTGGGGCAGAATTCACAACTGGCAGCAGCCTCGGCAATGCTGGAAGGTGACGACAGGAAGTACTCTGAGGCAGCAGAGTTGACAGGATGGCTGGAGGCTGATTTCCAGGCATGAATGGCTTTGCCACACGTGCCCAGGCCAGTTCTGCCAAGCTAACGACCAGCGCATTCAAGATAGAGGTAGATCATTGCCTAAAATGGGCAATGAAGTTTAATGAGAAAAAAATATGAGTCCCTATGTACTAGGGACTCAGTGTCTTGTACACCAGTGTTCATAGCAGCGTCATCCCCAGTCGCAAAATGCGGAACAACCCACATGCCCATGAACAGATGAATGGGTAGACAGAATGCGGTATATCCATACAGGGGAACATTATTCAGGCATAAAAATGAAGGACGCTCCCATACATGCCACAGCATAGATGAACCTTGGAAACATGCTCAGTGAAATAAACCAGACACAAATGTACAAATACTGTATGATCCCACATACATGAAGTATCCCAAATAGGCAAATCCACAGAGGCAGACTGTAGATTAGAGGTTTCCAGGGCTAGGGGAAGAAGCGCGTGGAGAGTTGATGATTAATGGATTCAGAGTCTCTTTCAGGGATGACGAAAAATTTTGGAAATTGTGATGAGACATATGCAAATGTAATCCCATGATTGACATCACTGGATTGTGCAACCCCCCAAAATGATTACCACAGCATGTTTTATGCTATATATGTTTCACCACAATGAAAAATTAAATAGTTATATATTATATATAATGATTTAATTAAAATATATATATTTTTAAAGCTGATATCCTAATGTTAGGAGGTTGAGGACTGTGTTCTCAACTTCTAGGCACAGGCAGAGGGAGACCATGAGCCCAACTTCACTTGGTCATGGGCCCCATATGGTTCTCATGCTTACAACCTCCTGACATTAGTATAGCAGCTCTTTTTAAAATCTAAAACCAGACAGTCAGATTTTTAAAGAAACCTATGAAAACTGTACCTGGGAAATTAAACAAACAGAAGGTAGAAAATACAGTAAGCAGCCATCTCAGAGCTCCACGATTCAAACTGTCTCAGAAAGAAATCTATCTCTTGTCTCGTCCTTGCCCAGATTTATAGCACGTGCTGGTGGCCACCTTTCCAGACCTCATCTCCCATATGTGGGGCGACGGCGCCTGTCTCCTCTGGCCAAGCACATCTCCGTGCTAACACGCCTGAAATGAGATGAGGCTCCAGAATGTTCTGGAGGCGGAACTGTAACAAAGTGTCACCTTCTCGGCCAGCTCCTGGCACCACCTCCTTCCCATCAGCTTCAGCTCCTACCTATTGGTGGTTCCATGTTTTCAGTGGCAGGAGAGGGCCTATGGAAGCGGGGGAGGTCTCCTGAGCTCTGCGGCCATGAGAAGCCTGCTCACCTCTCAGCCTCCAGCTCCTCCTTGTTGCCAGGAGGAGAAAAGGCGACTTTCTGGAACGGTGACAGGAGCCCAAAGGCAGCACAGGCAGCAGGAGCGGGCGGGCAGGCAGTAAAGTTTCCAGATCCCCAGGGGACGTAATCCCATTCTCCAGCCAGGTGCTGCAAGTGAGGCTGGTGGCTTCCAACCTTCTTGGCCCGAGTCCAGAGTTTCCAGGCTTCCCTCCACCCTGAACTCCTTCCCATCATCTTTCCAACCAGAAGCTTGTTAACTGTTTTCCTGTGCTTTTATCCAGATTTCAAGGCACCCTCTGTGTGTTAAACTTCAAAGGAAGTTTGCTACAGTAAGTGCCATGCTGTAGCAAGGGGAAAGCTGCAAACAGCTCTGTTGAAAATGGTTTTGTTCAAATGAATGGGGCTGGGACTCTTTCCTCTCACACCCACCGCCGCCCCCCCCAACACACACACCCTATTTCTTTCAGATGAAATTGCATTTGTGTCTGGATTAAGTTGCCTGGTATCAATCCTGAAATTTTTAAAGATGAAAAGCAGAACAGCCGCACAATATTTAAAATGTGAAATGATTACGGAATGGCACCGGGCCAATGTTTATGAATCACTGAATATGATCATAAAATCATAAAAAATAATCACCAAAAGGTAAATAAATTACCCAGCTTACTGCTTATTTTCACGTAGGGTCTGACACAAAAGCAGCAGCCATGAATGATTTATACCTGTTTTAACAATAATACTCATTTTACTGAAAGATGGTCAGCACTTGGACTGCTGTGGGCAGCGTGCCAGTTGTCGAAAGGTTAATGTTTCAGCAGCAATACATTAAATTATGAATAATACCAGTCCCAAAATGGAAGGTTATTAGCTCAGTATGCTTAATTAGACCAGCTAGAACTTTGCCATCAAGTAGCAGTGCCCATTACTGCAGCACTTGCCTTGATGGGGGATGGCAGCTTTGGGATTCTAATGGCAGGAGCCGGGGCAGGTAGAGGCAGGAGGGGTGTGGGCATGTCCTTTCTTTTCAACTCAGGGCACAATTATTAGAAGCATCTCAAAGCTGGTTTTCGGGATTTTGAGCTTTCCCATGGTTTACCCAGGATGTCTTCCCAGCAAGAAAGGGCAGAAATGACCTGGGTACTTAGTGTTGTGGATACAGGGGATGGTTCACAGGCTGGGCGAAGCCATCAGCATTCATCCAACATGGGCATTTATTGAAAAACTACTGCCTACCAGGCACGTGCAAAGCAGTTAATGAGACCAACAGGTTCTCAGATCTAAGACAGGGGAGAGCCCTTAAACAACCAACTATGCAATTAGTGCCTTAATTACAGCCTCGTGACTGCTAGGAGGGGTGGGTTCAGAATGCTGCTGGCACCTGGACTGCAGTCAGGGTAGGGGGTTTTGGAGAAGGCTTCCCGTAGGAAGCTCTGATCTCTAAAGGGTGAGTAGCAAGGAGCTAGGTGAATCTTCAGGAGAAACTCTATCAGGCACGGACTAGCTAAATCATGCCAGAGCCTCCAGAAAGGACGGTGCTAGAGAGAGATGCAGGCTTTGGGTGAAAGGAGTACTGAGAGTGTGCTTGCCTGCAGGCCATGAAGATGCTGCTGAGCACCTCGCTTGTGTGGGTGCGTGTGTCTATGTGTGCATGTGTGCCTACACCTGGCCCCACAGCCACCCATCCCCCTCTCCTCCTGCTGTCTTTGCCCTACGAGGTGCTCCGGTTTAAAACTCCAGGCTCACAGGCAGGGGTAGGGCCGGACCCGCCCCTGGCCTGTCCACTTCATCCCGCTGTCTGCACCACCGCCCAGCTCTACTTAGTACTATTAGTAGCTTGTTTTTCTAAGCCCTAAAATTCATTTTCTTTTCCCGCCTCGCTTCCAGAAAAATAAATAAAAGTGAACACATCACTCATTTAAGAAGAGGAATGGAATTCAGGTTGCGTTTTTCTTTCTATTTTTATGATTAGTTAGAATTTTCCTGGGAACGCGGCCAGGAGGGCATTATGGTGAGATAATGTCCTGTATTTAATCACGGCTGCAATGGCGAGCCGTGTTCTGTGGGGAGAAGCCGAGTTAACGCATCTTCCCTGTCGTGTGTTTTCAGGGTACCGCGGGTGGCCCAAGATGAAGACTGGGCCAAGAGGCAGCTGGGCGCCAGGCCTGTGTGAAAACCCACAGGTGGACAAGATGCAGCCAGGACTGTCTTCATGCGAGACCCATCAGCCCTGAGAACCCTGAAACCCCCAAAGAAGCCAAGTGCAGGAGGCCCCAAACTGACCAAAGTCAGTCGCATCCTTGGTCCTGCACGCTGTGGACATTTCTGGCACCGTCCATGTCTGCCTCTGCACAGCCCCTTGGCCTGGATGCATTTCTTGTTTTCAAGTGGGCATCCCACCCCTTTGTGACCCCAACACCATGTACGCAGGGGGAGCTCAAGGCTTCTGAGTGAACCTGGAAGTCAGCAACAGGTAGGACCCATCTGTTCCTTAATTCCACGTGTGCGTGGCCGTCCAATGAAAGAATTGCTGGCAGTGGTAAAATAGAAACAGATATCTTAGCGAGATGTCTTAGGGAGATGTCTGGAAGGCAGGAAAGGCAGATCAGATTTAACCTGGAAGAAGGGAGCCCAGAGGATATGTGGATGGATGCGGATCCACCTTTCTCGGCCAGGAAAACCAGAACGGGTGGGGAGGGGCACATGGAACCCTTCACATTCACTGTTGTCCTATTAAATGTGGCATTAGAAGGAGTAAGGTAAGGGCAGTGGAGAGAACAGGATGCCCCAAGCAACCCATAAATAGCAGGGCGAAGACAAAGTGTTTATTACTTAGCTTCATGAAGCCCATATAAGCACTCTCCCGGGGTGCGAGAGCGCGGGAGCGTGTGTGTCCGGGGATGGGGAGTCCCAGACCCACTGTTCGCGCTTGGCTTGATTCTGTGAAGGCGTCTATTTGATGGAACGTACTGGAACAGTTCATAGCCAGCACAGCAAACCTTGTGCGGAGACAGAGCTTTCTTTTTCTCTTTCCTTTTCCTGTTTGCAGTGAGAATGAGGCCTTTCTCTTCTCGGCCCTTTGCTCTCCCCAAAGTTGTCTCACGAGGTCACTGCCAGCTGACAGGCTTGCCTTTCAGTGCGAGGTTGGAATGGAAACAATGCCCTGTGTTCTGGGGGGCTGGTGAGGCTCTGGGCCTGTTCCTGACCAGGCTGCCCTAAACTGTAAATGGGTTATTGTTTTAGCAGGACTGTCAGTTTCTATAGACAATTTGGTGTATGTGATGCAAGACTTGCTCCTTCTAGTTTGTATGTATATATATATTTTCATAGACGGGAAAGAGTCCCCGGTTTGATCCCTGGATCAGGAAGATTCCCTGGAGAAGGGAATGGCTACCAACCCCAGTCTTTGTGCCTGGAGAATCCCATGGACAGAGGAGCCTGGCGGGCTTACCGTCCATGGAGTGGCAAAGAGTCAGACAGGACTGAGCGATTAACACTTTCACTTTTATATATGTATGTAGATGTACATACACGTATACACACCACCAGTATTGAGTGGCAGAAAGGTGCTTTAAGATCATCATGCTTACTTTCTAACCAGGTTTAGCCCCTCACTCACTGTGTTTCTTTGAGCAACTGACTTACCCTCTCAGTATGGGTATTAGCAAGGCATTAGCATCTCAGTTCAAACAAGTCTGCCTACAAGATCCCTCCTAGTTCAAACATACTTTGACCCTGTGATTGCAAGATATTACATTACCATGTTCAACAACAAGCTTAAAAGAACTTTCTTTGAATAGCTTATCCATTGACGGACCTGATTTCTAAGAGCAGTCAAGGATGTGTGCTGAATGTTCTATTGAATCCCCTGAATGCTGAAGTTAGTGGTTTGCAGATATGAATGGCAAGAAGCGGAAAGTAGAAGAGATCTGTGTTGTCAAGTTCTGAGATCTTCGTACTCAGGATTGTCAGTTACAATACACTTTGTCACCAATGGATAGTATTTGGAGAAGTAAGAAGCATTTTCAAAAGCTATATATTGGAGGTTTCTGAATGAGGACCCAGTTCTGAAAACTCTTTTCATTGGATGAGGAACAGCAAATAGATAAGAAACAATTCACCAAAACTAAGGTTGACTATTTTTCATTACTAATAATGGTCAAGTAACAATAATATTGCCTACCAGAGGCCTCAGAGGAAACCAGTAGGGCAGTGACAGAACCCAGCCAGGGCCAGCCTCTGGGATGCTAGGAGCCCTCTGGCACAGCCAGCCTCAGGCTGGCACTGGCTGGCTGGCTCTGTGAAAGTGTCACCGGCACAGAACCGTGTGCTGGCCTTCCAGGAAGGTAAGTGACTAGCTGGGCCAAGAAGGAGGGATTCCCCAGTGTTCTACCAGAAGCTTCACTGAGAATCACAGCCCTGCAGCCACTGACCACCGTGGCCCACCCCTTAGTAGATGGTGATGGGGGTCTCTCCCAGGCTGGCTGGTCAAAATCCCTTTTGGAGGAGGCTGACACTACCACCTGCCTGGCTAGAGGTCTTCAGTGCTTCTTTAACCTACATTTTTCCTTCCTTCCCTCCCTCCACAAGCACTGACTGGATATATACTGTTTGGCAGGCACTAGGGGAGGCCCACCGTCCTCGTGTACTAACAAATGAGTCTGAGCTGGAAGTACTTTCTGCCTCACAAGACAGATAATCACAAGTATAGTTTAGAATTCCATACACTGAGCTGGAGAGCACAGAGAAGGAAGAAAGCAGCTCAGGCTATAGAGGGTCTCAGAAGAAACCTTTATGGTAGATATCGGCAGAGGGAAACAAGGCATTCCCAGCAAAGCAAACACAGCCTATTTAGAAAGCAGGGGTGGGTATTTTTTGGCTCACGTCCAAGACTTAAAGAAGAATCAACACTGGGGATGAGTTTGAGATACACAGCCTCAAAGCAACCACAGCCTGGGTCAGGAATATCTCTTCACTTCTACCCTGCAGACAATTGCCTAGGCCTGGACGTTGGTGAGGAGGGGCGTAGGGAATATCCAGACCCTGACCTGTCATTCATAAAAAGCTTGATGGTCATTTTCAAAGGCTGCAGGCCATTCTCTCAGAGTGACACCCCACCTCAGACGCTACGTCTGTAAGAATGAGAGCTCTGCCTGGGGCATGCATCCTGTGTAGGAATGAGTCTTAAGACCTGTATGCTGATTGCTAACAGTACCATCAGCGCAGGGTCCATGGCTAGTGTGGGCGCCATATGCATGATTTCATCACAGTGGAGCCCTTGGTGTTTCTTGCATTAGCGTCCCTGCTTTGCTTTCTTTTTAAATTTTAATTTTATTGGATTGTGATCAATGTACAATGTTGTGTTAGTTTTAGGTATATACAAAGTGATCTTTTTCAGGTTCTTTTCTCATGTATGTAGGCTGTCACAGAATATTGAGTTTCCTGTGCTATACAGTAGGTCCTTGTTGGTTATCTATCTTATATGCAGTCGTGTGTATGCGTGTGTTCATCCTAAGCACCTGATTTTTCCTCCCCGCCACGTTTGCCCTTTGGTAACCATACGTTTGTTTTTTACATCTGTAAGTCTGTCCCTGCTTTGTAAATAAGTTCATTTGTAACTTTTATTTTAAATTAGATTTTACATATGAGTGATCACATGGTATTTGTCTTTCTCTGTCTGACTTCCTTCACTTGTTATGATAGTCTCTAGGCCCATCCATGTTGCTGAAAGTGGCATTATTTCATTTTCATGACTGAGTAATATTCTATTGTTGGGCTTCCTTGGTTGCTCAATGGTAAAGAATCCACCTGCCAATGCAGGAGATGTGGGTTGGGTCCCTGGGTTGGGAAGATCCCCTGAAGGAGGAAATGGCAACCTGCTCTAATATGCTTGCCTGGACATTGACAGAGGAGCCTGGTGAGCTACAGTCCATGGGGTTACAAAAGAATCAGATATGACTTAGTGACTAACAACAACAACATACCAACAACATTCCACTGTATATGTGCACCACAACTTCTTTATCAACACTTCTTGGTCAATGGACATGTAGGTTGCTTCCATGTTTTGGTTATTGTAAATAGCATTGCAGTGAACACTGGGGTTCATATATCTTCTTGGACTATGGTTTTCTCCAAATAGACCCTTTGTACAATGATATAGTTGATTTCCTATTGGCCCGTCTCTCTCCTTTTTGATCTCTCCTTGCTAAAAGATAGACATTGATTGAAGAGATCCAAGTGCCTATGAAGAAGAAGAAATACCACCTTTGCCTTTGAAAGTAGGTGTATGGCTAGGCAGGCTACCAAGATCCAGGTCTGTATTATATCCACAGGCCGAGGCCCTACCCAACCCTAAGCCTTCCCGTGAACCACACTCTGCCTCTGGCCCTCTCTGCCTACACCCCACCCTCACAGTCCTACCTAGGAGATTAAGTAGAATGACCTCCCTTTTAGGACCGAGGTATGGCCAAGACTCTCCAATGACTAGCCCACATGGCCAGCACTCTAGGGATTAGAAGCCCAGCCTTCTTGTGATAAGCAAGCTCCTATTAGCAGTTCTATCTTCTGAAATAGGTGTCTCAATATCCCTGACCTCCTGAGCTTATAGATTGGCTAGCCCTGAACTTCAGGACCCTCTTACTCATGTATTAAATCTCATGTGATTACCCGGACTTGTGGCCCCCACAACCTACTCTGAGGCCTAATATTCATTTGCCCCATTCATTTCTCCTTTGTGCTTCTCGACACAAAGGAGAAATGAATGGACTAGACTTGATGCTGACTTCATAGGCTATATGTAACCATGTAGATGGTAAGTACAGGTATGTGAAGTGAAAGAAATTAAAGTCTGGCTTGGCCAATGAAACTTTCTTATCCCTTACAATTTAAAACATTTCCTGATCTTTGAACCGCATTAAATCTCATAGTGTATTAGAATTTGGTGACACTATCCTTTACCACTGGAAAGAGCTCAGACTGCTTTGACATGAACAAAGTAATCTTGCCCATGAAAGAAGATGTATGAATGCCACTTGCTTGTAGAGCCCCATGTGGTTCTTGTCGGTCATCCTCCTTTTAATTAGAACTGCAATCATCTCTCAAGGGGCACCTGGAGGCTTCATTAAATCTGTCAGCTTCCCTATGATATATAAAACTGGTGATGTTGAAAATCTCGGCCATATAAAAAATACTAGGAAGTTGGGGGAAATGTATATATCATCTGGGTTGTTGTCGTTCAGTTGCTAAGTCATACCCAACTCTTTGCGACCCTATGGACTGCAGCTTGCCAGGCTTCTCTGTCCTTCACTACCTTCGGAAGTTCACTCAGATGCATGTCCATTGAGTTGGTGATGCCATCAACCATCTCATCCTTTGTCGCCCCCTTTTCCTCCTGCCTTCAATCTCTGCTAACATCAGGGTCTTTTTCAGTGCTCAGCCTTCTTTATGGTCCAACTCTCACATCCATACATAACTACTGAAAAAACCATAGCTTTGAGTATGCAGACTTTTGTTGGCCAAGTGATGTCTCTGCTTTTTAATACGCTGTCTAGGTTTGGGGGCTTCAGGTAAAATGCATTCCCGTTTCATTCGTGTAGGACCAGGGCTTTCCTGCAGTCAGCATAAGAACAGCATTCTTTCCAATTGGTACATTTGCTTCATGTCTACCTCACATTCCTGGAGCCTTCCCATGTCCAGTCACATCTTTTAAAGCTGTCATTCTGGGCCCTTTATGACCGTGAGCATGGCTCACTGATGCTTCTTGTGTGCTTCTACTGAGCCTGCCTTCCTCCATCTGGGGAAGAGGAAGTTGCCCTCTGAGTGGAGTTCACCAAGGGCCTTTCCAGTAAGCTCCTTTGAGGTTAAACTTATAGCTATCAGAAATTATCTAGAACCTCTCTACTTCCATTCAGGCTGCTGTCCAAACCAGTGTGCTAGGAAGGCCTTCCAGCCTTGGTCCCCTCACCTTACCCTGGAGCCGCGGAGTATCTTTCATAGCGTTGTCACCTGTGACTTACAATGCTGTGTTAGTTTCATGTGTACAACAAAGTGACTCAGTTATACATGCATGAGTATCTTTTTCAAATTTTTTCCCCATTTAGGTTATTACAGAATATCGAGCAGAGTTCTCTGTCCTATATAACAGGTAGGCCATTGTTAAATACAATAATGTGTACATGTTAATCCTGAAACTTTTTAATTGAGATAATTGTTCTTGGCATTTTGAACCAGATAATTCTTTGTTGGCAGGGAGAGGCTGTCGTGTGCATTGTAGGATATTTAGCCACATCACTGGCCTCTGCCCACTAGATGCCAGTGCCACCTACCCCTCAGTTGTGACAAGTAGAAATGTCTCCAGACATTGCCAGATATCCCTGGGATGAGGGAAAAAAATTCACCCCCTTAGTTGGGAATGACTGCTCTAGAATTCATGCTGTGTAGGGCTTTGTGGCTTTTCCAGTGGAGGGAATGTTCTAGAGTGTTTGTGGCATCTTCTTTGGCTTATAAGAAACAGGAAAGACAAGACATGACCACAGGGAAAGTCACTCGACCCAAGGAAACCACAAGACTTTGCACCATCCATTTACAGTTCTTTACCCTCACTATCTTATGTCTTCTATATGAGAGTTACTCAGCTGTGTTAGCAGTTCTGATGTGGAACAGGGAACGGGGGCAGTGGCTAGATCTTCTCGTCCAGCCATCTCCTGTCCTGTGGAAACACTTGTCTCTGGCATCGCAAGAGGCCTCATTAGAAAGCCCATAAGAAGCTTTATCTGCTTGTTATGCTGCAGTAAGCCAAGAGTTTTCTGAAACGCCCTTTCCTGTCTGTCTCACTTGGCCATTGCCACAGATTCTAGTAAATCTGCGATGCTTCAGAAACTGTGTCATCATTTCTCAGTGTTTTCAACACACTTCATTTCAAAGAAGGCCTTTATTGTAACAAGCTCATTTGAATGACTAGTAACTAAGAGAAAGAGCTGGACCTGCGGAGATCTGTCCAGGCCCACTGCTTCCTTCAGGTCTAGGAAGCGTAGCCGCCCAATATTCACTGCAGGGTCTGCTTCCATCTTGTACAAAAAGTGAAAGTAAACTAGTGGGGATAAAATGCAAAACCCATTCATTCATTCAAAGTTACCAAGTCATTCAAAGAAAAGTCACCATTCATTCATTCAAAGAAAAAGTTACCATCGTGCTAGTTACTGTAAGTTACTCTAGTTATCGTAGTGACTCTAAATACTGTGTATTTAGAGACACATAAGACACAAAGTTTAAGAACTGTTTGTCCAGTGATAGAGTCCAATGGGAACAAGAACATTCACAATACAAATTAGGGGTCCTAGAACATAAGTGCCATAGGTGTTCTGGAAAATATCATGGGAAGAGAAGATGTATTATGCATACTGCAGTCCTTTGCCTGGCCACAGTTTCCAGAATACTTGTGTAAATGGCCTGTGAGAATGCATCTTTGCCATCTTGGAGAGAGTTGGTACAGACCAGTGGATCCGGGAAATATGGAAACTATTTCATGGAATATGGAAAATGCAAAAAAATATCTGGGCTTTGCTGAGGCATTTGGAAAATGACAAGTTGCCCATTTATCTCACGGGAAAGAAGACGCAAGTATGAGTATGTTAGTAATTAGTTATCTATCGTCATTGGTGTCAGTGTGGAAAGAGACACAACCTGATGTGGAGAGAGTCACTTCTGGTGCTGCGACTCTAAGGCTTTTCATCTTGATCAGGTGTGGTTGTCATGAAGTCATACGTTGAGGATAAAGAACTCAACAAATTTCGATAGGCTGGGGCAATGCACCACACCTAATGAGATGAAATCTAAAAACAAGAAAATACAAGGGTTTGTCTTGGATCCAAAAACCTACCTGCACAAAGGCAGGGGCAGGGGGCCAGGCTTGGCAACAGATGTTGAGAAAGCATTTTTTTCACCAGATTTTGTGCATATTAGGAATCACCTCATACCTTTGTAAAATGTGGGTTCCCAGCGGCCACCCTCAGATTGTCAGAGTCAATGAGTTTGAGGTGGAGCCCAAGAATCTGCAATTTATTAAGGCTCCTTGGCCATTCTGTGGCAGAAGGTCTGGAAGCCACAGTTTGCAAACTACTATCTTAGAGGTCTGAGTTGATAGGAAGAGAATTCAACAATAGTATTGAGTAAAGTGTAACGAGGAGGACAAAGGAGGCAAGAACCTTGCTCTACTGGGCTTGGCAGAGCAGATGTGAACAATTTACATTTAATCTTGGGCCATGACCCTGGAAGGAGAGAACCAAACTCGAAACAGGGAGGCAGGGGACTCAGAACCAGGGCATGCAAAGAATAGGTGAGGGAACTGACAGTGCCGAGAAGGATCAGAGGGAAGAGGACAGAAACAGGGAAGGATGATCTGCATAAACTTGCTCTGTGTGGCCTCACAGAATAACACTAGCAGCGGAGTCAGGGCCATCAGTTTCAGCTCAATAATGACCAGCTTCTCCAATAGGCAGAGGTGCACAGGGCTGGAGGTGTTCAGTAATGGACTGGAGAACACATTCTAATAATTCTTTTAGGAAGTTCGTGATAAAAAGAAGAGTGGGACATTGAACAGGTGGTAGAATCAAGGAAAGTGTTGTTCATTGCATTTTTCATAGACGAGACTAGAGCATGTGTAGATTTCCGAATAAAAATGGATTTCTTACAGAAAGATGAAAGTGTGATGAGGGCAGGCATTCAGTGGGGACAGGAGCAGAGAGAGATGAATAAATGAAGAAGCAGGGGATCAGATGGACCTGGAAGGGTGGTCTCCAAGACCCAGGAAAGATTTGCAGTGGAAACAAGCAGAACAGAAGAAAGGAGGTAAGGATGCAAAGGCATTTTATGGAGGAAAAGAGGGTGCCCTGCAAGGCACCTTACGGTCACGCAGCAGGCAAGTTGAGGTTCTTTCAAATTATGGTTTCAAGAAACAAGGGGTTGAAATATGTTATCCAGAGTTAAGAAAGAGTAGGGTTGGTGAAGGCTTAAGGAATGTGGGAGAAGTGTGGAGTGGCAGATTTGTGGAATTCAGTGAGGAGTCAACAACCATCCCTGATTGGCTGTTGCACTGTAGAACTTTCAACTGGGTACATTCAGCTCAAGTTCCTTGCATTCCCAGCAGTGTGGATCAATCCGGAGGCTTAAGTGAGTGAGCAGGCAGCTGGGGGGAACCTGGACTGCAAATCGGCATGGTGGACCTGGGTAGGGTAAAAAACTTGAATTTCAGACTCACAGAGATTGGTAAATGCCAAGCTTTGAGGTTCAGTGCAATGGGGTTTTCTGAGCCCCTGACCAAGCACCTGTCTTCGCAAAATGTAGAAATTCAACACTCTAGGGATACTTACTCATAAGTACTCAAGATATCTGAATTTTATTTCAAGGGTGTTATCTCTGTGCCTCCATCTTCATCTTTATAGAACTGGGGCTGTTCTGACTTGGAGATGGCATTGTGTGGCATGTGTCCTAGAAATGTTGGGCTTTTATAAGCCCTGAGATTTTAGGAAGTGTACAGACTCTATGTCCACTGTAATTCATGTTAAGAGATATAAGCTACGAGACTTCTTACATGTTTTCTTCTAGTTTTCTCATTTATTTCCTAGTGGACTTACAATATATTTATGGAAAATAATGGCTCTGACTTGCCTGAAACTTGAAAGATTGACACAGTCTGAAAAGTCACCATAGCTGTCTTTGGCCTCAAACCCATTCAATATAGAAATCTCTTCAGATAATACCTAAATTGGTGCTGGGGGTGGGGGGTGGGGGCGGGGGAGGGACTGGAAACAGGCCTGTCAGAGTGGAGTCTTAAGCCTTGACCATTTGCTTCCTCATTGTTTTTGCATGATCAACTTTTAAATAGTCCTTAAACGCTGGTAGAAATACCTTCTCTTTTTAAAAAGTAGATTCTTTGCAGGGCAAAAGTTTTTTCTAAAGGAATTTCATTATTGGCTAAAATCATGGGAGAGTAACTTTGTTTTTGAAAACTTGGCAGGACTGAAAAGAAGCAGGATTAATGACTCTATTTTTAAAAAGCAAAAAGGAAGTTCGTAATGTCCCAATCTGGAACTTTACCTGAAAAAAAAATCACCAAATCATTTCTAGAATAATCTGTAGTGAATACAGTGTTGGGAACTTATATCACTTGACAGAATAAGTCCTGTCAAACTGATTCATTTCCTTCCATGAAAGAGTAACAAGATTTTAGTAGATTGAGGGGAAATGATAAATGTAATCTATATTTTATTTAGCAAGATGCTTGAACCTGTTCCATCCAACATCTTGGTCGATAAATTCAGAAAATTTGGAGACTGGCATTAGATGTCTGGGGGCAGCTGAGCTCCCATCCTGGGGTCTGGATCTAATAGCATATCCTTTTTGAGAGGCTCTGCAGCAGGGGAGAAGTTACCTGATCTGCTTTAAGAGGAAGAAATGATGGCAGCTTACTCCAAAAAGATCCTTTGAGCCCTAAAAAATGTATCTGATGTGTTTGTCATTCATGGTTTTGATTATTTAGATGTGCTGGGAAGATCGGTTCTGAATATATATTTTTATCAAGTGAAATGGATGCTGGCTGCTCACAGTCATTCATACACCCTGCTTTGTACATCCTTCTGAAAATTTCCCAAGAACTTCCTGACAGAATTGGTTCTCAGGCTTCTCTGTCACCAAAGAGGAGGGGGGAAAAATAAGAGGAAACAATAACTCTGAAAGCAAGTGAGATGTGTGGAAATAAATCTGTCAGATTCTGTAATTCCGAAAAGGGAAAGATACTTCTGGAAATTCTATCCCAGGCTAGGAAAGCGTCTGTTGCTAGAAATGGTGATGATGTTATGCCAGTGATTAGTCCTCAGACTTACATATCTCATCTGCTGCAGGACGCCCAGGTACCTCCATAACTTGTGTCACTTTTAACTATTAATCTTCATAAGAAGGAAGTCTGGCAGGCGCTTGTGTTCCTCACATTTCAGTAACTTTATGGACGGGATTAGGTATATCAGATACCTGTATACAGAGAAAGTGTGTCCTTGATGATTTCTTAATCTCTGCCTCATTTCCCAATACCAACAGATTTAACTCAGAGCCTAATCTTAAAAAGAGCAGCCCTCTCTTTTAGGGCTACTCAAACCCCCTTTGTTGAGGGCCCTCTATTTCATGCAGCACTTTCACCATCATTTGATCTTCACATTCCAAGCCAGTAGTGCAGACAGGTAAATAGTATTGGGATGACGTTCGCCATTTCTGCCATGCATTGAATGCCTGCCACGTGTCAGGCGTTGCACTAGACGTGTACCATCTCATTTAATCCTTCAACAACCCCGTGCGGGTGTGCACTGTCATCTCCATTTTATAAGGAGAAAACACACTCTGAGGGTTGACTCTCCAAGGCCATCCAACCTTTAGTGGGCAGAAGCGGGCATAAGACCCAAGTCTTATGTGATCTACATTTTAAGAAAAGATCTTGGTTCCTCAAGGTGGTTAAAGAGTTCTTTCTTATATTTGTTTCCTTTTCTGTATGCTTTAAAATCTGTTCACTGATTTATGTGTCACACATCACTGAAAGGTGTAACTGTCTCTAGCTCACCATCTTTCTTCATGTCTTGACCATAAGGCACATCTGTCTCTGCTGACCTGCCCCAAGCAGATCAGGAGAGAGGGTCTCTGATTTAGGTACCAGCAAAACACTTTCTGCTCTGTGGTCATTTGCCTTAAGAAAGAGAAATGTTAGGTAACTAAATCATGTTTTTAAAAATAGACGGATAAAAAAATAAAATAAAAATAAAAATAGATGGATGGTAAAAGAAAAAAAGCAAGCAACTGCCAATCCACTTTGTACTATTGTTATGCCATTTTAGTCCAGCCCATAGGCTCAGGTGTTGAAGTTGGTTCTTTTAGTAAGTATTGATAATCATAGGGTAAAAAATAAAGGACCAGATCTCAGAAAAACACAGTAAAGTCGTAGTATAAGTCGTAAACATTATGCATTCATTCTGTCTTTGTTAAGCGTATCTCTGTGCCCAGAACTGTTTTCCTCCTGGAATCATTAGCAATTCAGTGTCATCACTGGCGTCATCATCACCATGAACATTATCATTATCCTCCTCTTCATCATGGGCACATCACTGAGCACCAATTAGCACTGTGGGCATTTATGGAGATGTGTTCAATGGAAGTGCCATATGCTACCCTTGCAGGGGGGCGACCCATAACAAAGAATACAGATCTCTTCATAAAGCCATGCGCATTTGCACATCACTACAGGTCCTGAGTAGTGAGACAAATGGACCTTAAGGATGCTGTTTTGGCTCCTGTATAAACTAATCCAGGAAGTCTACCCAGAGAGGGGATCTGAGAAACTGGATGAGGTCAGCTTTAACACTGGGCCAGGGGGCAGGAGTCACATGAGGAGGTGAGCCTGAGCTAGGCTCAAGGATGGGGAAATCCTTTCCAGATCCCTTCAAAGTTGAAAGGTGCCAAATTGAAAGATCAAGAACCCATATATATATATATATATTGCATAATTTCCCATCACGCTTGTCACTTCTTTCTACCACCGTGGGCTTCAATGGGGTAGTGTAGCAACCTGCCACAGGCATCTCAGACCCACAGCTGGGAACCTGTGCTCCATCTTACTCTTTCGTACTTTAATTCAGGAAGGGCTCCGTAAGTATTCATGGAGATGATAAGAATGACATGGAGACTCTCAGCACCACTTTATGTGGGTTCTAAAACCACAAAAATCATTTAATTGACCCACAGAGCCATCTGCCTAATTGACAACTCAAAACAGCAGGTCCTTGGCCTATAACATTTGGAAGTTTAAAATTAGGACTGTTACAACGTATTGAAAGCTTGTCAAAAGTTCTGGATTTCCAGCATGTCTGAAGAGGATTTAGATTCCAAACAGACAAAATCTATCAGTGGACCTATTAGACCAGACCCTTCCGCTAGCATTGTACCTTGATTGGTGACAAGGTCTCCAGAAGGTCATGATATGACTTCCACAGTACTGGAAAGAAAATTCCTATTTCTCAAGATACAGGAATGCATCTGAACACTGAAGACCAGTACAATCTTAATATTGTTTTAGTATCTTAATTGGTTTAGTACTGTCTTAATATTGTTTTAGTATCTTAGTATTGATTTCACTAGGGTCTTCCAACAGGACGTTGCGTTTCTGATTTTCCATATAACCTAATGGTAAACTTGCCCACGAAAGCATGTTCTCCCAGTAGATTTCTACCTTTATGCCTACTGGGGACTGTACGCCCTCACCTTAAGTAATGATTGCTTAATGGCCTCACCTTTGCATGACTGTCCCATTCCTCCTCTACTTCACTGCCCCATCCCAACCTACAAGGTGTGGGAACCCAGGAGGGCACAGCCTGGGGTGGCAGGTGGGAGTAAAAGGGGAGACGCCTTTGGCTAGGCCAGCCCTTCCCTGTGATTCCCCCTGGTTGTTTCACCCTCCAGTCTCCCCACCTCATGGTCTATTTTGGAGGCAGTTTCCAGAGACATCACATCTCCACCTGTCTGTAAGGATAAACAGTTTGAGGCTCTCGTGTCTTTATTAAACATTTCCTCTAAGCAGCATGCTTTGACTCTGTGCCCATGTGCACCAAGAAAGGTTTCTGGGAGCAGCTGAACCCCAGAGCCTTGCCACAGACAGGGTTGCTTGTAAAAACAACGCTTTGAAGAGGTAGAAGGCACCTGTGCTGATCGCTGGCCTTCCTCCCTGGCCCCTGGGTCTTCCCAGCTCCGCCGGATCCCGGCTGGCCAGAAGAATGCGAGAAGCCTCCTGGGCCCTGGGGCAGAATGAAGGGCAGCAGCCTAGAGAAGACAAGGTGCCTCTGCACAAGGCCAAGGGCTGCTGGGACCTGTGGTCTGGCTGTGGGGCGGGAAGGGCGCCCCTGCCTACAGCAGTGGTCGAAACACCAGAGGGGAAAGATGGAAAAGAAATAAATAAATAAGTCCTGTCTGACCAAACTCCCTGCACCTAAATCTCCAAGCCCACTGGAGCAGGAAATTGAGCGGCTGGATGGAGCTGCCTTGCTCTGCCCTCCCCCACCTTTGGTCTGGAAGCTTTTCTGGGCCTTTCTGACTTTTTTTTTTTCCTTTTTTTTAAGAAATGTCCAACCTATAGAGAAAGAGGAAGTGTATTTTTAAACCAGAGTGAAGACTCAGTAGCCACAGATCTGTGAGAGAATGAAAGGGGGATAAAAGCTTGTTGATGAAGGGAAAGGAAAAGGGCACCCAGAAGTGTGTGTGTGTGTGTGTGTGTGTGTGTGTAAGACAGTCTAGGAGACAGCCTACAAGGAAAAAGAAAACAAAGGAAAGTGTGACACAAGGAAGACAGAGAAATAAGTGGGAGCAGGCGTGAGTGGTGGGGGAGGAGGCCGGGCGGTGGAGAGAGGCCGGAGGATGGGTGTCGGAATGCGGGCGAGCTGGGAGGGAGGGAGGGGGGCCGCACATGTGTGAGAGAGACAATGATGTCAGCATTTCCTTCTGGACTGGTCACGTGATCCTTGCCAGGTAAACAGACTGGAAATAGACTCCATAAAGGCAGAGCCTGCTGGGGGAGGGGGGGGCAGGGCGCTGCCACTTCACCCTTTCCTCTCTGAGGAGTCCTGAACGAGCCGGGTTTTTTCATGTTTGTGACAAGGTGGTCTCTGAGTGGAACTGCCTTTTTACAAGGCAAGGAATATGACTCAGGGAGGGAAAGCTATTTGCTTTTATAATTAGCTCGAGGAGTTAAAGAGACATTTTGATTTTAAAAAAGAATGGAGGTGGGGATGAATGTAAACTTAAGCTCTGATGCTGGGTCTTGTGGGGGGCTGGATTGCTTATCCTCATTTGTCTCCTTTGGAAGAGGGTCAGATGGGTCTAGATTAAGGATGGATCGGAAGGCTGCAGTTTAGAATGAAACGATCAGATGCTGTGATTATCAAGATTAAGAAAAAGAAACTGCTAACAGACTCCAGGTGAATATATTAAAAGAGTTTGATACAGCTCAGTATGTGACCGTGGTGCCACCAGAGTAATAGAGACCCCATGAAAGAGATTAGGTGAAAAAAAAGACAAGTTACTGTGACTTTCAAACAGAATTCTTTCCCCCTCAAAATACTGCTTCCTGACCAAAGCAGGGCAGAGCATCTTAAGAGTGGCAAAGGCATATCTGGAAACTTTATCTGAAAAGCGAAGTGGGTGAAACAGGTAATTTTCCCACCTGGAAATCTCTAGAATCCACAGTGGGGCTGGGTTGGGGAGAATTACTTGGCTTTCTTCAAATTCCTGGAAATAGGGCCTTTGCATCTATGTTGGAATAGCTTATTTGGGTCATTCTTTGAATAATTTTGAAGTGAAAGAAACTACCTTATTTTGGTCATAATTTTCTATGTCCTTATGGAAATTTAGCCAAAGCCTGTGAGAGGGAGGGTGGCCAACTATCAGAGTTGTCCAGGGTTGAGGGTGTTCCTAGGATGCAGTTTTAAATCTAGGACAGTCTTGGGCAAAGTGGGACTATCAGTTGGTCACAGGAGTAGGAGGCCTAGCCTAGTGGACATAGAGATAGTAACATAATTCATCCTCACCCTGTTCCATCAACAAACAAAGCAACACTCTTTTACTTTTTTTCTACTCATTTCTTCCTCTCTCCCCCATCATTCCTTCCCCCTCAGTCCTCCTTGATCCTTTCAGAGCAGGGCCCACTGTGAGACAAATCTGAGGCTATGTGACTGATGCCTTGACTTGGATAGAATGGAGCCGAGGTGAGCAGTTGGGTTTAGTTGCACCTGGAAAAGGGAAGGAAGAAAAAAATGTGCCTCCTTGCTGCTTCTGCCTCCTCCTTGCCTTCCACTTCCCCTCATTCGTTGTGTGTCTAGGGGAGGGGTCCATCAGTGCCACAGGTCTACTTTTGGCCCTTGGGTTGAAAGATAGATATTTGATACCCCTGTCCATTAGCAAAATACGTCACTCTGACAAGACTCCCAGCCCAGAGTTATTTTTGCAGCATTATGTAATTGGATTGCTTGGTCAAGAGGACTTCTTAACAAGGCTTTCAGCAACCCCTCCATGGGGCCTGGCCAGTTTGCTGCCCAGTTACACACACTCACTCTTGTGCAGTTTCAGCTCAGATCAACCCAGAGAAAGACAGCGAGGAGATGTCAGCTGTCGCTATTGACCTTGCTGCAGAGCCCTTGCTGCAGAGCCCCTAGAAGGAATGTTTTAGTGCCTGGTGGCCAGAGTTAGGGAAGACTCACTCCCACGGCAAACCTCAGGGTCCACAAAGCAGGCACTCCTCTTCTGAGGGGGCTGCAGGCCGGCTGAGGCACAGACCCTCCCCTGTGCTCCCCCACCCCCACCCTACCTGTAGCACTGAGCTCCAGGGCCAGCCCTGGAGGGACCGGGAGACCCTCCAAAGCTGCCATTTGGATGTCACTGCCCAGTCTTCTTCCTGGTCTTGGGATTTCCTCATATTCGCTCATGAGTAACTGGTCATCTGATCATTCCTTCCTGTTAACCTACTGACTCACAGAAGTCACAAATTTGTCTGAGCTTCAGACACAGTAAGAAAATTTACAAAGAAAAAAAAAAGGGCTGGTGGGAGCTTCTCCTGGCGTGGCCAGTGCAGGCCAGCAGATCCGGCAGCACCCTGGGCAGCTGTCCCGGGGCCCCAGTATGTGGCCTTCATCTGGGGGCGGGGGCAGGGGGCTTGTTCATGCTGTCTGGTTTCATTATCACTCCTGCCTTTGGGCCCTGAGACAGTGTCTTCCGTGGCCATCAGTACCTGTCTCTCAGCCTTGGATCCAGTTGGGAATCCATAGCAAAGCCAGAGAACCCATCCCAGAGTGTCTTCCTTTCCCTTCCCTCAGCCCACAGCACAGCATCCCATTTTTATTTTCCCTTGGGTCCCTGATCCTTCTTTCTTAACAAGAGGCTGATGGTATAGTAGAAATAGCTTTAAAGCCAGATGCAGCTGGGTTCACATTCAGGCTGTGCCTTGAATAGCTATGTGATCTTAATCTCTGAGTCTGATTTCTCATCCATTAAATGGGACTAATAATACCCATTTCCTAAGGCTACTGGGAAAGTGGAATCCAAAAATCCACAAAGTATCTGCCAGGGAACTCACACACAGTAGGTGCTCAATAAGTGCAGGCCTTCAGGGAGGGAGTGGAAGGGAGCGATGGGAAGAGAAGAGGGCCAGCTTACCGGGTTCCTAAGGAGTTCCTAAGAGCTCCAACCTCTTCACTCTGCCATCCCTCTGTTCCTCTCCCAGGGAAGGCCCTGTTTCAGGCTCCCGTGGGGTGGGGGGGAGGTGGGATCAGGGGAAAAGCTGAGAAATGCTCTGCTCTTGGTCCCAGCCTCTCAGCACACCAGCATAGGGTCCCTGGATACACCAGCATAGGGTCCCTGTGCCCCTGTGGATGTTGCTTTTGGGAAATCTTCGCAGCCTGAAAGATCAACCCCCTCCCCCCCCACCGCCCATTATAACCAAGGTCTCCCTGCAGCCCCCGCCCATTCTGGGCACGGCATTCAGTGTGTTAGCTCCGGCTTTGCTGTAGGGGCCACTAAGTACCCCCAGCAAAGGGAAGAGGGATGAGTACCCACCTGTGTGAACTAGCTGGAACCAGCAAGTCCCGCCTGCTGAGGGCAACCTGAGGTATGAACAACCATGACAAGATGACCAGGAGACTAGGAACGAGGCCCCCCAGACGTGGGGGAGGGATGGGAAGAGTTACACCCAGGGCTGCCTCTCCTGAGGTGCAAGAAGGCCCCGAAAGCGTTAGTGACTCTGGCTGTACCTGGAGTAGGGGGCAGGGTGGGTGGAGGAGAGCCTGTGGCGGCCACACCACTGTTCCAGCTGGCAGGAAGCCCTTCCCTGAAGACTGTAAGTTTAACCTTTAGCATTCAAGTGTCGAGGCTTAAGTGTCGTTATGAGCAATTCTTCCTGCCGCAGCATTCCCAGACTAGGGGAAGAGGGGTCGGCGCAAATCCACCCGCTTTGCTTTTTCTTCCCAGACAAAAAACGAAAGGGAGGGGGACCCGCAGGACCCAAAACGCAGACAGGGCACTCTTGGAGTGGACCCCCGGCAAACCCTAAGCATCCAGTTCCACCCCCTCGGCCAGCTAAGTTTCTGCAGGCCTGAGTGTCTCCCAAGAGGTCCCTGGCTCCCAGACCCCTGGGACTGTGGGGTGTAGAACCACCATCTGATCCCCCAAGCCTCCACTGGGAGTGTTGTTTGGGAACTCCACCCCTTGCCCTCCTGGATGCAGAGCCCCTCAACTGCCCCCACCTTGGTGCCCCCACAGGATGGGCTTGGGGCACCTGTGTCCTGAAGGAGCTGGGCAGCCTGGCCAGGGCGGTGAAGAGGGGATGCCACCATAAGCGCTGGCATGGGGAATGGGAGGTCAAGGGAACCGACGCTGGGCCTGGGCATCTCAGGTCGTGCGTGCGCAAGAGGTGCGCCGGCTGCTGTCCTCTTTCCTTCCGAGGTGGCTGCAGGGGCCAGCACCCGGCCTGCTGGTTGTATGGAGGCGTCCCACAGGGTCGCAATGGGGTGCTCCAGTTGTTCCATGAGGATTCATTTCCCTGCAGAGCCAGCCGCAGTGTGTTGCGCACACCTGTGAGGGTTGCCCAGCCCGGGACAGCGGTTCTGCGCCGCTCTAAGTTCCCCAGCTGGCCTCTCCAGGGGCCTGAGCTCCCCGCGCTTCCTGTCGGGAGCTCAGAGCCGTCAGGAGAATAAAGCTTCCTCGAAATGGGGCCGGGTGTGCCAGGCTGAGGGTCGCGAGCCCTGGCTCAGTAACTGTATGGTCAGTGTCTCGGGAAACTGTCGGGATCCGCGAGGTTTGTGGTTCATGGGGAGGAGGGAAAAGCGCTCAGTCTATACTGAGCCCCGAGCAGAGGAGAGCAGCCTCGAAAAGCATGCATCCCATGCCGGAGCGAGAGGAAGGTGGCGTCGAATGTCCCTGCTGCCCCGCTGGGCCCTGGAATTAAACAGGGAGGTGGCTGCGTCCACAGGGAACCACTGCCTTGCCCGCTGCCGCGGCAAGAGGCGGGGGGGTGCGCAGAACGTGCGCGCGAAGTCTAGCTAGCAGAGCCCCCCGCCCCCCGGCCCGGCGTACGCTGGACCCTTCCAAACCCGTGGGGCCGCGCTGGGTTCTCCGCCCGCCAGCCTGAACCGAGCGAGCGCTGGCTCCAAATTTCGTGCCATTCTCCTCGTGCAGGAAGATTAGGTTTGCCTTTTTTCTCTATTTCTAAGAATAGGAAACAAACGAATTGGAAAATTTTTGCTTTGGAAAAATATCTGTTCGATGTCGTTTGGTGCTTAAATTGTCCTTTGAATTTTTTTCCAGCTTCATTAGAAAAAGAAATGGAAAGTTGATGCGCGCCCCAAACCTTGTTTCTCTTTAAACCGTCCCCTTAGACGTGCAGTTGGTTGCCACAGATGTTTTCTGGGGCAAAGAGAGTGAAATGGAACGGGAGGGAGGATGAGAACTAGGAATCTCTCATTTTAAATCTCATTACTGGCTTTGAGTAGAGGCACAAAAAAATCAGGAAAAGATGGTTCGTCCCCCACTGATTTCCTTCACTTCAAAGATTCCCCTCGCCCCTTAAATCAGAAAAATTATGGCGCTAGGTATTTGTCAAAAAAAATTGCACATGTTTCTTCAGAATACGTACACAGTATAGGTCCCTTTTACATTTCTCAGCAAAAAAAAAAAAAAAAAGGGGGGGGGGTGTGTTGGATATCAGGCACTCAATTCCCAGGCTATTAAACAAGCCATGCCTGCAAGAAATGCATGCAGGCATCGGGGATTGCTCAGCCGCGCATCCCTCCATTAGCGCACGCCTGCGTGTCTGCGTGTCAACAATGCACGTGCTACCATGGGCACCGACTCCCCACACCGGTCCTAGCGGGCTCTGGGGGGAAAGGCGCCAGGTCTGTTACCCACTCGCCGCCTTGCTCCCCAGCCCGCCTCACGTTCCTCTCAATGATTCCTTTTTCCTGCCTCCAGCTGGCAATCAGAAGCCTTGGTCATCATCCCCCCGCCCAAATTATGCTCTTGGAATTCCCCAAAGCGAATATAGCCTGACCGAGGGTCTCTTGTCCTCAAGTTGTTCACTTTGTTGCGTTAAGAGGTTAGTTCTCTCTCTCTGCTTCACCCGCCCCAGGCTTTAGATGTACTGCAAACTTCTGGCACCAGGTCACCGAAAGGGGAGTCAGCGCTTGCCGGTGGTGTGGGCGGTGCAAAACCTAGGAGAGCCACCAGCTCCCAGGCGCCTCCTGCCCCAAGGTTGGATTTCAGATTTCCATTGCAACGGTGCGGGGGAAACTAGGAATCCGACTCAAACCCTGGAACTGTCTGGTTGCCCTGCATTTTTACAATGTGCCATGTATTGGAAATGAAGGGCAGGCTTTATCATTTGGAACTCTTTCAAGGACCCGGGTGCTCCAAGTTTGGGGCTAATTCTTTAAAGGTTTTTACTTCTGAGAAATAGGGAAAAAAGAATGAAAGAATGCAATATACCCACAATCCATGTACTAGGGATGGCACTCCAGAGTAGGTTGTGGTCTCTTTTGAATCGGGAGTTCAAAAGGAAAAAAAAAAAGTCTGCTCCCTCCCCCTTGCCCCAGGGATGAAACCTCTCCAGATTCTAGCGGCCAATTTGGTTTGATTTCCGCGGTTTGGAGGCTCTGTCGGGGTAAGGGGCGGTGGGGCTCTGAAGACATCCCTCAGCTGCCTTCTGGACCAGCTGGTCCGCGGTCTTGGCCCTGGAAGCAGAAGCTGAAATCGGGGTGATTCGCCCTTGCTCTGCTCTGGCAGCTGGAGAGAGTGTCTGGGGAACGAGTCTCGGAGCCTCCCCGGCCGCGCCCTTGCATGTGGACCTCCTAGCTTCCTTCTCTCCCTAGCTACTGTTCACACCTCCCCCGCCCCACACCTGCCTTCTGTCCCCCAGGGATCTAGTTCCCCTGCCTGTCATTTCAAGCCAGTTCTTTTCCCACCAGAAACTCCTTTTCTTGGAGTAACTTTCCAAAAGAGCGGTCGTTGTCCTGAAGTCCAGCCTGGCCAGGGTGGATTTGGGAAACTCTTTCTCAGTCAGAGATCCTTCTCTGGGCTCCATATGTGTCCCCCTAAAGTCCCCAGACACCACCTGGGCGCTGAGACCCACCCCTTGGCGCACCTGCAGAGTGCCAAAACAAAAGGGGACTCCAGTCGCTTTGCTCTTTTTCAGTGAAATGCCTCAGAAACAAATCTGAATTGGGTTTTGGTTATCTTTCAGGCATGACAAATATTCTCACAAAAGTATTCTCCAGGCTGCCTGAGTTTGGGTGGGGGGAAGCTTTGACCAAGAATGTGAGCACAAAGCAAGAAGCTGCAAGTAATGGGCATCACTGTGTACATCTGTCCTCTACTGTGAGGAGCGCAACCCGAGTCTGAGGAGCTGGTGCCAACATCCAAAGTCCCCCATTCTGCCAAGGGCACCCCTACCCCTGATTTTTTATAAATGGGGAGCACTTTCTACCCATATCTAGCTGCTCACTGTCTGGTGCATTAAGGGCAAACTTTCTCATCGGTGCTTGAGGTTCAGGGCACAGAGGTTTTAACCGCAGGACAGACTTGCGGGTGGAGCCGTTCTAGATGCTCAGAGGCATCTCGCCCTGCACCCTTAGGAGAAAGGGGGAACCGTTCGATTTGTCTAGGGGTCAGGAGGTAGGCTGCAGGGTGGGGGGTAGGGAACGGATGGCTGGAGCGCCAAGTGCCGCTCCAGGCTGTCTCTCTCTCCTGTCTCTCCCTCCCTACCTCATCTTCTGCCATTTCCAGAGGCAGGAGAAAGGTGATCTCGGACTTGACCCCTAAATCACAGCTGCTGGTGGCTGCACCTCGCTCCGGAATGAGCGCAGCCCCTTCCCGAGGCTTGGGCAGCTTAACCCTTTCCTCCCCACGCGCTCAGGGGCCGGCGGCAGCGGCGCCTCTGACCCCGGCACTGCCGAGCAGCCCGCCTCCTCCGCGCGCGGCACCTTGGATCCCACCAGGAGACCACAAAAGGGCAAGACTGCGGGGCGTTGTAAGGCTGGGGCACGGGCCGGTCGGCCCGGAGCGCTGCCTGAGAGCTGGAGGAAGAGCCGGAGTTAGCGGAACGAAGAGGGATGTTTGGATCGTGTTAACTACCCAGACAGATGCACTTCGGCATGTCTGCATTTATGGAATCCATATGTTGTCGTGGCAAATGAAAGGACAGTAACACGTACATACAATAGACTTAGAATAACAATACACATTCAAAAAGGGACCGCACATTCTTCACCCTGCAACCCTTCTCTCAGATCTAGCTCTGGAGTTGTGCGGAGAAGCGTCCTTTCAACCTCCCATGCCTCCACATGAGGCTTTCTTTTTTTCTTTCTCCTCCCTTTTTTTGTTTTCGTGTCCCTAGTTCCCCAGCAGCAGAGAACCCAGGGCCCAGAGCTAGGCTCTTTGGGAGTGAGATCTCCTAAGATCCCCTTCCCCTCCCTTCCCCCTTAAAAAAGACTGGCCCATCGCATCTTTGGCCCATTGCATCTTTGAGCCCAATGTGACCAAATAACAGCTGCTCACATTGCAACCCCAGACTCTGAAAATTGCAGGGGAGCAGATTCTTAATCAAATTTATCATCCACATCTTCAGCATTAAACCGACATTTCTATATTATAGTTGCAAGAAAAGGAGCTTCAGACAGATCTGGAAATGGAACACCCCCAGCCCGAAAGCACACCCCTGTCCACTACCTGCATTTGTGTACACCTTGTATATCTGTGTGCACATGTACTTATGCACACACAGAGATGCACAGACATCTGAAGTCATTCAAATGTATATTTATGTACTCATTTATGCAGATATCTTTGTGTTTATATATACAACCATGCACTTGAGCGAGAGGCAGGAAAACATACACATCAATGCAGTATTTAGCCTACTTTCCACTTTCCCTTCCTACTGTAAATTGTTTAAAAACAGATTGATCTAAAATTTTCTGTCCCCTTGCCAGCTAAATGAAGGATTTAGATTCTGAATTTCTTGGTTCCTTATTTCATTCTGTACATAAAGTAATCCATATAGATGCTGGATTATCGCCTAAGCATTATTCAGTGATACGAGCTTGGTACCTCTCCTCCTTATAACGAATTCACTCAGTGAAATTAGCATAAGTATTTACCAGATTAAGCTGACATTTTCCTATACTGCAACACAAAATACATTTATATCCAGAATTTCCCTCAAATCGTTTGTACCACTGGAGAGACTGATTTCCTCCATGCAGTTTTGTATAAGAAACAAGCTACAAGTTCGCTTCTAGTACACTTACATTAAAAAAAAAAAATACATAGCATTTAAGTGAGATTTCAACATTTACAAGGAGAAACTGAATTCTGATACACCCTAAAAAAAAAACAGATTTATGAAGATTTGTGAAGACAGATAATGAAGAAGCAAATATACTCCTGAGGGTCTGAACAATTTTCCTTACCTGATGTATAATGGAAAAATTCAGAATTTACCAGTCTTCCTTCAGTCAGCTACATTTTACACTGACCTGCACTTTGGACTGAAAGGGAAAAAAAAAAGATTAACTGTTGCCAATGAAAAATTTAAAATAATAATCAGAAACTGGACAAACTGAAGGTAAAAATATACAATGGCTACAATAAAGATAAATATTTATTTAATCAAAGTAGAAGTTGTGTTTGGACTGTAGGAATGTTTCATCCTTCCCTTTAGAAAAAAAATCAAGCAAGAAGAAAGCCAGAGTCTTTGCAGACTCCTGGAGAGTTCCCATTGTCCAGGGCTATCGAGAGCCCAGAATGGCATTAACCTCACAAAAGACACATTGTGCAGAGGACAAAAAAAAGCCCCTTCTTCTACAATAACTTTTAGCTTTTTTATTTTTAGAAAATGACAAAGGTTTTGCAAGCACTGACTGGTGAAACCTGTAGCAAGCCAGGCTGGACTTGGCTTTATTGATCTACTGTCCCGCATGGAAAGCAGCCAGGAAAAGTTTGAATGGCAATCCAGATTTGGCTCATAGAGAGGAAACCCCCGATTTCTCTAAATGTATTTTTTTTTTCTAAATAAAACAGCATTATTCCCAGAGTGAATTCAGAAGGATTAGATGAGGTAACCCTGCAAAATCCTAAACCGGTTTTCTCCTCCTAGTCTTGACTAAGAAGCTGTACGCTCTTAAGAGCATTGGGAAATCTCTCAAAATGAAGAATTCCCTTCTAATCAAACAGATTTCCTGATTAATTCCCCAATTCCTTCTAAAATAAATAATGCAGCAAGGCTGGGACAAAAAATTTTTTTCTACAAAAAAATAAGTTTTAGTGTGCGTTCTCTACCTGATGTTACAGGGTTCATGAATAATGCCTTCAAAAACATAAATGTTTTTACATTTGTTTGCAGATCATTTAAAGTGCAAATTGCATTTTATTTTATTCCAGACATTTTAATTTCAATGGTACTAGTTTATATTTAGAACTTGCATGAATGCATACTTGTCATTTAAAAAAATCTATTGCAGTAGCAGTGGGGGGAGAGAAAAAAGGGAAAGAAAGAGAGAGGGGGAGAGAGATAGAGAGACTCCTGTTCTTCCTGCGTTTGTTTGCTTGCTTTTTGGAGGTATCATGCACCCGCCTAAGTGATGGCTTTGATGTACTAGGAATCGGTACAGTAGCAGGGTCCCTGGATGCTGTCTTTGATTCTAGGGATCTCCTTCGGGCTCTGGTGGGATGTACCGCGCCTAGTCTTTATCTGAAATCCATCCTCTCATTTCAAGCCCTTTGGCTTCTGAGACTCTGCTCCAAACTCTTGGAGGTAGCTGTAAGACTTTTTTTTTTTTGCATTTAGGGAAAGAGTATGTAATTCCCACCCCCCACACCACCACCACACACACACATACACACACACACACACTCTAAACCTTTCCTTGCTATATAAATATATTGGCTTTCTTTCTTACGAATTTAGTCTGAAATTATTTTTCACTGCCTTTATTACATCCCTGCTTTTGATGGCAAAATAGCTTCCTGTGTTTTGAAAACATCTGCTTTCCAGGTTTTACACGAGAAAATTGATTTTACTTTTCTCTTAAGTCCAGAAAGGTAGAAAGTTGGACTTGTTTCCAAGTCTTTCCTTAAGTTGCCCCCTTTCAGTTCTGATTCACTTTCCCCCTTTTATTTCTTCTAATTATCACTCCTCTTTCCCCTTCTTCTAAAGAACCAGAGAAGATTGATTGCGTCTTATTTCAGAAGACAAAATTAACATATTATATCTTTTTGTCTAGTCTATGGTACGTGTTAAAGTTTTCTCCATATTTTCTCCATTTGTCCTCTGATGGGGGGGGAGGTAATTTTCCTCCTTTAAAAAAAATATCTCCGATTTGCAATTTAAAGTGGTTTCTATTCTAAGTCTCTGCTCCTTCTCTGTTCTTTCACTTAAATCTTTGCTTTAAGCTGTCCCACTCCATTAATGCCCCCCCTTCCTCTTTGAGGATGCTCTCTTCCTATTTAATTTAAATATTTCTGCGTTTGCCAAAAAATGAAAGAAAGAAAAGGAAAGGGGGAAAGAAAAAACAAGAGCGAAAGAAAAGAGAGAAAAAAGGAAAGAAAAGAAAAAAAAAAATCTTAGCCAGGTTCCTATTGTTGGTTCTCTGCATTTCACTTCTCGGTGTGTGTGTGTGTGTGTGTGTGTGTGTGTGTGCGCGCGCGCGCGCGCGCGTGTGTGTCGTGTGTGTGTGTGTATGTGTTTTTAATACATGCATAAACTTTTGGTGCCTCTCTCCCTCTTCCTGGGCTCTTCTCCCATCCTCTCTTCCTGTTCTCCTCGCCCTGCTCATCACTTTCCCCTGTTTTTTTTTTTTTCCCTCCCTTCCTCCCCTCTGCCTCCCTCCACCTCCCCCTTTTCTTTTTTGCTGAATCTTATTGATCCAGAAGGTGGCTAATTAGCCCTTCCCGTCGTGCCTGGGTAATGAAGCACATGCGCACTGAATTAATCACAGCCATTTTTTGCAGGAAACTAATTAGCAGAATAAAGATCCAAAGACTTTTTTTTCTTTTCACTCATCAGCTCCCACTTCCAGCGCGTCCCCTCCGACCGCTGCAGCCGCCGCCGCCGCCGCCGCCGCCTCCTCCTCCTCCTCCCGGCCGCAGCCGCCGCCGCCACCGCCTGCTTTGCATCCCAATTACAGCCTAGAGCCGCTGCCGCCGCCGCCGCCGCTTCTCCTCCGTGGCCCCTGCCCGCTCCGGGGGCTGTAAACTCCCCGCCAACCATGCTGCTCGGCGGCAGCGGCGGCGGCGGCTCCGGCTCCCCGGCTGCGGCCGCCTCCCGCCCCGGGCTCCGCCGAGCGCGCTCCAGCTCCGCCGCCGCCGCCGCCGCCGCCGCCAGCAGCGCGTCCTCCGCCGCAGCCGACCCCCGCCAGCCGCCGCTGCTGCCTTGATGGGCTCCGCGGCCCGAGCGCCTCTTTTCGGGATTAAAAGCGCCGCCAGCTCCCGCCGCCGCCGCCGCCGCCGCCAGCAGCGCCGCTGCAGCCGCCGCCGCCGGAGAAGCAACCGCGTAAGTGGCAACTTTTCCCTCTTTTTTTTTTTTTTTTTCCCGCCGCCGCCGCCGCCGCCGCCGCCGCCGCCGCCGCCTGCTCCTCCTCCTCCTCCCGCCGCCACCGCCCGGACGCGGGGCTCCTCGGGGCGCCGGGGCTGCTTTGCATGGGGCTCGTCCTGCCCCCTCCCGGCTCCCGCGCCGGGCCGCCGCCGCCCGCGCTCCCCGCGCCCGCGCCCTGCTCGCTCGCTGCGTCCCGCTCGCCTTCCCCCTGCGCCAAACTTTCTCTTTCTCTTCTTCTTCCTCCTCCTCCCGCCGCCGCCGCCGCCGCGGAGCCCCGGGCCGCCCCCTCCTCCCCGGCCCCGCGCCGTCGCCGCCGGCTGCCGGCGACCCCCCGAGAGGGTGGAGGCGCCCGGGGCGAGGCCCGCACGGCGACTTTGGAGGCGCCTCCGGGCAGGGCCGGCCGGGGCGCGGGCTGAGGGCGGGAGGGCGGCCGGGGTCCGGGCTCCGAGACAAAGGCGGCGGTCGGCGGGGGGTGGGGGTTCGCGGTGCCGAGTGCCCCCGCCCCCGCCGCCCCCGGCCCCCAACTTTGCCCCACCCCAGGAGGCGCCGGAGCCCCGGGCTGAGCCGCCGCGCGGGGCGCGCACCCGGCCGGGAGCCGTCGCCGCCGCCGCTGGCCGGCCGGGCGCCTTCCGCGCCAGTGCTCCACTGGCCGGGGACACGGCCGCCAGACCGGAGCCCTGGGGTCCGAGAGAGGGCGAGGGGGCGACGTGGCCGCCCGACCTTCTACCTGCGCGCTCTCCGCCCTGCGCCACTAGCAGCGCCGCGAACGCCCTGAGGGGGCTCTGCCCTGGACACTAGGGGCTCCCGGGGGCTCGGGGCTGCGCCGCTGGCCGGGACCAGACGTCGCCTGGCCGGCCTCTCCTTGCCGAGCTGAGTTGAGACACATCAGAGGATCCCTTCTTGTTTTTCTTTTTTTTTTTTTACTCCCTCTTTTCTCTTTCTTTTCTTTTTTTGCTCACGGGAATCTGGGATTGTTTACGTTCCGTTCCCCACTTTTACCCCTCGTCCTGTTTCATTCCTCTTTTCCATGTATTTCCCCCATTAGATGCAAAAAACACGTTCCTGATTTTTACATTACGCATTTTCATGTACATCTTTTTGCGTATCTGTTGGAGAGTAGAGCTAAGTGTATTTTATGCCGGGTATTTAAATTGTGTATGGAATCTGTAGGCTTTTTGTGGAGCTATTAAAAAATACATTTTACTTTGCAAATTAATCTGTTGCTCAGACTCTGACTTTGGCAATATGTTGTGCAGTTCCTTCGAATGTGGCAAATTCTTTGATTACAAGTGCTTGCAAAAAATCACCCACTCAACTTTTTCCCCCTTGTTGCTTTGAAGCAGGGTAAATATGACAATTTTTATTGGTCTCAATTATTGAAACTTGATCTAAGGACTATATGGAAGAAGCGGGCTGATTGCCTTTTTCTGGCCTCCAGTTCTCCTGACTTTTAAAAGGGGGGTTGTTAAGTACCTTTGAAGAATATGACATACGGTGATCGCTTGGCTGTAATGCAAATTACAGAACATAAATTCACTTTGAAATTAAAAAAAAGAGACTGGAGCCCTTTCAGTGGGGACACTTGAGGATTTATTATGTTTTTTAAAAAATTACTTTTTTTCTCCCTACTTTGGGAGAATGGCTAGTTCCAGACCAACTTATTTGGAGGTCTGTGGAAAGAGGCTTGGGAAATGGGAGAGGGGGAGAAGATTGATCACAATCTGCATAATCGATAGGGCAGCGTGCTGCAATCTTGTACCTACATTTACTGTAAATTTCTACAATATCTGCAGCGTGGGTGCTCTAGTGCCTTGCTTGGCTTCTTAGAGCAGATTTAGAAGCAGTGCAAGCAGAATTTACTGTCAGCTCTCCGGAATAATATAGAGGAAGTCCACTGGATTGTGGCTCATTCTAGAACTCGTTCATTTTTATTTTTTGATGAATCTATTTACATGTGGGGGTTTCCGGTACTGAACCCCCAAAGTGTTGGTATCCTATAGGTTGGGAGTGGAAAGTATTGGGGGGGGGAGAGGGGATAGGAATTCACTTATTGAATTACCACTTCAGCGGCTCTCTGCTTATCTATCTTATAATGTGAGAGATCTTTAACTAGTGCAAGGAATTTAGAGAGAAGAATCCAAGAGAGAGTATTCCACCAGAGACTGAAGCAGCGTCAAAAGTAAGGATTGCTGTGTGTGTGCATATGAGAGAGAGAGAGAGAGAACACAGACACTTATCTTACAGTCAGGCTTGAAAGCTTGGTGGTAGGTGAATCCATATTTGGAGATGATTTTGAAATAGTCTAGCAAATGGTGCACGAGCAGGATTTCATGAAAAGTGTACACCGAGTCAGTTTTGAAAGGATTGTGGTTTGGGGAGATGAGGTGTGGGCAGGAAAACCCACTGTAGGCCAGCCGCCTTCCTCTGTCTCTGGGTCTCCTCCCTTCCCCCCTGCCTGAGTTCCAGTTTTTAATTACTTAATGCTGAAACGCACAGGGCTTATATAAATATTTGCAAATGCTCTTTCCTATTGATTTCTCTGAATAAACTGCCCTACTCAGGTCCAGAGAGGAGGCAATTCAGATCTGCGGACTTTTTAAACATACAGAGTCTCTGGAGGAGGGTTGGTCTGTGCACGCGTGTGTTTATGGGTGGAATTGTAGACATGAAGATTTTGGGGTGCTGCAAGAAGAGTCCAGGGCCTCTGTGTGGGAACTGGCCCCAAGACCTGGCCGTTCTGACACATGGGTGCACGCGCGCGTGTGCGTACATATGTGTGTGTACGTTTATGTACTGTGTGGGTGTCAACACTGTGGGAGTCTAAATGCATTGCAGTTACACTACTCCCCCCCCACCCCGCCCCCCATTAAATATGGAGCAGTTTTCCAGGGCTTGGTGAATGCCTTCTCCTCAGGGTCACATTGAGTTTGAATCTGACCCAAGGTGCAGGAATCCTGCAACAGGGAAATAAAAGAATATACAGAATGGGGTCAGGTCAGCTGCTCAGAGGCCAAAACCCCTACAGCTGCTTTGATTTTATTTTGTGTGTGTGTATATTTTAGGCTCCTCCTGCCATGTTACAAATTGGGCCTTCCCCCTCTCAGGTGTTTGCTCTGTAGCTTAAAGGCACCATAGTCTCTGCTTGCATGGATGTCTGCTCCCAGCAAGAACAGAAAACCTACAATACCAAATCCAAAACAAAACAAGGGAGGAGGGGGAGGGAAAAAAAAAAAAAACACCCTATTGAGTTCAGGCAAATAAGGTTGGGTCTCCAGATCCGATTACAAAGCAGCTTTGAATATGCAAGACAGCACACAGGACCAGTTATTCCAGTTACAACAAACTATTAAAAAAAAGAGAGAGAGAGAAAAGAAAAGGCATGTTTAGGTCGTAATTTGTTAGTACAAGGAAAAGAATCCCACATAAAGCTGCCTTTTTTTTTCCCCTGCCTCCCTTTGCTGGCTTCACAGAATTCACTCACCCTTTCCCGATTTGTCTATTGTATAGTTTCCTTTATTAAAATCTTTGGATTTAGGAAGATCGCTGCAAGCAACACATTTTCTGTATTTTTTTCCTTTATCTTAGAGGAGAGTTGGCAGGGGTTCTGTGGTTTGCAGTTACACAATATGTTATCATGTTTTTAATCACTAAATCATTGCAGTGGTTATAGATTTACAGTCGGGGTATTACAGAAAGAAGCAACGGCGGCTGTATATATATGCTTTTAAATTACACCCATGTAAACTGAGTACAGCGGCTGTGAATATGGTCGGCAGACTTCGTCTCTCCCCCGCCCCCCAGCATCTTATTTCTTTTTCCCTCTGTGATTTTTTTTGAAATCATTCACTTTGCTTAAAATAAACTATACCCCCCCTCCTATGTTCCTTTTCTCTTCACACCTTACCCCCCCCCCAACACACAATTTTTTAAAAAATGTTTTTATTTTAGACCTCTAACCCCAGATAAGGTAGAATTCAAACTCCTAAAATAAGACTTTGGATCAGGGAGGAGAGTAATAATAATTTAAGAAGTAGATTTCCTAAGAAATCCTCTTGGTTTTCATACCCACCTCCAGTATAGGGATGGAGGGCCAGTATGCAAATCTAGAGGTGGGGGTGGGCAGAGGGGAGAGAAGGCAGGCCCATGGCGCTTGCCTGCCTGGGACCTCCAGTGTCCTGTCACCATGAACCCACTTTCAGCTTCTGTTTTTCATATTATTATGTAACAGAATCCTTGGCAGCATTAAAAATTCAGTATTACAAGCTGATTGTAATGCTGCCTCATTAGACAGCACTGTCTGGCCTTGTATTAAGTGAAACACAGAGCATGGCTTTTAGATTATAAACACCAATAAATATTAAGGATCAGCAGAGGGGGGAAATAGTCAGCTGGGTTTTTGGCCCCTTCTGGTTTTATATCCCCTCCCATCGTCTTCCCTTTATCATCCCTGCCTCCTCCCATGGTACCCCACCCCCCCCCACCCACGGTAACTGTCATCTATTTTCTTGGCATGCTGATATGTCGACCCTGGTGACATTTTAGGAGGGCTTTTTATAGAGTTATCTTGTGTACACAAAAGGTTTGGAAGTTTGTTTTGTTTTGATCTGCAATAAACAGGCCCTTCACTTTGCTGATGTCATTTCCGTTCATATTTGAGTTGTTTATTGTGCTTCTTCGCAGGGCCCTCACATCCCTACCCCCACCTCACATTTCAGCCAGAGCCTGTGGCTGCCTGGGGAAGAGGGGACACATTTCTAAGCTGCCAGGTCTGGGTTCAAAGGCTGAGGGTTTCATGTCAATGCTTCGTCCTAGGGTTCGCCCGCTGGGGAAGATGTTTCCAGCTTCCAGTCTGGTTAAACACTCCGACATCCACTTGCCCTGGTATTTTCATGGCACGTAGTCATTCACCTCAGCTTTCTTTCTTTGAAGGATCCCCCGTACACACACACCTTGTCTATGTCTTTAGTACATCCTTACTGTCCACATCTCCATGCAGCAACTCCCCCCTCCAAAAAAAACCCCCTAATCTCATAATGATGACTTTGATTCAGTTGCAAATCTGAAGCTGACTTTAGGGACTTCATGCTGTGAAAAAAAGAAAACGTTTCCAGGCGTTGTCCTACAGTCTCTCCCTCACCACCTTCTATCCCTGTTCAGTTTTTTTTTCTCCTTTTGCGTTTATTTTTCTGTTCCCTGCCTTTTTGTAGACATAAAGGCCATTCTGGTGTTACTGAAAATGACCGCAGTGTCCAGTGTCTCTTATTTCCATGTGATCTACAATCGGAATGGAACCCCTCCTCCAAAAGAAAAAAAAATAGAGTGAGGAGAGGAAGGAGGAAAAACTGAGTGTGTAGGCCCCCAAGGCTTTCCTCTAATAGGATGATGGGTTTTAGGTTAAAAAAAATATTATTGTTTTGTTCTTTTAGCTTTAGAAATAATAGGGAGAGAGGGAAAAGCAGTCATTAGGAAGTTCACTGAGCTGCTTTCCAACTAAGACGGGTGAAAAATGAAGCTGCATTGACACTTGGCTTCATGTGAAAGCCCCAGTAACCTCTCCCCCCTTCCATGGCCCTGGCCTTTTGTTCCTGGAGAACGGAGCTAAGGTGCTTTTTCTCCCAGACCAAAGGCAGCAGGCAAGGAGTCCCCTTGTGTGCACATCGCCTTTAGATGGCCTTCTCATGGTTATTGTCAATGCAGACTCCCCCAAACAATTGCTCCAGGGAGACACAAAAGCGAAAACATTTGTCCTATTTTTTTAACCTCTTTGTTTTAGATTTTTTTTTCCCACCCATTCTTTAAATTTCACAGTTTCTATTTGTCTGCAGAGAGACAAACGGAACAGCATGAAGCAAGCGCATTTTACCGTAGGCCTTACTGCCGATTGGAATGGCCTCAATAGAAATCCAGATTCTCAAAAACACCGGCTGACTTGGAGGAGATGGGAAATTTCAGCTTGGGGCTCTTAAGTGAGCTTACCACAAATTTTAGACAAAAAATGCACTAAAAGGAAAAGATAAGACAATGGGATTCTGGGATCATCCGGGGGAAGTGTGAAAAGGGTCATCTTTTGTTTCTCTCTTAGGATCCTGCCCCGAAGAAGTGGTCGCTTGATAGGAAGGAATCACAAATCCAAATGCAATTTGGATTCATTAAAAAAAAATTCTGGTTCTGTTTTACTGTGCTCCTGGTGCTTCAGGGACTGCTTTAATGCACGTATGGCGGGGGCTGTTGGTACGCACCGTGAAACTGAGGCTGTGTTGAGAATTTTTTTTAAACTATGATTTTATATGTAGAAAGGCCACATCCCCCTCCCCCGTTTCTTTCCTCCCTCGTTTCCTTTTTCCTTTCTTCTCCTTTCAACCTGCTTCCCCTCCAAGAATTCAGCGGTTTGTATCAGGCTGCGGGCAGAGGGATGGGTCAGACAGTGGGGATGGCCCATAAGCAGAATAGCCCACCTCTTTTTCCTGGGCGCAGACAAAGCACCTCTCTCCTGTAATGTTTATGGACCCTGATTTTGATGCTGTCCTTAAGAATCTGGCTGCCTTTTCATTAAAATTCTCAATTTCAAGGTTTAGAAACACAAATGTAAGAGTCCCCCTGGGTATAAAAGTCTTGCATGGCAAATTCTCTTGGCCCTTTCAGAAATTATATATATATATATATATATATTTCTTTTTTTTTTTTTTTTTAAGAGCAAGCTCCTCACCTAATGTTTTAAAGCTGTTTTAAGGCAAGGTCTTTATTTTTGCTTTCTAAAAACTTGGGCTTTGTAACTGAAATTTGAGGAAAGCTCTCCATTACAGTTTTTTTTTCTTTTTTCCTTCTTTAAATGGTTCCTCATTTATATCTTTTAAAAATTGTCATTGATAGACTTAGGTTCTTAGCTGGGGAGGTTGGGGAAGTAAACCAGATAGCATTCCACCTAAGATTTGAGGGGTAAAAATTAATCTATGGCATTAGCATTGCAGCAAGAGATGGAGGCCTTGAGGTTTGTGACAGAGAAATGTGAATCAGAACATCTGTTAGGCCTTGGCACACCAGCCTCTAATCGTTCTAGAGGTGAATGTGGGCTGTTCTGAGGAAAGCGTGCATTCTGTACCATACCCAGGAGGACCTGGCCACCCAGTGGGTACCAGGCCCCTAAATATAACTGCCTAGAAAGAATGGGGTGAATTCAGGGCACGCAGTGCAGTTCAGCTCCAAATGTTTCCTTGCTTATTTCAGGGACTTTTGTTTTTGTTTTGTGCCCTCTTCTGGCTTTTTCTTTGTTAAAGCCTCAAGGTTATTTAAGCACTAGTTTTAAAAATCAATGTGTATGTATAATTTAATAAAAATAGAAGGCTCTGGAAGAATACCCAAATCTGCCTCGACCCAGTTGTGCTGTGAAGACAAGAGCCCAGGTTTAGCTACAAGTTAGAATGCTGACAGTTGCTGTCTCTTAGCTCAGAGATCATATTTACCTTTGCTGAAGTAAAAGGAGCAGCCCTGGAGAGAGAGAGAGAGAGTGAGTTTGAGAGAGAGTGTGTGTGTGTGTGTGTGTGTGTGTGTGTGTGTGTGTGTGTGTGTGTGTGTAGGGGAGAGAGACTATCAGTTTGGCTGGATGGGGTCTTTGTAATTTACCAGCCAGTTCAGTAAGCGCCAGGGGACTGGCCTCTGACTTGGAAAGTGGCTAAGGGGAGGAGTAGGAAAGAGGTTAGCATTCCCTGATTTATTTTTAAATGTTTATCCTTTTGGCTGTTGCCAGTTACGCTTTCCAGATGAGACAAGACTAGTTATGGAGAACTGGAAGGGAAGAATTGCCTTTTCTGAGAGTGGGTTTATTTGCCAACAGTGTCCAGGACGCAGTGAGGAGGGTGCCCACCTGTCACTGCTGGGTAGGCTGTAGGTGTCACATCAGACTGCTGCCCTGGGAAGAGCTGGGGCCTTTCAGAGCCGGGGGACAAAATTTGCAACAGGTATGTCAGGAAAACTGTTGATTCCATACGGAAGTGCGAAACTCGCAAAACTCACTGAAGAGGTATTGTTTTGGTTAGCGATGAAAATAAGTTTTGGTTGCAGTAACATGCCAACTTGTGTGTAATCCTTTATATTTCTGATGATGCAGAGGCCATAGACCACCTGCCTGTGGATTACCTGTTAAATCTGTGCCTGTAGCAAAGGCAGGCCTGACCAGGCCTTTACCTTGTCTGCAGCGTGGTGTCGAATTAAAGGGAAGGAACTCAGGGTCCTTATTGGTTCTACCTGTCAGGCCTCTGAGGTGTCTGGGAGGCAGATGCAAGTGTCTGCCACTTGGGATGGCAGTTTCAGACTGCCCAGACCTCCACAATCCTTCCAGGTGTCTAGATGGCTGGATCTTTGGGCTTTCCAGCTTGTATTTTTGTCGAAGATACCTATCTGTTGGCCCATCTGGTTTATGATATCACCAGATTAGGAGGTTTTTGCCTGTTAGTAAAAGTTAAAACAAAGAAGCAGAATTAGATTTTCTGGGAGTAGAAACATTTTTGTATTGTCTTTATCTGCTGGGCCGTGGGTTGCTTCCATGGAGGCCTGAAGTCTCCACTTGCCTGAAGACATTTCCAGAGACATCTCTGAGTTGTCTGTGCTATGTTACTTGCATTATTGCTAGCATCATCATCTTCATGTATTATTCATAGTCACTTTTTCAATTAAATTATTAATTGGTTTTCTTTAAGGTGTTCTCAACTTATGTGGCTAAAATAAATAATCGTGTTTTGAAAATACCACCTGTTCTTGGACCTGAAGTCAGGCGGTCTGTAAACACCTCTGCAGTGGCCATGCTCTGGTTTAGAAAAACACCCTCTGCTTGTCCCTTTTCCATCTCCAGTCCCCCTGCCCCCCTCACTCTCTCATGTGTGACAGAATTTGGCTTGTGCTGTCCTTTGTCCCTAATCGGACATGATTCCCTAGAGGCAGTCTTTTCTCCCTGGACTTTAGCTGGAAAAAAATTTTTTTTGGTGGGGAGGCTCTTTTTTTGAACTAAAATGTAGAGGGGGGCTGTCCTTCCCCAACAGGTTAAGGTAGTTATATTAATTTGAGCCCAAATTATATTGTGCAGAAATGCCTTCTAGTTTTCATTGCCCCTTTCCCTCCTGCATCAGTGTGTGCTTAACGCTAATACGATTCCATACATTCAGCTCCTTCGCCTCGTGAGCTTATTATATTTCTAACACTTGCACGGTTCATTATTGTGCAGTCAGAAAGGACTCTCAGGGCTGTGGGGCCAGCCAGGGTGGGTGGCTTTCAGAAAGGACGAAAGCAGGTGCCTTTCTGTGCTGAGAATCCAGAGTGAATTCAGACTGAGCCTGGGACTCCAGCAGGGAGGACAGGGGACTTCCGGTGAGATTTCTGTGGTGCTGCCTTTTGCGTATCTGAATGGAGAAGACGAACCTGGGGAGACAGAAAAGTGTCCAGCGACTGCTTTGACCAACTGGAGTGGCCACATTAAATCTGCCCCAGGTGGTAGAATCTCCCTAGGAAGGGACATGACCTGTGGTTTTTTAAGGCATGTTGTTAAAGATACTAAGGTTAATTGCAGGCTGGACTTTTTCTCTCTTTCTGTCTCCTTTTTCTTTCTTTCCCTCCCATGAAAAACTCTATCCTTAAACTCTCAATGGAGAGCAGGAGATTTTTTTTAAAAATAAGTTTCTGCAGCTGAAAAACAGAAGTGCTCTGTAAAGCAGTTAATAGGTTGGGTGTGTGTTTCAAATAAATTCCTGTCCACATTGGCTAATGTCCGTACGCTGGAGTGGCCTGGCTGTGACGTGGCTGGGGCCCGGAGACCCAGGGCTCCGGTTCGGAGGCCCCAGGCTTCTTGTTTTGGCCGAGGGCGCGTCCCTTTCTTCTCGCCCGACTCTAGGCCGGCCCCTGACTTTTGATGAGTGAGGGGTCAGCGCCTGGGGAGGACCAGGCTTTGTTCCCGCCGGGCTGGTTCTTCGCGCGGTGCAGGCCCAGCCGCCCGGAGCTCTGTCTCTGGGCGCGAGGCCCGGCCTGCCCGGAGGCCCGTCCTCGAAGCGCAGCAGAGCGCTGGGGCCTCGCGCGCCCGTGTGTGTCCCCGTGTCTCCGCGGGCGCGGCCGCCGCGGAGCACCCGGCCTGCGCCCGGCACGACTGTAGATGTCAGGCTTTGCCCGGGGAGCCGAGCGGCGGCGGGGCTGTGAGTTTCAAATTAACCTTCCGCTTTGTTGCTGTGTAATGTGGATCCCCGAAGGCCCCCCGCCCCGCCCGCCCCCCTTCCCCGGGCGGTGCGCGCTGCGAACTGCGAGTTGAGCTTCATTTACATAAAGCGATTCTGGGCGGGAGGGCGGGCGAGCCGGCAGCGGGCAGGCCGGGGACGGGGACGCGAGCGCCGCGCCCCGTGGGTGAATCCCCGCCGCGCGCCCGGGGACCCTCCCTCCCGGGGAGGAGCGACCACCGGCCCCGGCCGCCACCATGAGCCCCCCTCCCCTGCCCCAGGCCTCCCCGCACCTAGCCAGAGCCACCTTAGAGCCCCGGGGGCAGCGGGAGGTGGGGAGAAGGCCGCCTGGAGTGGTGGGTAAGTTCGGGGCTTCGGTGCCGCTGGAATTTCCCATTGTCGCGCCCTCCGAGGCCCCCGGACCTGCGAGTGCCTCCTCCCTCCGGAGGTGTGCGGAGCCTTTGTGTGCCAGGTGAGTGCAGCCTCCCGCCCCCGGCCGGTCCGCGCAGCCGGCCTGGAGCTGCGGGCAGGTGCTGCGAGTCTGGCTGAACTTCCCATTCTCTTGGGGCATGTGGGGGAGGGGCAGGCTGGATACGCCTGAACTGCTGGACTCTACTTGGAACCTACCTGGGGTGAGAGCCTCTGAATTCTGTTGGGCATAGAGTAAAGCCCTTCCTCCTTCCCTCCCTTCCATCTTTTCCTCCCCTCCCTCCTGCCTTCCTAATTTTGCTTTTGGAGTAGTTCCTGCCGTCTGAATATTTGCGGTGCTGGTGTCATTTAAAAGTTTGAGTTCCGCCGCCGAAAAATACACGCTCTTCATTGCAAGAGAAGTCACTGGCCAGTTGGGAACAGTGTGAACAGTGCGCTTATTGGAGAGGAGTTAAAGGGAGAATCAGAGCTTTGGAGCCAGAAAGCACCTTTGTAGACCGACTAAGCCCACCCTCTACTTTGAGTTGGTTGGTCCTCTGGAAAAACCAGAGCAGCCTTCATTTCTGAAGGGAGGGGGGTGGTCGAGAGAGGGAGAGAGAGAGACAGAGAGAGAGAGAGAGAACTTAGATGTTTGTCCTGTTGGAAAAAGAAGAGGAAGGCCCAAGTTAGGTCAGTAAAAGAAAAAAAAAAACCCTGAAGCAATCATGGTAAGCTGGAAGGGAAAGAACTTTCTGGAAAATGGTGCTTTCTGCTTTGGACATACCTGTGTTACAATGATGAGAAAATGCCTGGAGGGCGAAGATTACAGTTCATTGCCTGGTGTAGTCTTAAGAGTGCTTTGCCTGGCACAGTGGTGCATGGTATATAAACTGGTTTAAATGAAAAGAGCTAGCAGGTGAATCCAAGAGGGTCTTCTCTCCCACCTTCTATTTGTGCCATTTAACAGCCCTTGAGGACTCTGAAAGCCACCGACGGATAATCTCAGAGAGGACACATGGCCCCACTTGGGCACGGAGAGAAGGCCTCTCCCTCAGGCCAGGGCCTGCCATGGTGGAATCCATGAAGGCAAAACAAGGAAAACAACCATCAGCCTTGAAGGTAGATAGTGAGAAAGTTACACGTCATCTTATTTCATCCTATGCTTTGTGATCCTTGGGGAAAGGTCACTAAATAAATAAGAGTATAATTTCGAGCTCGCACTAGCTGGGGAACTTCATTTCTCTGCCATCAAACAGCAGGTGTGAGTTCGCAGAGTTGGCCCCCAGAGTCCCCTCATTCCTAAATTCAGGAGGTGTCAAACCCTCATGTTCTTTTAATGCCTGTGGTTTCTGGATAGGTTTCAAGGGGAAACCCTAAAAATCACGAGCTCCAGTAGACTGGGCGGGAGAGGGAAGCGTGAGTGAGAGGGCAGAGGCTGCATCTGAGAGGAAAGCATACACCTTGCAGGATAACCTGATCAAGAAAGGCTGAGACCAGCCTATTCCTTGTTATCAGAACAGCCACTGGCAGCCTGAGGTTCTGAATTCTTGTTACCCAACCCGAAAAGCAATTAGGGAACAGAGATGGTGGAATGTAAGAGAAGTCAGGAGACAGGGTTCTAAATAATCTAAGGGTTTCAAGAATAGGGTCATTGGAGAGAGGGCCATACCTGGATGTTTGCACACCTGTATTTGTATGCACTCTCCTTTGCCGAGACCCCGAAGGCCCCCTCTCAGAGGCATGTGGCTGTGAAGGCCAAGAGAAACTTTCTCTCTCTCTCTTCCTTAAATTACAGGACTAAGGAGGTTGTCTGCATTTAGTTTACAGCATGTTTTCAGAGAGCATGTAAGTGCCTCTCAGAATGGGCTAGGGTCACATTTTGCTCTTTATTTAATTACACAAGTGTTATTTAACAACGTGGGGCAGTGGCAGAAGCAAGCACTTTTACACTTTAAAAACAGTCCTTTTGGAATCACAAGGAATTAAGTGACTTAGAGACCTCCTGTCTTGATGACATGGGTCACCTCCCTTTCTCAACTCTCTTTTGAAATGGCTGCATTTTCTATGGGATAGAGCTGCTATTTTCCAGTTCTCCTGAGAACAGTTTTGATTGACAGGAAACTATTGAGAAACACTTGCTAACTCTTCCAAAATAGGAAAAAAAAAAAAAAAATCTGAGCTGCTTCCCCAGCCACCTGAAACTTTAATTTTGGTTTCTTCCTTCTGTCTTTTATTTGCACAAACGAATACTCAGGGAGGGTGGAAGGGACCCAAATAAAACAGAATTCTCAGCAGGCCCCTATTTGACTCTTCCCAGCAGGACGCTGCCGCGCCTGCCTTCTTGCTGCTTTAGGGTTCCATTTAACTGCCGTATCAGTTCAGTGCCAATTGGGCTGCCCAGTGGCCAGGAGCTAAACTAAGCGAGATTTCAGTTTTCATCATTTTAACTTTAAATGATGATTAGTAAGACACTCCCTGGCTCAAGACACTCCCTGGACAAGCCTGGCTCACCTTGGGTGACCCAGAGGTTGTTAGTTCCTTAGAATAAATCTGTGACTGCAGACTGCTAGTAAAGTCTTATCTGGGACTGCATATGATTTAGCTTGGCTCCTTCAGTTCTAGCCACTAGTGGTGTTCAGGGAGTGTATCCTTCCTGTCACGGTGGGCTAGTGTTCCTTTTGGACCTTGGGGCTTTTTTTTTTTCCCCTTGCTTCTGAAGTGTTAGTGTGAGAGCCTAGAAATACCCCAGGCCCCAAAGCAGATCTTCACCCAAGAAATAATTTTTATTACAGGGTTGCAAACATCTCATGTTAAAAAGTAACTATTCAGGTGGCTAAGTAACATTTTATAAAAGGGTAGGGAATTGTTCTAAGGGAAAAGTCAATTGTCTTGACACCCACTTTTTAGAGGAGCTCATCTTACCTCTTAACTGGAAGGGTTTGCCTCCTGGTCTTATAGAGCAGGCAGTGGTAACTCTGGCCTGAAGAAACTTGCAAGCTCCATCTCACACTGGCTGGTATTCCAGAGATAATGTACCTGACGCTGAACATTAGTAACCTCAAGAAGTACAGTATGTGCTGTGGTTTATACTTGCGTTTGTTATTAAAATCATTGCTTGCTGTCAGCCTGGCCTATTTCTGTAGTGCTTGAGCCTGCTGGCCTTCTCTGGTTCCCAAGGCTGGTGTAGTTAACCAGGATGGGGCGTTACCTTGAAAACACAGCAAGGAGGCAACTTCCATTACAGTGGGCTTCATAGGGGTACTGAAGGGTTCTGGTATGAGATTTTGGTTGGTAAAGGTGATTGTTTTAGAAATCACAGCACAGCTCAGAACCGCCATCCTCTGCTTGGGTTAGAAACTGTGGTCAGGGAAATGGGGACTTAGTTTTAATAGAATCCAGGCAAGGGAATCCCTCTGCAGGAGCTAGTTTCAATCAAATATTAAAAGGTGCCTTTTCTGTCCAAAGCAGTGTGCTGAGTCCTCAGACTGCTCACATTGAGGAACAAACACACAGAAGCTGAGATTGAGTCAGACTGCCCCAAGGGAGAGACCCAGGCAAAAATCTTGGCTCATTGGCAGGCCACTCTCAAAGTCCAGATTAAGGAGGAAAACTGCAAAATCAACAACTGTCAGATTTCTCTTCTATATGATTTAAAGTTGGCTGCCAGATTGTTCTCTTTGAACATGTGCGAGCTGACAGTCAGATGTTAGAGGGCTTTTTTTTTCTTTAGCTAATAAAGTAAATGACTTTTATATAGATAGGAACTGCAGAATTGACAGCAGTATTGTGCCAAAGCTTCAGAGGCAGTGAGACAGTGTGAATGCTTTTTTTTCTGGTTTTCATTCTTTGGGGCCAGGGGACAAGATGGTGAGGACAAGGCTGTGAGTGGTCAGTCATAGCAGTGATGGGTATGTTTCCAGGGAATTCTTTGCCCAAGGAAGGTGGCTTGGCTTATTTATCACTTTTAAAAGGTGATTTTTTGTTTCCTTAGATGTTGCTGCCCTTCTTTCACCCTTAATTCCTGGAGTTTCTTGCTTTTGCAAGAATAAGGGTCTGAATAAAAAAAGGGAAAGAAACAGAGTTTGCTAGGTGGCAAATTTGACTTCATTTCAGAAGACTGCTGTGTTGTTGGTTTTAACCCCAGACAGGGGCCTCTTAACAAAACGCTGGGGCTTAATCTGCCTTTGGGTGAGCCCTTCTCCCTTTGCATGGGAGGGTCGCCATGCAGTCTTGTCAACACCGGAATTCATGCACGTGGGTTTTGATGTGTGCCCCTCCACAGGGGCCTTAGCCAGCCTTCTGTGTCCTGGGGGTAGGCTCTTAGGAGGTTTAGCTCCTCTCTCTTTGAATTTCGGTGTTATCTCATGTGTCGCCTCCTAGACTTTGCCATCCTCTGCCCTCCCTGAAGTTGGGCTAAGGCTTCCAAGGAAGGGAGGAATGGGGTGTGCAAACCATATACTCCCCTCCTGCCCGTTGCCCCTTCTGGCTGCTACAGGTTTGGAACGGAAGTCATCAGCTCCCCTTGTAGGCTGTGCCTTGGGAAGATGGAGAAACCCCAGATGCTTCTCTCCTCCTGTGCTGCTAATCGCATAATGGCCTTAAAGGCTTTCTTCAATGATTATCTTGTCTTTAATTTTAAGTGGGTCTTCTGGGGCAACAGTTGGGAGTTTATGGAGTATCTTCTGTCATCTTTAGGCAGACTCTGAACTGGGGAAGCTGGCTCCATTGGACGCTGTGAAAAGACGGCGGAATTTTCATCTGCTGCTGATTTCACGCGCTGTCCTGAAAGTGATTTCGGCCACAAACCTTTGATCTGGGAGTGAAACTTGGGCCCCCCCCCCCGCCCCCCACTTCTGTGCTTCTGGAGGCAGGAGTTGGTGACTACTTAGACCTCCTACTCTGTGTGTGTGTGTGTTGGGAGGGGTGTTAGCTAAAGAGAAGGGCTGAACCAATTACTTGTGGGTCTTTGGGAGTGGGCAAAAAAAAAGAAAAAAAAAGGCAGCTTTGCTGCGTTCTTAGTTGTGCCGACTTTATCCAGGAATGTGACTGGAGAAAACTTCTGAGCCTATTGGTTGAGCTAGATTTTGAATGAGAACAGTTGCCCATGCACACCTCTGCTGTAGGCTCTGAGTTTCTGTGTTAACAGTTCCAGGAGGCTCTCTGTCTTCTTTGAGTCTCCCTAGTGGAAAGGCCAGAGTCAGATGAGCTGAGTGAAGAAAAGACTGGGGTTGCTTAATTTGATCCTTGATTTCAGGCCTCAGCCTATCCCCCCACCCCCACCCAATCCCAGTCATATAGATCCCTGTTCAAATATGGGGGCCTTGATTCAGTACATAAAAAGCTCTTTACAAAAGAGTTTAAACTCCTGTAAGCCTATAAAAAGTACAGCTGTGTAGTCCTCAACTTACTTGCTTTCCACACTTAACGGTTTCTCAGCAGCCTGTTTTGGACAACTTTTCCTGAGGAACACATGTATGCCCTCTTTTTCCCTCCTCCTCAACAACTTTTCCTGTCATTTTTTTCTTTTTTTAAACAGTTTTTCTTAACTGCTCAAGAAACAATGCAAGCCTCTGCCACCATTTCAGGCCCTCTTCCTAAAAGGCTCTTTGGCTCAGGGCCTTGGTTCTTAATGTGCATTTGGCTGGTAGGGGGAATGTTTTTTGCTTTCCCTGCAACATCGCCACGTCTCCCTGTGAAACATCTGCCCGGTTGCTAAAGTGTCAACTTGCGGACATAAAGATGAGGCCCGTGGATCCTGTGTGTTAGAAGGTTGATGTCGCTGCGAAAGCAACTGGTTTCAGTTGCCACCCCCGCTCTGCCAGGTTCCCGGATGGTGTCACTTTCACACCAGATACGAAATGATTGTCCAGGGAAGGCTGTCAGTCTGTGTACCTGACTCCACGAGTACATGTTACCTAGGCCCACCTGCCTTACTTTTAAAAGGTAGTTGCAGGTGAAGAGTGCAGGCTTGAAGATAATAAGGCTTCCCCTCCCCCTCGCCTTTTCAGAGAGGAGGTCGGAGCTGATTTTTTTTGCAACAGGTACGAAACCAAAGGTAGAAATGTCTTTGGGAGAAAGCAGAGAACTTTTATATCTTCCGGGAAAGGACCTTCGATTTATTTCTCACTTGCTGGTGAATCTAACATTTGTCCAGACATTGAAGATGCTGGCTGCTAAAGGAAATCTACGTTTCTAACGGCGGGGGTGGGGGGGGGGGCGAGATGCGGTCTTGCTTGTTGGTGGAAGGAGTGAGATAATCACGAGTATGACAGGTAGGGGCCAGGTCAGGATCAGCGTGCTGCTTAAGCCAGCCCTTGAAATGGGCATGCTGGTGTCCACACTCCATTGTCCTGGGAGAAGCGGATCAAATGAGCCTGCTCTTTGGGAAGCTAGGTTCTGTTCTCCACTCTGCTCTAGCCCAGACCCCTCTGCGGGGGTCGCAGGTGTGGAGGCCCGGCTCTGTTCCAGCCTGACAGCGTGACTGTGCACCCACCATGCAACCTCTCTGAGCCTTACTGCTTCCTTCCTTTGTGAAACGGGCATAATGCTCACCTCACTCCTCAAGTGGGAATGAAACGAAGTAGAAAACCAGTCTTCCCGGTGCATTTTCAGCAGCCTCTCCATGAATGTCCGTTCCCATCTGCATATCCTTCCCTTTGTGTTTCTTTTGTCCCCACGGATGGCCCTGGCTCCCTTCTGCTTCCCAACACCCTGGAAGAAAGAAACTCAAAGGTCCAGCATTTCTTCTGCTCTGCCCTTAGGGGCTGGGAATAAAGCCAACTCCTTTTGACATCCCGCAACTGCGTTCAGGAGTGAAAGGGTCTGAAATAGACGCAGTGTCCCCGTCCTCCCCTCACGTGCCCCCCACCCCAAGCTGACAGGCGGCCTTCGAAGTGAGCAGCCCACTCAATGACCCACCTAGAGAGGCCTTCCCGGGCTTGCTTGTATATGCTAATAGGCCTGACTTGTCCTGGCTTGTTTGTAGTGATTTGTGGAGGCATTTATATGCAAATACTATCAACTTGCTGAGTTAATTATCATGTGCCCTCCCCTCCCACCCCCCTTCCTGCCAAGCCTCCCAGCCTGGCTCCGCAAAGGGGCTGTTCACATTCATCCCTGGGTTCTTCCTGTCTTGGCCTTCTCCGCGCACCCCTGTCCTCTTCTTGTCCCTGCAGGGTTGGTCTCAGCTCCTCCATGCCTCTGTTGCCCGGCCCAGGAACCTGTGTGGTCAGGGCTGGAGAGCTGAGCACATCAGGGGCTCGCCTCATTCAGAGCCTCCATGGGAGGTGTCTGGCTCGTGTTGCACTGAGCTTTTTTTAAAATTTTTATTGGAGTATAGTTACTTTACTGCACTGAGCTTTTAAACCCCATTTTCTATCAAATAACTGGAAAAACAGCTGCCCACACCTTTCAGCCATTGAAACTCAGTTCTCAGTCTGGTGAGAAAGTGAATATTGTTTTAACATCATTATGACTTTCATATTCCCACGTTGTGGGTACCACTAAAACCTGGGCCCACTTCCGAGCCCTGCAGAGAAGCCATTCTGCAAAGAGATGCCACTTCTAGGCCTCTGACCCTGGAAATCTGAGTATTAAGAGTATAACTGTGCGGACCTCACATCAACCTTGCCCGATTGTGTGTGGGGGCATGGTTGACATTGGAGGCTAGATAATTTTTGTTGTCAGGGGTGTCCCTCATTTCTCCAGGTCAGATACCAGGAGTCCCTGCTCCCCTACCCCGACTCCCCATCAAATATGTCTCCAGGAATCACCCAATGTCTCCTTGGGAGGCATGGAGAACCACTGGGCTAGAGACTGCATTTGTTTTCTCTTGGATGAAAAGATGGCAGATTCCTGCTGCCTCTGAGTTACACATATTTGTTGAGTGTTCTCTTAAGCTTGTGATTTGACCTAGCTGATATCAGTTGTTGCCATTTGCTTAATTTCATGGTCACTTTAGCATTTAAACATTAAGACTCTTTCCTTTAAGGGCACGGCCATGGGCTGGTGTTCGAGGCTGTGACGTTTTCGTCCCCAGGAGGGCCGTCCTGTAGAAATAGAACTCAGGCCCCATATGTAATGGTACACTTGCTAGGAGTCACGTTAATAGAAAAGTAAAAAAGAAACAGGTGGAGTGAAGTTTAAAATGTCTTTTGCCGCACAACATCGGGATGACTTTCTCACCTCAGCAGCTGGGGCTTGCCTTGTTGCCAGTGCTCGGGAGCGGTAGATGAGCAGTGGCCGCCATATTGGATGGCTTGGCCCCATCGGGGATGGTTTTGTGGTGGTGTCCTTGTTGGACAGCTCAGCAATATCTAGAATGACTGTGGCCCTTTCCAGCTGTGGAATCACACCATGCGAGCACGTTTTTTTTTCTACTTTTCTTAAAAAAGAAAAAAGGCTTTGTGTTTATTCTCTACAAAGTGGGGCCTTGGCTGCACAGACGCAGCTGTGTGGAGCTGTGGCCCAGGGAGCGGGGCCTCTAATCTCCAGGGAAGCTCCCCCGGCCTCTGTGGGGGAGCACCCTGGGCTGGCCTGGGAGGAGGGTAAATAATTCCAAGGGCTCAGTGTACTCTCTCACACTGCACAGACTAATGGTTCGGGTTAATTTTGTGTACAAGGTCTCTTTTGTTGGAGAAGGGGGTGAAAGTCCGCAGCTGTGACCGGAAACAGGGGACGGGCCTACTGGGATGACCTTGTTTTGGAAAGTCTAAATGGAACACTAATGGCAAAGATCTAAGACGGGTGATGTATGTGTGTGTTTGACTGGGCCTGAAGATAAGGTGAAGAGTATTTTAAAAGTTACTTTAGTGCAGCCTCCCAGATAACCATAGGCCGAGGGCCAGTTACAATTTATGGCAAGCTGGTAGTCAGGCCTGTGTGTTGGCCTCATTTTATCTTTTGAGTCCAGGCTCTGTAGCTTAACTGGTGGTGCTCTCTTTCTTTATCCTAGTTTTTGGAGGGGGTGGGCCTTGGGGGGGCCAGCTGGTCAGGTTCTGCAGTGAAGCTTCTCGGCATTTTATCATGCAGAGAGCCACTGGCCTTCCTGCTCCTGGGCGCGGTGTGTGTCGCTCCTTGCCATCCCTAATTATAATGCCGCTGGGCGTTGCACTGTGAAGCTTCCAGGAGCCCGGGTGTGCGGGCCCACACTTTGCACTGTGACACAGCCTGCCAAAGATGTGACCGGGGAGGAGGTGTGGAGTCTTTAATATAGCCCTGAGCCCCAGGTTTCTTTCATCTCTGAGGGCAGTCAGCCTTTTCCTGTTGCTTCTGGAGTTCTTGAACCGGTGTGGCTGGGCTGGGCCGGGCCAGCACCCCTGGCGGCACACTTTGCCAGTAAACAAGGCAGCTTTGGGCAGCGAGTTCCCGGCTGTTTCTGGACCACAGATGCGCCAGCGGTATCTTCTGACACCCTGCAAGGTCCTTTCATCCCCGAACCGAGCCATTCCCTCACACCCCCTTTCTTCGACCTTAAAGAGACCCCCGAACTTACCAAGTCCCCATGACTGGATGCTGTCTCCTTCCTACCCCAGAATTCCAAGGAAGGACCTTGCAGACTGCTCCCAAAGTTTGTTCGTGAAAAATGTGTATTCTTCAGTTCGAGGAGACTGTACTTCGCATGATACATTTTATAATCAGGTTTGCAGTCCCACTGGCAGCCAAGTCTTGCTTAGTCCTTATTTGCCCTTTGACTAGATACAGGTTTGTGGAGGGGTTCTTTCTTGAGGGGTGATATGGAAACAGGAAGTTCTTTTGAGTTTGGAACCTATCTATAAAAATAACCTCTTGATTGATAGATTGGAGTAGGTTTGTAGATAGCTTTCTTTTTTTTAGAGTAGGGGGATGTGGTCAAAGATTCCTTCAGAATATTTTCACGTTACCTATCCTGTAAGCCACTGCCATCTGCTTTAAAATTTTTTTTATTTTTTCATTTTAAATCCTCAAAGACAAAGGGACCTGGAAGCTCAGACCTGTCCTGCCACATTCCTGAGTAATTTGGTTTTGATTAACCCTAGGAGAAAAGTTGGTTTCTCCTAGCGACCGAGGGGATCAAAGCACCAGGAGGGGCAGTTCTCATACACGCAGTGCCCCCCCTCATTCCCCCTCCCAGGCCTTTTCACCCTCCCCCATCTTTAGAAAGCCTGAGTAGGAGTTATTTCCACTTTCTGACTCTCAGAGAACTGGAAGTGTATCATCGAGCTTTGGATGGACAGACTGGGGAGAAATAGCCCCCCCCCCATTTCTTTCTTCCTAAACTCCTTTTCCCCCCACAAAGCTGCAAAGCACATTCCTGTGCTAATCCTGCCTCTGGAGGAATGCAAATGGCTGTAATTGTGTGCCCCAGGATGGGCCTTCCGCATCTGTGCAGCTTTTCTTCTCTGAGGAGGTGGCCAAAAAGTTCATTTACATGGAGAAATGAGACTGGCCTGAGATCCCTCCTGGTAGGACGGGTATGTCTGAGAGGAAAGCGGCCGTATCTGTGTGTTCTCTGCCCCTTGCTCCCCCTGCCCTTCTTTACATACTTCACAGTGTGTGTGTATGTGTGGGGCTGGGTACCAGCATCCTGCTGGGCATATTTTATAGGAAGAGCAGTTAAAAGGGAGAAGTCTGCTCTCCATAGTGAGAAATTCAGCCGGAGGAGGAGGCCAGCCAGCCTTGTAATGGGCAATCCTTGAACCAGACCACAATAAACAACTTTTTATTATTTTTTTTTCAAAGCAAAAAGATCGGCCTCAGACGTAATTGATAACATTTTGAAAGAGGGCGTGTCACTACACTGGCCTTGTCCAGCTTCTAATGCACAGCTGACTTTCTTCCTTCTCCTCCCCTACCCCGCCACCCCTTAATCCATTGCCAAATTGCAAGTATAAACAATTTGATTTGGATACTAAGATTTTTCAGCACAATTAGAAGTATCACTTGGGAGTCAGAACATTGTAGCTTTAGGGGGGATGTTCAGAATAGAGGAGAAAATTCTTAGTCCTATTCAGGAACATTGAACTGCTGGCTGAGTCTGAAGTTGAAAGCCAGACTGAAGCTTTAGAACAGTGCTGTGCAATAGAAATACAGTACAGGAGTCACGTACATATTTAAGAGTTTCTAGTAGCCACATTTAAACACTGGTGAAATGAATTTTAATTGTGTTTTCTGTAGCCCAGTATATCTGGAATGTTATTATTTTAACATGTAATCAATATAAATAAAACTATCAATGAGACATTCTGCATCCTCAAAAAAAAAAATCCCACGTGTATTTTATATTTGTAGCCTTCTCTCATTTTGGACCGGCCCCCTTTCATCAGCTCAGTAGCCCTGAGGGCCTAGTAGCTGACTATCAGACAGGGCAGAGCTGGCATTGCAGGATGCCACCCTGGGCTCTTCTGAGACGTTACGCTGCTGGAGCTGAGTCATCGCCCGTCTCTTGTGACTGGCTGCCTCCGTTTACTGGGGTTCAGGGGGTGCAGGCTGCATCTGCACATGGTTTCCTCTATGAAAGTCACCCAAGTCTACTGACATCCTCATGCAATTGTTAGGAGGCAAAATGTGCGATGCTGCCATGCAAAGCTTTCATAAACTGTTTCTCGGTTCGAAGGTGGCTGGTGGAGGTCTCCACCTGGCTCTGAAGGCCATTCCAAAGAAAGAATGGCAGCAGTGGCGGCAAGGTGGTCCTGGCCCAGAGAGAGGGCAGGACAGCTTGCGGCTGTGTGAGCGCTGGTGTGTTCACCGTGGCAGCCTTGTTTCTGGCATCACCCCTTCTTTGTCTGTGCCCTCAGCATGGCAGGGCTGCAGGGAGCTTCTGGAAGCCATTCAGTTCACGCTGTCCATGGCGGCTTACTAGTCAGTGGCAGGACAGGGGACCTTGGACTTGTGGGTAGCCGTTGCGTTCTCCTCTCGGACATCAATCACGCAGCCTTCCTGGGTTAGTTGGCCTGGGCCCACATGGCGTGTGGCTTAGAGGGGCCTGTTTTTTTGGGGCTCCTCTGCTGCCCATGTACTGCTATTGACCTGGTCCCCAGTCCCAACAAGAGACCCCCCTCCTCTTCATCCCCTGGATTTATTCAGATTTCGGATTTCTCACATTACCTTTTTCTTTTCTTCCTTTTGGCCATACTACAGCATGTTGGTCTTAATTTCCCAACCAGGGATCAAACCCACACCCCCTGCATTATTGGAAACACAGAGCCATAACCACTGGACTGCCAGGGAAGTCCCTCTTACGTTATCTTAAGGCCACACAGTGGAGAGTCCTCTTTCACCATCTAGGGCCAGTGGGCTTCTCTGGTTGGAGGCAGAGAAAGGGAGACGCAGAGGGTGATAAGGAAAAATCAGAAACAGCCTTGCACGTGAGGATAAGGGAAGGGATATGATACAGGCAAGGAGTCCCAGCCTAGACTCATTTTTTTTTTTAATTTTTTTTAAAGGCTGGTCATATTTTTCTTTTGCTTGCTTCTGAAGGGACTTCTTCTCGAAGTTAGATAAGTCGGACTAACAGTACAACCCCGATGTGTAGAATAGCAAGGATGGCTGTCATCCGGCTTCTGCCGGAGGAGAGCAGCTGGGAACCCTGTCCCACAGAGGGGAGGAAGCATCTCCTTGCTGAGCAGTGACGGAGTGCTGGGGCTTCCTCACTATTGATCTCAGCATTCCTTAGTCGATGCGTGTGATAAGGACCCTCTCCCTTCGCCGTCGCTGTGTCCAGGGCGCCTAGCCAGCCCTGGCCCATCCCTGGGCCTCCAGTGGGATTTGTGCCCCTGGTAAGCTGAGAGGCAAGTGTGGGTTTGGGGTTTTAGGGAAGGGGGGTATCTAATTCCTTCAATGGGCCGACCTCCTGTGCAGGCAGGGGAAAAAAAAAAAAAAAACTGTGAAAGTGTGAGGTTGAGTGGCCGCGGCGCCGGCCTCTGCTGGGGCTGGAGGAGCGCAGCTGTCTGACCCCGGGTGAAAAGTTCAAATCTGCATTTAAAAGGAGTGCCAGGACGCCCGCGACACCCGCCCCCCCCAACCCCGCCTCTTCCCCCCAGTCAAGTTGAAACTGTTGGAGTTTAGAGGATTTGGTCAGGTCCTGCCCTGGGACATTAAACAGCTCCTGGTTCCCTTTGGCCACAGCCCAATGATGTGGGGACTCGGGGTGGGGGTCTCTCCTAAGGTGTCTTTCTTGGATACCAGTGATGTTGAGGGACCCCCACCCGCCCACCCCAGGCACCTGGAGGAGAGGAAAGTTTCTGTCTGGTGCTGGGTGTTTAAGCCCTTTCCCCAGGCACTCTTGGCCAGGCCTTTCCTTTTTCGACCTCCTTCCTCCAAGGCCACTGTGGGGGGTGTGGGGCTTCTCCAGTGAGGGGCTCTGCTCCCCGTCTTGGTCTTGTGGCTTAAAATGCGCTGCTGGGCCCCGTCGGGGGCAGGTCTGCAGCCCGCTCCTCCTCTATGCCTGCTGGCAGTCCTGAACCAAGGGCGCCCTGTGCTTCTCTGGAAGCTTCTGTGGCCTCTGTGGGTGCAATCCTGATGGGCTGCGTGGGATCAAGGAAGGTGCCGGCTTGCCAGTGGGGAGAAGCAGGGGTGGGAAGGGGAGCCTGGCCCCCGATGGCAGAAGTGCCAGCAGCAGCCGCATTCCCTCCCCGCCCCCTGCCCTGCTACCCCGCTCAGAAGGGGGTCTGGCCACAGCCCTGCCCGGAAACCCGTCCGCTCGGGCCCTGATTTGTTTACTCGAGCATTAGGCGAATGTAAACAGTTCATCCTCTCCGATTTTATATCCCTAAAGGCTCTGAGTGTGAATACAAATGGGTATTAGGCCCCTGCGGTTTCAATGGCTGTCCCCACCCCCTCTCTTGCTAACTAGCAGGTCTTTAACCTGCCTGGGGGAAGATAAGGTCCTCTGCAAGCCCCAAGGCTTCGGTGACTCCTTTCTCTTTTTTTCTTTGGTTTCGAATGCTGAGACTTAAAGAGTGGTGTTGGGAGGCCTCCATCCCTAGGACTGAACGTGGACGAGAGCAGAGAGCACGGCTTCTCTTAAGGGGAAGCCTGGTTATTTTGATCTCTCATTTGGGGGAGGAAGAGACGTTTTCTGTGTCCCTGTTGCTTTATCAAATGCACTGTGAATCTTGACTGTTTGGTCAAGTTAATACTTTCTCACAGATCAGGTGGCACCATATACCTTTGCTTCATTCTTTCTGAATCTTTTTTTTTTTCTTTTCCCCACAGTGTAGTTGGACATTCCTGACGGTAAGAAGGGTGGTCTCTGGGGAAGGGTCTCTCAGGTCAGTTTCACACATCTTGTTTTCTCCCGTAATAAGGTCAGACACTTTTTTTTTTTCCTTCAAGGGATCGTGTGAACTCCTGAGGGTCATGCCAGGTTACTTCACCCACAGGGTTCTAGAACGCAGCTTCTGTTAGGGAGCACCCTCACACCCCCACTCCCAACTCCTCCCCTCCCCTCCACCCCGTCTCCTTCCAGTAAGGAGCTTCCTTCTTTGCAACCAGAGGGCATTGTGACCTGAAGGAGCAGTCACCTGTCACCTCCACCCCTGCCCCACACGTTTGCGTTCTGGTTCATGCGTTCAAGGCCGGGGCAGTTCTGTTCCTGTGGTGGCTCGGAGTCCAGTCACGCCATCACAGGGGCATTTTAATTAGCAGGGCCTTAGTCATTAGTGAGTTATTGTTTTTGTCTGGAAACACTTAAGTACTGTTTACTCGATGTCTCAACGAAATGCAAAACAGCAATTAAGCAGAAATTTGTTGTATGAGGCAGGAACCAAAATGGATTGTGAAAAGCAGGTCGTGGGTCCTCCAAGTCAAGTTGCTCTTCCCTTCGGCCTCCCGATAACTGGAACGCAGCAAGTCCTCTCTCTCTCCAATACCTGCCCCCCCACCCCCACCCAGGGTTATCTGATAGAAACACTTACAAACTTCCTTTGCGTCTTCCTGCATCCTGCCTGCACTGATGTGGATGGTTAGGTTTGGTAAAGTGTTAATGTTTACTTTCTTCTTCCTTGGTCTTTCCACTACCTGGATATTTCAAAACCCTTTCCAATGAAGATTAGTTATTCATGAGAACTTGCATATCCTTGTTGGTGATTGCTGGAACTCGAGTCTCTTTTCTTTATGCTTCTGAGACCAAGTGCCATGGTTAGTTTGATTGGTACTTCATGAGCCCTGGAGAGGATTGGGATGCTAGGATAGATGTCCCCTTTACTTAAAATCTTTTCTATGGATTGGTGGGAAAGAAGCTAAAATGAAGAATTCTGGCTAAGGCAGACCTGGAAAAGGACCAGAATTTGAAGAAAACAGAGTTGCATGTAAATTGCCTGCAACTTGGATGGGAAACATTGACCCCAAAGAAGGAGTAGCTCCTTGCCGAAACTAATAAATAAATGGCATCTGCTTTGGTAGGGTTCTAGCCCCTCAGAACCCAAGGTTCATGGAAAATGGAATCATGTGAAAAGGCTGAGGGGGCTGTTAGGGGGTCAGGTTTACTCTGAGTCCCATTATACAGGCTTCCATTCCAGGAGACAGGTTGATGCAAAAACTCTTGGTACCAAGTTCATGATCGGGGACCCCATTTTCTAACTGCTCGGGCTCTTGTCTTGTTGCTCCCTGTCTCTTTTTTTCTTCTTTTCCCTTCAAACAATATCTTCTGACTTCCAGATTTCTGATAAATTGATAAGAGGCATTGCGTGAGTCAATAGAGCTGTAGACACTTTGCCAATATAACCCCGGCTCTATTGATCTGCCAGTAAATTAAAGTCTTACTTAGAGGCTGCCGATATTTCTAATCTCCTGCCTCACCAATTACATCTTCCCAGCTACCTGGAAAGGGGACTTGAGCCTTTGAACCTTTATTTGTTGTTGTTGTGAGCAGGCCGCTATCCTTCCATGAGCCTGGGGGCCTTTGCCCGCCTAGCCAGGTAGGAGAAGGGGGAGCACGGAGGAAAATGAGCCAGCTTGACTCCTTGCCTGGGATTGGTTTTTGTGCTCCAAGGTTCATTAGTAAAAATTTCTGGAAAACAGATTGGATCATGGTGGTCACGAACATTTTATCCACAAGCCTGCAGGTCACCCTTACTCTTGACTTTGCCTGGATTGAAGGTAGAAAAAGTGGAAAGCAGCTGCCATTGGAGGTCTCCCTGGCATGTTTCCTGGCTCTCTCTCACTTGGGGGAAAAAAAGTGCTGACAGCTTTTCTCTTGCACTGGGAGAGAAGGAGAGTTAGGATCAAAAGCTGGATTATTCGTGTTTATCACTTTTAAAAAAAAATGCCCAAGAGTTTGGAAAAGAACAGAGGACGGGTGCCCAAAATAGGAATGGCTGGAGGCCTGCGTATGTGCTTGCTGCTTTTTTTCGGGTTTTGTTCCGGAGCTGTTTTGTGTTCTCGTTGGAGCAGAGGGCTGGGGGAGAGAGAATTTCCTTCTTTGTCCTTTGTCAATCTTGCCCACGGTGTCCCCTCTGCCACTCCCCTCTCTGCCTTCTCGCTCACTCATTTGAAGTCAAGTAACAATAACAAGGGCTTCAGGATGTCACCATGGAACCATGGGGCTCATCGAGTTCCCTACCGGGGTGCCCACTTTTCGCAGTGATGGTGGTTGCAGATAAGCTCTTTCAAGTCCCATTGATGTGGTTGGCTTTGGGAAGAAATCTCCAGATAAATGCTGTGTTCTCTCTAATACTCCAGAGTGGAAAATCAATGAGAGGGATAATTCCTCCTTGTCCAACACACACCCCCTCCTATGTTTCTACCTGGAGCAGCCCTCAAAAAAATTGTAATGATAAATCTAGTCCCGGAGTCTCATCTCTTCCCCAGCATTCAGCAGGAGGATGCGTTAGGACTTGCCCAGGCCCCCTTTAGGAGAAAGAATGGCTTAGACCCTGGGACCTGGGGGTCTCCTCCTCTGCTTACCTCTTGCATGGAAGAGCCGAGCGCTGAGCTAGGGACCAGGAGTGTAGGAAGCTCGCCAGAACAGTCTACCAGCTGGCTGAGTTAAGGGTGGATGGAAGGTACGTGTGGGGGCCCAGGATTGTATGTGCGGCGTTCATGGTCTCGCCTTCTGCTAGAGGGTGACCAGGCTGCTGGCCGGTCTGGAGTGGCAGAGAGACCTGCTTCAGGGCTGGTTAGGTCTCCTTGCCCGGCCTGGAGACAACCTCTCCACGCGTTCACTTGGCTCCCTTGGGCTGAATGAGTGAAGAAGATGTTAGACAAGGTTCACCCCAGGAGGTTGGGATTGACTTTCCCCTTTGTTTGGATTGCATTGTATTGTAGGAGGTGTTTAAATCTTGTTCACACCTGTCCAGACTGAGGCCTGGCTTTAGAGAGCGGTTTGTAACAAGACTTCTGTTGTTGTTGCCGAAAAGGTTCCTAGCTCACAACAGAGGAACTTTATTGTAGCAACTTGTTAATGTTCAATTAGGCAAATTCTGGGTGCCCCAGGGCAGTGGAAGGGCGTGCTGGTTCTCCCCGGCTGCCCACAGCCCCTTGTCGGCCGGGCTGGACGGGGCGGGGGAGGCACAGTCTTGTCCACCGGCTCCTCCAGGGGCAACAGGTGGGGTCCCGCGAGTCGAGTGGTTCCGAGGCATCTGAGGTTGACAGCAGGGAACAGAGGAGGTTGATGCTCGCTCTTCAGTGAAACAGTCTCCTCTTGAATCTTGGCACTTGCTGGCTCACCCACCCTTGGGTGTGGCACGGGCTGTGCACCGTGCCCAGTTCGCCTGTGGGTTGGGAGGACCCCAGACCCGGTGTGTGGCTGCTCCAGCATTAGGCCTGCCCCGGGCAGTGGAACCCTGCTATCTCTCAGAATCAGAGCCTGCCTGGCTACACCTGGGTATGTCTTCTGGCACTGGTCCTGGCGTGATTCCTGTCGAATGACTGTCCCACGCTTCGATGGGTAGTGTTTTCCAGCTCCTGATTAGGCTGAGGTCTTGACTGCAAGAGGAGAAACAGGAAGCTCATTTCTCCAATGGGAGGCTTCACTTGGTGGCGCTTCTGTTCTCGTGAACCTGGTGGGCTGGCAGTTGTCTTTTCAGGATGGAGGTGAAGAAGCCGGAGCTTGAAGGGACTGGAGGTGTGCTTTTTAAAAGGGCGAGCAGGAGATGCTCAGAGGGGCCCTGGTCCCCACCAACACCCCGGTCCACAGTCAGGGTGCACCTGGGGCCCGGCAGCCTGGTGGGAGTGGGGGTGCCCTCCCCGCCGCGTCAGGGAATGTCTGTGCTGGCGAGGCCTGGCTGTAAAATATTGGCCCCCGTGGCAGCCTCGCGCCACGGTGTTGAGCGATGAGGAGTGCGGGGCAGCCGGCAGTGTATTAAACACTAGTTGAGCACAGGAGGGGCAGTATATCACAGGAGAGAGATAAGCAAAGTTCTCTGATAGTGGATCAATAAAGGTTAGTGACATCATATCTCAAAGTGAGGGAACCTGCTTTCTGCACAGCCATTTATCAGATCACAGCCTGGAAGGGCCTTAACCCCTCTCTGGCCGGGCTTCTTCTTCCTGAACACAGAGAGACCCAGACTCCTCCTTGGGGCAGGGGATTGGGGTGGGGTCGGGGGGTGGGGGGGTGGTAGCGCAGGGCAGGTCACTCATCCCAACACTGGATTTAAGTACACTGTTAAATATATGTGTGCTGGTTTTGAAAATAAATGACTTTTGCTGTTAGTGTCGGAGAAGGCAATGGCACCCCACTCCAGTACTCTTGCCTGGAAAATCCCATGGACGGAGGAGCCTGGTAGGCTGCAGTCTCTGGGGTCGCTAAGAGTCGGACACGACTGAGCGACTTCACTTTCACTCTTCATTTTCATGCATTGGAGAAGGAAATGGCAACCCACTCCAGTGTTCTTGCCTGGAGAATCCCAGGGACGGGGGAGCCTGATGGGCTGCCATCTATGGGATCGCACAGAGTCGGACACAACTGAAGCGACTTAGCAGCAGCAGCAGCAGCAGCCGTTAGTGTATTACCCCAGCAGTGGCCTGGGCGTGCGTCTGTGGAAAGTTTCTTAACTTTGAAACCTGTGCAGAAATTCCCAACAAAAGGCAGTGCGTCTATAGAAGCGTGAAGACTTGGCCAGTGTGTTATGGGTGCGCAGCTGTGTCGCTGTTGGACACCTGGGGGCTGGGCGTTGTGTTTGGTGCTGGAGGGTCAAGCAGTTTCACTGGACGGGATTATTACAGTTGTAATGAGCCTGGGAATGGTGGTGCCCATTCTGTTTGACTGTGTGGTGTTCTAGATACTTCACATCCCCCAGTGGGCTGGGATCAGCAGACTGCAAACACGCCTGCAGGCCCCATCTGGCTCAACGCCTGTTTTTGTATGGTCCGTGAGCTCGGCATGGTTTTCACCTTTTAGAATGGTTGGGGGAGTCCAAAGAAGAATGTTGTTTCGTGACATATGAAAATATGCAAAAAATCTTACTTGTGTCCATGAGTAAGATTTTATTGGAAAACAGCTGGGCTTGTTCTTTTACCTGGCTGTGGCAGCTCCCATGCCACAGTGACAAGAGCTGAGCAGTTGCAAACAGACACTGAAAGGCCCCAAAGCCGAAAATATTTACCTGACTTTCCACGGAAAAAAGTTTGCCAACCTCTAGTCGAGTCTCTAAGATCAAACCTACTGGTAACTAGCTGTGTGACCTTAGGTAAGTCACTTACCTTCTCTGTTTCATTTGTCTCTGTAATATAATCTTGTCCCTTACCTACTCCAGGGTGTTCTGAAAGTCAAGATTGATGAGAGATGGATTTGAAAAATAGCCTGTGTTTGCATGGTGTTTATTTTTGAATTAGCAGGCCCTTCAATATGTAAATCTATGTAAGACTGGCTAGGCCGTGGGGACTTACCTTGTGGAAACCTAGCGTCTGGCATGATTGTTAGAGCTCGTCTCATCCCTGAGTCATGCTGGGTGAAGTCTGAGTTTCTTTGTCTCCGAAAACTTGAAGACATGCATCTTCCCAGAGTGAACATCTCTGGCTTTGCAAGGGAACATCAATTTTCCTCAGCGACTGCTGAGATTTTTATCCTTAAAGAGTTGGATCACTTTTCTTTCCTGCCCACCGGTGATTTATAGATGGAGAGAGCAGGCCTTTTCCTGTAGGTCTCCGGCTGTTTATCTTTCAGGCTGGGCCCTGACAATACGTGGGCTGGGATGGTCACGTTGGCCAGGGCGTTTGGGGGCGATCCCAACCGGGAGATGCCAGTTCCAGGGCACAGAGGTGGTTGGGGGGAGCAGAGGAGGCCGGAGGTTCCAGCCCAAAGCTAATGGGCTGGTGTCCAAGCGGAGAGTGTATTTTCATTGAGGAAGTGTAGGTATTAGTGGAGCCTGGATTACTGTGTGATGGTGCTGTCAATACTGCCGTATTGAGTCCGCGAGAGCCCGCACAATACGGGGAAACACTTAGCTCACTACTGCTGCTTATCGAGAAGCCAATAGCAATTTACTTGCTGACACTTGACATCAAATCCATTCCCAGAGGTGGAGCTCCCGCAAACTCCCACGGCGCTCCCTCCCTTTGCTGGGGCCCTCCCGCCTTGGGGGTCCGCCAGTGTGCTGCCTCCTGGGCTGGGGGGACCCGAAGACAGGCAAGGCCCGGCTGGGTGGGGGAGTGATGGGCGATTGCTCCTGTTTAACTTCCAGAGCTGACAAGAGGTTTTCTTCTGCTCCTCATCGCTCTTGTCCACATCTTCTTTCAACAAGTGCTCAGTGACCACCCCCGACCCCTTCATTCCTCCCCAGGGTGTGAGCCTTCTACATGTGGGAACTTTCTCCTCCTCTTCTTCACAAAAACATTGATTCCTAAAAATGGATACATGAGGAAATCATATGTGGGAGAAGGCCAAGCAAGGTCTCCAGAAGATGGGTGGGCATCTGGGGGAAGGCTAGGAGGATGCCATGCTGGGGGGCAGAGACACCCTGTGGTACCCGCGGTGGGGGGCAGGGCCTCCCTGTGCCTGCAGTCTTGCCAGGGGCGGGAGGGTGTGATTCCAGAGCTGCTGGGATGGGGCACAGCGGAACACGCTGTTCCTTCTGCAGCTGGTCGTCTGTGAGTCTGGAGTCTGTCTGCGGAACATGCGGCTGCTTGATTTACAGAGTCTTCACTTGGCCAAGCCACTTAGATGCCTTCTGACTCTGGACTCTTCTCCCAGGAATCAGCTCACAGATGTGACTAACTGGATTCTGGGAGACAGAACCTGCCACACAAGGACTTGGGGGTGACCCGTCCATGGCTCCCACTGGCCGCTCTGGCCTCGCTGAATCCTGGTGCCGCTGAGTTTTGTCTGTGCGTCCCCATGCCTGGGGCCCCAGCCCAGAGATTTTTTTCCTTGGGTGTCTTACGTGGGCTTCTCTGCAGCCCCTTCTTGCCGGTCGGGTAAGAGGATAAGATGGTTGGAGACGCTCTAACCCCGTCAGCATCGCTGTGGATGGTGCAGTGGCCATGGGCAGTGGGAGGGAAGGCAACGCGGGGAGGTCTGCACCTGGGGGGTGTCACGAGGCTCATGGAGACCAGCCGGCGGTTCCCCGGAGTCTGCTGCCGTCACGGTGCTGCCCATGGGAGGGAGTCCTGCCTCCCTTCTTCCTTGTCCCTCCCTTCCCCTCCCTTCCCCTGCTTACCCAGCCTCCTCCTTCCTCGGCCAAAGACTCGGGTGTTCCATTCACAGCAAGCAAGGCAGAGCAGCGTGGAGGTGAGATTAGGGGCCTCTGACCGTTTTACCTTCTCTCCAGTGACCTTGATCAGACCGAGCATCTGATGCTGATCAAGGCCGCCTTTGCCTCTTTGCTTGATGGTGCACCATGCTGGGAACGGTGTTCTTTAATTATGATCATGCTTTGTGGTAGGGTAACTCTCTCTGAGAAGATGACAGCAATTCAAGGAGGTCATTCGACCTGGTTTACAGATTGGGCAGCGAACGCCTGTGTCATAACCCACCGCCACCCCCACCCTGAGCGTGTCCAGAAATGGACGAGTCACTCAAAGCTCTTCTGCTTTCTGTCACAGTCTAACGTGGATGAGACCACACTGCCTTCGAACCAACACCATGGTATGTGTTGTCAGAACGACCTTCTCATTGGTCCGAGTTCCGGGACTGGTGTAGGTGGGGGCCAAACAAATCAAAATGCGCTGGTGGTGGTATAAGGTTGTGGACCTGAGCTGTGATTCCACCAGGCTTCCCAACGCTCACTTGCCTAAGCCCCATTTTCTTTAACACAGAGGGATTGTCTTGAAGGATGCCTTGGGGTCCTTCTCAGGCCAGATTATCATGGGAGGGAGTCCAGAAGGTGCCTAGACCTGGTTGGGGAGGCAGGAAGAGTTCTCATTAGCACAGTGACATTGCCCCAGTCCTTGGGAGAGGTTGGTCTGAATCTGGCTGCTCCTTGGCTGGTGGTCTGGGTGTACTGAACATCGGGGAAGGTTCATGCGGGTGGTCAGGCTAGTTCCTGAGCACTGTGAAGATGGGGAGGCCTTGGCTTTGTCCAGGATGGGTTTAAGGCTTATAGGATCATGTGGGCACAAGCTCACACGCCTTTTCAAATTAAGGGTGGGACCTCCCTGCATTCACTTTCCTCTTCAAGGAACTCTCCAAAGCCAGCAACTGTTAGGCTGACACTTGCACTGAAGACCTGTGTTTCAGGAACATGTGGGCAGTTGTCCTGGTGTGCTTATCGTATTTCAACTGAAGTTTCTGGGACTTGGCCCTTTTCTTCAGCTCATTCTCACAGGCCTTGTCCAGGGCCCCATTTCCTTGTGGCTAAATTCCTACAGGTTCTAAGGAATCTCCAGGCTGCCCCCGCTTCTGCCTCTAGGCAGCCTCTGTGCCGGAGATTTCAAAGTCGTGGCCTGTAGGCAAAACCTGGGCTAGAGTTGAGTTGGTTCAGCAATATGGTATTTTAAAAGCAGATATATTTCAACATAAGACTCTAGACTGGAACCTCCTCCTGGAAACAGAGGGGATTTGGCACTTCTTAGGCCTTGAGGACAAAAGCCAGCTAGTGTGGTGACCTCTGTTTTTAGAAGGAATATGTGCTGTTTAGGTCACCAGGGGTGGGCCCTGTCGCAAGTACACCTGGTATCTGGCCAACTCGCCCACCTGTGCTTCCGGCTGGTCCTTTGAGGTCCATTCTTTCAGGGGTCGCTCTGTGCACAGACCACTACCAGATTCTGTTGGTTCTCATAGGGGCTGACTTTGCCTCCCCCTCATCCCACAGGGACATGTGACAGTCTGGAGACATTTGGGGTTGTTGCAGCCTGGTGGGAGACGCTCCCAGCAGCTGGTTGAGGGAGGTCAGGAATGCAGCTAAGCCTCCTCCAGTGTACAGGACAGCCCTCTACCCCTGTAAAGAATATGCGGCGTGTCAGTAGCACCAAGGTCAAGAGACCCTGCTCTCTTTCCTTCCTCTTGTTCTCCTGATCAGGGCCTGCAGGCGCTTCATGATGCCTAGCACTTTCCATCTGCCTGCAAGGACTTGGGAGCCTCTGGTGCTCAGCCTGCAGACTCCATTGGAGCTCTCAGAGTCCTGGCTGCCCTCCACACTGCTGCTGCCCCTGACCTCAGGCTCCTTCCTGCCCCTTAACCTTGCGTCCACTTTTTCATCAAATGTTGACATCTCGGGTGCCAGGCACTGCCAGGTGCTGGCACTCCTGCAGTGGGGGAAGGGGAAAAGGAAGCCATCCTTGTCCTCATGGAGTTTGTACTCCCTCCACTCCCTTAGTATGTGTAATCGGTAAGAAAAACGCAGAGTTTGGAAAGAAGTGAAATGGTACAGAGAAAGAGCCCAGCAGGGGAAGAGGGCATGCCGTGGAGGACAGTGCTTTGCAGGTGAGGAGGGCGGCTGGAGCGCAGAGGCTGGAGGGAGTAAGCTATGGAGAGAGCTCTGGGCAGAGGGGAGACTCTGTCAGAAATGTCCAAGGAGCAGCAGGAGGCCCGCGCGGCTCGAGCAGGCCTGGGAGGGGACAGGGCACGTCCTATAGGCCTGGGAGGTCATGGCGAGGCTCTCCCTTCTGTTCTGAGCCAGGTGGAGGGTGGGAGCACGGAGACCACAGGGAGACGATTGTGGCCGGCCCAATGAGAGGTGGCTCTTGCCAGAGCCCTCGCGGGGCAGGGGTGAGAGGTGGCACTTCCATATGCTGTGACTGCCAGAGTGAAGGGAAGCATCGCAAGCTGAGTGGCTTACAGAATGCGTCTTTTCACAGTCCCACTGAAGTCTTAGCCACGGCTCCTCCTAGCTTCCAGCAGGCGCTGGCAGTCCTCTGCCTTCCTTGGCTTGCAGGTGGACCCCCCAGCTCCTGGGTCTCTGCATGGCCTTCTTCCCTGCGGGCCCCCTCCCACTGTCAGCGCTCCAGTCCCTGGGTCTGGGATCCACCCTCCCCCACTATGACCTCTACTTAGTCAAGCCCGCAGAGACTCGGTTTCCAAATAAGGTCGCATCCTGGGGTTCCGGGTGGACAGGAAGTGCTGAGAGGCGCTGTGAGCACTCGCCCTCTGAGTGTGGTTCGAAGGTGGGTGTGGGAACAAGGTGGCTGGAGGGGATGAGGAGACAGTGATGCTTTGGGTGGCGGGAAGGATGCCTATGAGCTGGCGCAGGGCCCCTCCTCAGCAGCGGCCCCCACCCTTGCCCCAGCCTTCCAGCCCCTCCCACTGGGCTGTGTCTTTCCTCAGCTCTAAGCCCCGCCGCTGTTTTCCTGAGCCACTACGTGTGTACTGGGAATCACTGTTGAGGCCCCGAGTTAGCCACCCAAATATTTAATGGTTTAACTCTAAATAAATTCTGAATAGAAGGGAGAGGTGCTACATCTGTCTGAGGGAGACTGGAAAGGAATGTAAGTGGCTTCATTTTTCAAAGCCCCGGAGCCTGTGTCCATTCCACTAACCCCACAGCTGTTCTGTAAGGTATGTAGGGTGGGGACGCGTCATCTCTTTTGGAAAAACTGAGAGGCTAAGTGCCTTAAGAGGCTCGCCTAGCGGTTGGTTGAGATCTGGCTTTGAACTCCAATGGGCAGGCAGGGCGTCAAGTGGAAGAGTGTTGGGAGGATGGCGTGGGGTGGATCGTAAGGAGATGTTCTCTGCTCTCCGACCCCAGGATGGCTCAGAATCCAGACAGAGGGAGGCCTCAGAAGCAACCACCTGAGTGCACGGTGGGAACTCAGCCCCATGGCTCAGCAGGTGAAGAACCCGCCTGCAGTGCAGAAGGCACAGGAGACACGGGTTTGACACCTGAGTTGGGATGATCCTCCTGGAGGAAGAAATGGCAACCCACTCCAGAACTCTTGCTTGGAGAAATCTGTGGAGAGAGGAATCCGGCGGGCTGCAGTCCGTGCAGAGAATCTTACACGACCAAGCGGGAGCACGAGGGAGGGACAGCTTTTCCAGAGCGAGCACAGTGTGTGGGGAAGAGGGACAGATGGAGGCGCTCCTGGCCGGGGGCTGTTCCATGTGCGAACCAGACGTTCTGCAGGCAGCGCTCACGGCAGGCACGCAGGTGACCCTGGTAGGACAGTGTATGCGTAAAAGCTCTGGTGTTTTGAGGAACCAGCGACTGGATTCTCATTCTGCTGTTACCTAACTGTGTGACCTCGGGAAGTAAGTGACCTGGGACTCCCTGGACCTTGATGTCCTTGTGGGCAAAATAGAAGCCATGGTAGCGCCTGCCTCACGGGTCGTCCAGAGAATGAAACCAAGTATGCAGGAAGAAGATTTACCATAGTTCCTGACACCCAGCGTTAACAAGCATCAATCAGTGTAGTTGTACTTAATGAGTTCTAATGTCGTCCCCGCTTTTAACGAGATAGGGTAAGAAAGAAAAGAACCATGACCGTGCCTGTAACTCCCTAAGCCTGCTCTTAAACCAGTCAATATTTGAGTGGAGAAATGCCTGACACTCAGAGGACATTGACGAACCATCGTGTGGAACCCAGCACTGGGGGTCTGCACTGATCAGTTCCACTTGATTGCAGTTCCAATAACCGACAGGCACAGCCAGTCAGCACGGTGGGGTCCAGCTGGGGCAGCTGGTTCCGCTGTGGTTCTTCCCACGTGTCCTGCGCCTCCCGCTTGCTGTGTGTTGCTGTACCACCCCGTGAGGCCACTCCCAGCCCTTCCAGGCTGGGGAGGCAGGGGGATGGATGTTTTTCTTTCAGAGTGTTAAGATAGAGACCTCTTGTTATAAAACTCCTTGTAAGAAATCAGAACTGTATCATTTCAATAGAAGGATAGCAATGGTAGGCCTCTTGATGATTTCCCCGGGCAATCTCCACTTTCATCTGATCTGAAGTTTGGTCTTGATCACCAAAGAAATGTCCTTCCAATGTAAAGTCTTTGTCTGGGGGTCATTACATGTATTTAACCAAATTTTACAATAAAGTATCCTGACATCTCTGAAGAATAATTGGGGCGCTGGTGCCTCTTGTACTGGCGACAGTGGCCTTTCCCACGTTTCTGGGGTTTCCTCTCTCTCTCTCACATGCTCAGCTCCCAGACCAAGAATGTGAGGGGTCCATGTGAGATGGGGCAGGGCAAAGTGGATTTTGTCTTTCAGCGATGATAAGGAGCAGCGATAGTCAGTTCCCATGGAATGTCCTCTGCTCTTTCCAAAGGTTAAAGGGCTCAGTTTTGGACCCAAGCAGAGCTAGAACACACATTTCTTGAAAAAGTGTTTATGCCCTGCCAGGAATGGCAGACAGCTCTCTCATTTTTCTTACCAGTGGACTGAACAAACAAACAGTCCTGGTTGTGGCTCTGTGGAAGGAGAGATCTTGAAAAGCCTGCAGAGAGAGGGGACAGGGTGGCTGAGCCCAAGCATGTTATGAGAACCGGGGCGCAGGGCAGAGGGCTGGAGGCAGAGAAGTCTCTCCAGGAACTGGGTCAGGCCTTAGACTGAGAGCTGCTTCCTGCTAGCACTGATGACTCACGCTCTTCAGGTCCATGCCCTTTAGAACAGGAAGGTCTACGCAAGGAAAATGCTACTCTGAGGCCGAAGATGCGGGTGGTGTGGAGCCCAGGGTCAGTTCAGGTTTGGATGGGGAAGTGCCGCTCGCTCCATGCTGCAGTGAGGCTGGAAGGGGTCTGGGGTGGGGCTGGGGGTCCAGGTAGAGACCCCGATGAGCACATCAGTGGGGAAGGGGCATGTGTGTTCAGATGAGGTGGGAAGATGGCAGTGGCCTGTCAAAACACACGCACACACCCACCCACACACACTGTTACTGATGGGAGAAGACTCCAGGTCCTGCACACACACATACACACACACACACACACACACACACACACGCACACACAGACACACACTATGCACGCATGCACACACTGCGCGCACACACACACACACTGCGCACACACAGACACACACTACACACACATGCACACACACACTGCACACGTGCACACACATATTGCGCATGCGCGTGTGTGCACACACACACACACATTGTGCATGTGCGTGCGTGCACACACAGAGTTGCTGATGGGAGAAGACTCCAGGCCCTGCACACACATACACACATGCACGTGCATGCATACACGCACACACACACACATGCACGCTGTTGCTGATGGGAGAAGACTCCAGGCTCTGCTGGGGTTTAGAGCCGTGCCTGAGACCACTTCCCTGGGTGTATAAAGACCAAGTTGAGAGTGAGACAGTTGTTTTCTGGCTCACTGGGCCACTTCCCAGGATGAACTGGCCACGGGATCCCTGCCTCATAGGGCTAGCTTTGTAAGGTCCCGAGTGAGTGAATCCCAGCTCTGATTGGAGGCAGGATGAGAAAGTGCCATAGGAGTTACTGCTTTGCTCTGACATCCAGTGATGATTATGGGGAGTCTTGGGTGACGCATGTAAAGAAATATAGTTACGAGAGTGTGATCATGTGGCCCTCTAGATCTTCCAGGTGCCTGTTGGTGGAAATCACGGTGAGAGTCTTTTGGGGGCTGGAAACTTGGGCATGAGCAGTCTGGCCAAGTTAGCTTGGGGTTGGCTTGAGGAGGATAGCCTTTGAATGAGAATTGTAGCTCTGGGGGTAAAAGCATGGCAGACGAGGATTGGGGAGTTCAGCGCTTAGAATGTATGGAGACGGGCTTCTGTCTTCAAGGGAAGGAGCAACTTCAGATTTCCAAGGTGAGGAGAATGTGACCACACGATTAAGTGTGGGTTGATTTGTTCAGGAACCCCTGAAAATTTCAATGAAAGAAAATTCTTGTCATTTATTGTCTAAATTAATTTTTTTAAAATAAGATTTAAATTCATGAAAACATAGGTCTTTCCCTCCCAACCCTCGTAAAAAAGAAAAGAAAAGAAGATTTTCAGCTAAAATGGGAAAATCCTTCCCAGAACAGAAGGGAGTAAAAGTAGGGACAGAGAGAGGGTCTGAGGAGCTGAACAGGAGCTCTGTGTAGGCAGCAGGCATCTTCTGTTGGCCTCGCCCCATCCTTAGCCCACAGGGCAGTCTCTGGCACACCTGAGCCACTTGGATGTTGGAGTGCATGGACTGACCGTTCTCTAGACGGGCACTGACTATGGGATGCTAAGCTGGGAAGACTCCGTGTGGGCCCAGGTTTTCTAGCACTCTGGCATCAGAGAAGCCAGCTACAGATCAGAGAGGCTCAGGGCAGCCTTCCTGAACAGAAGAGAAGGCATTTTTGAGACGAGAGGACAGCCAAGCCATGGGTGGGGGGCCCAGGGAAGTGCAGTGGGGAACAGTGTGGCTTGGCGAGGGGGGCCTTTGGGGTGGGGCCTGGAAACACCTTGGAGCACTGTCAGAAATTCCTTCTAAGTATTCCTCCTCCTGTGGCCTGTGGAGGATATTTTCTGGGACATCTTCCCATACCCCCGCCTCCCTCAATAAAAACAAAATCAAGACCTTCCCCCCACTCCCTTTAATCCAAGTGGAAAAAAAAAAAAACCCAAAAAACCCACAGTGTCTTGAGCTTACACACCAGTTGCCCACCCAGTCTTTTTAGTCTTGCTTTGTCATTTTTAAAGGCGCTCTACTCTAAAGCAAAAGAATACTCATCCAACTCTCTGGGGAGCGGGACTTGGGTAGGGTGCCAAGTGAGCTCACACTGTAGAGGAGAGGTGCCGCCCCTGAGCCACCCTGCTCTCACCCGGGCGGGATCCCACATCCGTGGGAGGCCCGGAGAACATGCTCGGTTCACGTAGAGGTTACAGAATGGCTGTAAATGGACATGCGTATAGAAGAAGAGGAAATTACTGGAGTCAGAGCTCTGGTGCGAGGGCTTTCAAAGAAGGCCATAAATTAGTCATAAGAACTAAGGAAGATGGGATTCTATTCCTAGGGCTGCTTTATTCTGTGAGGGGGGTGGGGGCATCAGAAGAAACAGTAGGTAGAGAGAATCTGGGCAAGTAGCATCAAGATTTTGAATCTTGGGCATGTTAGATATCAGTTTTGCCACAAGTCACCTTCTCCTGGACTTTGAATATTCAGAGTTGCATCTTTATTATGCAAAGGCTGAATGACAGCCCTGTGTGGAAGGTTGGTAAAACTTTTTTTTTTTTACTTGTTTTGAGTAGCACCTTGTACACATGTGCACTGAAATCGTGTGTTTAAGTCCCACTGAGGAAGCCTAGTTACCCTGGCCCTCAATGTCATGACACAGTCCTACACGTTACCTTGTGAAGCATAGACAAAGTGAGCTAGGCTGGGAGAGTATAAGCAGTTTGGAGGATGGGGAGAATTAAATAGTGTATGGGATGGAGGGTTCAGGGGATGGAAGATCTGACTTGTGATTGAAGCAAGCCCGGGTAGACCGGGGTAGGAAGTAGACCCAGGTGGGACCCTGCTTGGTCTAAGCAGTGAGAAGAATGTCCTTGGCGTGATGGCCCACTTGGAGTGCACATGTGTTTCCTGATGCTGCAGCGGGACAGTCGGTTCATGTGTGGCCGGTCCCTGTGTGGGAAGCTCAAGGTGCTCGTGCCTCGATTCGGTCAGCAGTGGCCTGTACCTGTGTAGTGTGTAGAGCCCAATCCTGGAAAGCTGGCTGTTGCAGAGGTGTTGGGCAACGGGGGCCGGCTGGCAGCCAGCTTCTGATGTGGTTGGCTGCCTGGCTCACACCTTTCAGGTGCTGGCGAGATGGTGAGATCCAAAGGCCCCAGGCTACCACTGAGGTGGGCAGGATGCCACCACCTTCCAGAGCCTTCCTCTCTTTGTCTCCAGGAGTCACATGGACCAGGTCCCTGACTTTCCAGGGCTTTGGACTGGCCCACCTGTGGGATCCGTCAGGCAAGGTTGGCTTGGCCTGCCTTCAGTCCAATAAAAGAACTTTGGATCTGACCCTAATTCTTCCTGTAGATTTTCTTTTTTTTTAGCCCGGTGTCAAATCAGAATGCCCTACACATGTACTCTTGAGTCAGCTGCTGTTTTTCTGTTGTTCTCATGGTTCATTGTGGTTATTTGCGAATCTCAAACGCAGTAGGCTGGGATGGGAGTTCTGTCTAATGCTGAGAAGCTCCGCTGAGCACCACCCACAAGTCATAACCCTTACTTGTTGCATCAGGTACCTTTGGCTTTTGCTTTTTGGTGATGGAGAAAGAGAGGATTCAGCTGGCTCTTTGAGCCGAGAGAGGAAGGTTGTGTGGATCCCAACAAGGATGACTCATTCTTGAAATTCCAGGGCATTCCTGGTTCTGTGTGTGTGTTGTCCCAGTCCCCTTTCTCCAGAGGGGTCACATTAGCTTCCAATAGATGGCGTTATAAATGACTGCAAAGTTTGTGATTTAAAACAACTTTAATTGATGTCTGAACTGTTCTGGAGTCCAGGAGTCCAAAGTCAGCTTCAGTGAGCTAGAGTCAAGGTGTTGGCATGGCTGGTTCCCTCTGGAACTTCTGAGTGGAGGGAGAAGTGGTTTCTTTGCCTTTTCTAGATTCTGGAGGCTGCCCTGTCCCTGGGTCATGTCCCTTTCCTCACCTCACACCGCCTGTTGCTTCCATCATCACATCTCCTGTCTGACTCTGAACTTCTCCTGTAGTCTTGTTATAGGGACCCTGATACTAAGTCAGGTGTCCCCTCCCAGGTCATCCAGGATAATCTTGATCCCTTCTGCAAAGTCTCATTTGCTGAAAGGGTAACACTTTCTAAGGCTCCAGCTATGAGGACATGGACATTTGGGGGCCTCTGAGGCAGCCCACCACTGGAATCAGTACAGTCTGCCAAGAGGGAAAGCCTCACAGGGACCCGGATGGTGTTAGATGGCAAAGCTCAACCAGTGTCCCTGTGAAAACTGAAGCAAAGGATGCCTGTTCTGGCAAAGGAGGTTTCCTGGAGTAGAAAGGGAAGGCTTTGTGGTGAAATTCGGTAGCCTCCCTCCTCTGCCAGGGCAAATCTGCCTGCCAGTGCAGGAGACATGGCTTCAATCCTTGGATCAGGAAAATTCCCTGGAAAAGGAAATGCATCCCACTCCAGTGGACAGAGGACAGAGGAGCCTGGCAGACGCCAGTCCATGGGGTCATGGAGAGTTGGGAGACTGAGTGACTAACCAGTAACTCCTCCCCGAATATTGTGATACTGTTTTTGTTGTATTGTGTTGAGGCACCAAAGAGTAGAACTTGAGGGTTCTTCCAGACGAATCCTGACGCTACGTGATTGAGAGCAGAGGTCCGGGGGAGCCCGACAGCCCCTTCCAGATGAATGCTGACGTTGTGATTGAGAGCAGAGCTTCGGGGGAGCCCGACAGCCCCTTCCAGATGAATCCTGACGTTGTGATTGAGAGCAGAGGTTCGGGGGAGCCCGACAGCCCCGAGAGGTCAGTCGCGGGGTGCAGTGGCCCGCAGGTGTGGGGGTGGGGTCTCCTGTCTGCGTCTCTTGCACAGCTCCTCGGGCCGGGCGCCTCCCCTGCCCGGGAGCCAGGTCTGCTGCTCGTTACTCCTGGCTGCCCGGTCATGGGACCGTGGCTGTTTTGGCAGCCTCAGAGGGACGCATGTTCACAGAATGGGGACATGGTTTTCAAGCCACCATGGATGCGTTTTCCTCTAGAGCTGATAGTGCAGAGGGCACGTCGTTCCTTGGCTAGTCCCTGGTAGTGGCAGTTTGAACGACGTGCAATTGCTCATTTGTGGATTGTGTGGACTCAGCACTCAGTCTCTAAGTCATGTTTGACTCTTTGCAATCCAGTGGACTGTGGCCTGCCAGGCTCCTCTGTCCATGGGATGCTCGAGGCAGAGTACTGGAGTGGACTGCCATTTCCTTCGCCAAGGGATCTTCCCGACCCAGGGATCGAGCCCGGGTCTTCTGCCTTGGTAGGCCAACTAACTTTACCCATGAGCCACCTGAGAAGCCCCTTTTTTGGATTACGTGAGAGTAATTAAATATCGTCATGGAGGAATGTGTTAAGTTCTAGGTAAGGCTCTTGAAGGTGACGTTTTTGGAGCAACTATGGGTGATTAGGTGCCCAGATAATTATCATACCATCTGTGCCAGAATCTCAAACACTTGAGGTCAAAATGATTTCTGTCACACTCCTCTTTTTTATGTCCAGCTGCCAAGTTTAAGAAACAAGTGGCTGCACCAAGTTCCAAGGAGGTCTTACAGGATGCAGGGAGTTGCTGCCGTAGCACAGGGCCACTATCCGATGGCTGCCACGGGCTCAGGGCCACAGCGGAGCGTGGAGACGGGTGGAGCTGAGATGGTGATGTCAATGCGTAGAGCAGTTGAAAAGGAGTTCAGGGCTCTCCTCCTACTGTTGGCTGTACCTGTTCCACCAGATGGGCAGTGTTGGAGACCTGAGATCAAGTTCTTAGTTGGCGGTGGCTTCAAAGCGTAGTTGAGAGGACCGCTCCTCCAGGCGCCTCTAGCTTTAGGTGGCGGTGACGTCTGTAGCTTGAATGTGCTTGATGAGCTAATAGCATGCCTCTCTCTAAAGATAGTATTTTAGTCACAATGGAAGAGGCATCCTCCCCGGGGCTGGACGGCACAGCCGGCTTCTGCTGCTTGATACAATCTCTCCTGGTGCCCCCATAGTTTGTAGGAAAATCTCAAAAAGGGCTTCCCACCAAACTGAGTTGAAGGGCATCTTAATTCCCCTTGTATCATCCCAGCATTGTTTTGGGGAGTCCGCTGAAAGCTTAAAATTCCATCAGGGACCTCATGACACTGAAGTGTGTGTTAGCCAAAGACTGTATGACTTGATTTAAACGACTCCTCATTCTGCGTGGAGCCCTGGTGCAGGATGGCCTGTGTGCGGAGAGAGTGGTTTCCAGAGACAGAGCGCTGGGCTGAGGGGCGACTTGTGGCTGCCAGCTCTGTCCTTTTAAGAGGTGTCTAGAGTCAGCTCCCCGGAGAGGAGGAGGCCGAGATGAGGTAACCTGGTCCCACAGGTCAGCAGGGGAGGCTCTGCCTTGGGGCAATGCGCCGGCTCTCTGATAATGCAGCATTTTCACTTTAATGCATCTTAAATGTGGATTATACTATTAATTACTGCTGGACAAAAAGGGATTAGTGCAGCTGGCCTGCTCTCCCCCTCTGCACTTCTACACTTCCCCTGTGCTCCGAACGGCCAAAGGGCAGTAGGTTTTCCTGTCATCTGTCTTTTGTTTTAGCACAGCCACTGCTGCTGAACCGCCTGTGCTCACCACGTCAAAGGGGAGTGGTTGGGGCCGCGTGAAGAGCCCTGAACTCCATCTGGTTCTTGGTCGGCCAACGGAGGTGGGACGCTTTCCTTCCCCGGAGCTGGGCCTTCTTCCTCGGGCTCTGAGGGTGTCTGTCTGCATAGCGTGTCCCCAGCAAGGAGAGCCTTGCAGCTGTCAGGGGGTCTTGCTAAGCCCTCCTTGCCCAGTGCTGTGCCTCCAAGGGTGCTGTCTGTGGTGGTCGCTGGGTGCTGTGCCCCACCTTAAGGGGCCCTCCAGTGGTCCAGGGAAGTAGAGGATGGCTGTGACTCCCGCTGGGGGCCTCCTCTGGCCCCACTGCCAGGGTGGGGCTCTCAGGAACTAGCGGTGCACTCGTATCTTGTAATTTGAGACATTCTGAATTCCTACGTTTTGGTTGTACCATCTTGTGCTTGTATAAAACGGTATGAATTTTAAGAGGTCTATGATTACATTTTTTCCCCCCATACTCAGGCTAGTATACTCATTTTTCATCCATATGGAATGAATTTTTTTTAAATAGATGAGGCATTAAATAACACATCTCAGTAATAATACTCCCAGGAGTACATAACGTGGTAGTGTTTGCAATTACACACAGTGTAATCTGTTGTGTGTACAGGCGTGTGGGCTTTCTGTTTACTGGCATCCTTCATTATATGGTAACATAATATACAGAATTTCCCAGTTGCAGAAATTAGAAAGTGGAAAACAGATTTCTTCCACATAAATTGGAAAACCGATTTACAGAGTTCATTTTTTTCTTTCCTTTTTCCTTTCATTCTTTTTTTTTTAACTTGATATTTCAAAGTTTGTGGCAAATGAGTTGACAGTGGCATAATGCTTAAAAATCTTCACTTAATTGAAATAATTTGGGATTTGAATTCATTTTAAGTAATAATGGAGAAGACGCAACACCCGAGATGCATAATATGGAGCATTCCTAAAATGGGAATGCCGTGGTGAGGACGTGGCGGAAACTGGGAAGTCTGCTATCCTCTCAGCCGTACATTCAGGAATTTCAGGTTTCAAAATTGTAGCCTGATAGAAACCTGACTAAGCTTTTTTGTTCCCCTTTATACTTTCTTTGCCCTGAAACTCTTAATTCTTCTGAACTTGGAGACTGCAGAATTAGGGATCATTTTTTTTTCCTCTCCCCTTTTCTAGGTCCAGATGTTTTATCACCTTGGATCCAAGTCTTGCTTAATAAAACCAATCTCTAAATTTCATCAAAGAAAGTATGGAAATTTACTTGGTTATATACTTAGTATATCTGGGATGGTTTCATTCCATTTATTGAGAGATGGCTTTGCTTTTTAAATTAATTTTTAAAGAGGCAATATACCCATAATAAAATTTTCAGAAGGTATAGAAGAGTGTTCCTTTCCCCTCTCCTCCTCTGCTGCCTCCCCTCAGTCACTCAGTTCCCCCAGAAACACCTGCCGTTAAATCCCTTGGGTAAGGCATATGCTTGGATACAGCCATCATAGCATTATATAAATAGTTTTTCTTTCGTTTTTTTTTTAAAAAAAACAAAGCATTAAGTAGTGTTTTCTGCTTAAAAGATTTCCTCCCCTTATCAGAGTTTCTCCATCTTATTTCAGAGATGTATTTATCCTCTGTAGAATACTTAATATTAAAAATATTAATGAAATCCAGTTACTTGAAAATAAAAAAATACTCTCCTAAATCACTTGGGTCAAAGAGGACGTGAAATGACTGTTACAGAATCATTAGGAAATACTGAGAACTCTGTGCATCTGAATGTTTTGGTTATTACCAAAGTTTTATTCAGGGACGCATTCATAGCTTTAAATCCTTTCATTATTAAATAAGAGAAAATGAAGATAATGAATTAAGTGTTCAACTTAAAGTTGAAAAGAATAAAGCAAGCCTAATAAGATGCAAGTGATAGTAATGAATTAGAAAACAGAACATTAAAGCGATCAACCTAAGAGCTATTTGTTTTGGGAAAAAGTCACGTGAATAGACTAAGCAAGTACCATATCTAAAAAGAAATAAAACCAAATAAAACTAAAAGTAAGTGGATACGTTAGAAAAAAGAGTTAAGTTAAAAGTTATACTTGAAATAATTATGTTATAAAAATAAAATTTAGTAACTTAAAATACAGCATTTTTGAAAAATCTCAGTTGACATGTCTGTTCTAGATGACTCAGAAGTCTGAGTCTTTAAACTAGGAACTAGGGAAGAAACTAAGCACTAAAAAAATTAATACTTTCAAAGTGGGCTCTGGATGCAAGCAGTTTCATGGATGAATTCTTTTAAACTTTGGGGGACAAAATAATTAGTTGCTCAGTAAACTGTTTCAGAGTATAGAAAATTGCTGATTTTACAAACACAGTTTTTAGCACAACTCTGGGAACCAACATTATTACAAAGATTACCCAAAAAGAAGGCTGAAGATTTAGCTCAGGCATGAGGATGGATGCAAAAATGCCAAATAAAACAGTCACAGATTGAATTCAGCAGTATTTTAAAAGAATTGTGACCACATAAGGTTTATCCCAGAAATGTAAGAGGGACTTAAGATTAGAATGTCTAGTCTCCAAATACATCGTGTAAGTAGAACAAAGAAGAAAAACATATATCCAAAAATGGCATTTGGTAGATCTCTATTCTTATTTCTAGTTTGCTTAGAATTTTAAACAGCAAAACAACTTTGCTACAAAGAGATTGCATTAATTTGATCAAGAAACCAGCAGCTACAACACTTGGTGATTTAATGGAATCAAAAGAGGCAGCATAATGAAATTGGGAATAAAGCAAAGATTGCCCATTGTACTCATTTCTTTTTCCTGCCTTATTGAATTGGCCAGGATATACAAACCAAAGTCAAATAATGGTTAAAAAGAAACATTGAAAATTATTTGCAGATGTTATTGTCTTCCTAAAATACCCAGGACACATTTACATGGAATTAAGTATGGAGTTCAGTTACAAAGTAAAATTTCAAAAATCATTAGTTTTCTCGTATACCAGGAAAACTTGGTTGGAAAATATTACAGAGGTCACACAGTGGAATGGAATCAAATAGAAATGTGTCTGGGAAAGGTAGCATTTCAAGTAAATGAGAGGAATTAAAATAGTAGCAGCTCACATTTTCCCATACTTGTATGTGCCAGAAATTATGTTAAACACTTTTACATGAGCTCATCTCATTTAATCTTCACAAGAATTGTATGAGGTCAGCACTACATATAGTTCCATTTTATAGATGAGGAAACTGAAGTTCAGAGAGTTGCAGTAACTTACCTAAATTCCTGAAGGATTGAACACTGATCTGATTGGCAGTAAAACCAGTGACCTCCCTCCCTGTGCTTTACTGTCTCTAGTAAATAATTATAGGGTAAATAGGAAAAAAATTAATTTAGATAAATAGAGAAAACTGAGTTAGAGCTATTCTTCATAGTGTATATTATCATATATCTACATGAGTTAGAGAGCTATTAGTAAACCTGAAGTCACAGACAAGCTCAAAGAAAGGCTGCTGCTGCTGCTGTTTAGCCGCTATGTTGTGTCCAACTCTCTGTGACCCTCTGCACTGTAGTCCACCAAGCTCCTCTGTCTGTGGGATTTCCAGGCAAGAATGCTGGAGGGGGTTGCCATTTCCTTCTTCAGGGGATCTTCCTGACCTAGGGATCAATCCCGTGTCTTCTGCTTGGCAGGCACAGTTTTTACCACTGAACCACCTGGGAAGCCAGAAGAAAGTGTGAAAAGTGAAAGTGAAAATTCCTCAGTCCTATCCAACTCTTTGTGATACCATGGACTGTAGCCCACCAGGCTCTCTTTCCATGGGATTTTCCAGGCAAGAATACTGGATTGCCTGGTTGCCATTCCCTTCTGCAAGGGGTCTCCCAACCCAGGGATTGAACCTGGGTCCCCTGCGGTGCAGGCAGATTCTACTTTCAGCCCATAGTAGAAAGTATAGGTGAATGTTAATCAGTATATGGAACAGGGAGGGCCATCAGGCCCGGCTCTTCTGGTAAAGAAATGATAACAAAAAAGACTGACATACTGCATTTTAAAAAGTTCTTTATCCTGGGCTCTGGTAGTCGGTTTTTAAAGGCATATGACAAACTGAGAAAGGATATTAAAAATATACATAATTGTCAAAGTTTGTCTTCAATATCCTTAATATATAAAGAGCTCTTAAAATCAACAATAGAAAAAGATAAAGAGAGAAAATGAGCAAAGAATACTAAATAAGCAAACTTAGATAAAGAATAAATTCAGATTGCCCATTTGAAGAGCCAGATAATAGCGCATTATTTTCACTTATTTGTTTACTAGGAAGATTGTGCTTTCTTTCTTTCTTTCTTTTTTTTTAATAGAGCGAAAAAGGAGTGGTTCTGATGAAGGAGTAGAAAAACTGGTAAACTCTTTCTGGAGAGTACTTTGACAATGCATGTCAGGAAGCTTTAAAATAAGATTTATTTAAATTTGTAACTTGTCTCACCATGAATTTCCTGATTTTCCTTACTCTGTCCTACTTCTCCTACCATAGCCTATTTTTGCCTAATAAAATACTAAATAATATTAAAGAATTTTTGAATTTATTACCCTTGATTTTTCTTTCCCGCTAAGAATGTAAACTTCACAAGGAGGAGAGATCTTTGCATTTTCACAAATTTATCCTTAATGTCTAGAAAAGGACTGGTAATCCAGTACCTTCATGTATAATCTAATATGGAGATCTCCAGTTGTATAGAAGATACTTATAAGTAAAGATTGTCATTACAGATGCCTATAATAGTGAATAATAGTAACCATCTAATTCTCTCACAGGGGACTGATTTAAACTGTGGTGCACCCATATGGTTGATTCTTAATGTGGTTATTTAAAACTCTTGTCTCATGGTTAGGAATGTGGGAAAACAGTGGTGTTAAATGAAAGGAGGCTGGGTGTACTATAGGACTTCAGTTTAATTTTTAAAAATATGCATAAGGGCAAGATTGAAGGATACCTGTAACAGAATATTAACTTGAGTGGTTACATCCAGGTGGTAGAAGTACAGGCTGCTTTTAATACTGTTTTCAGAACCCAGAGTAGTGAGTATCTGTTACTTTCATAATTAGAAAAATATATATGTCTCAATGTTAGTGAGAATGTAGGATCACTTGAGTTTTGCTGATCTGTGGCTATGTCTAGAAATATTTTAGGGATTTAAAATTTTTTGAATTAGCAAGATCCTAATTAAAAAAAAAAAATCAGCAAGAATGCTTCCCACAATGTCCTCAGGCTACTTTGTCTTAATTATTTATGCTCTTTACTGTAAGTGTCTAGGGTATGTGTGTGTAAAAATAGTGGAAGTCTTAGTCAGTGATGTGCATGCTTGTGGAGTCCTGCCGGAGATTCGAGAATACCTCTGCCTGTTTAACTTTCTTGGTGGAAATGGCGCATTGTCTTCCTGGTGTGTCATAGAATCTCAAAGTACACTTGGATTGCACTTGGGCATGAGCTGAGGCTGAGGCTGAGAATTTTCAACTCCCACATTAACCAAGGGGCAAACAGTCTGCCTGGTGCGACGCATCCGTGTGGAAGGACTTGGGAGGACAGATACGGAGGAAGCGGCCAGGTTAGGGGGGAGACGCCAAGGTGGGGGCAAGATCCACAGAGTGTAGACTGTGGCGCCAAAAAGAGAAGACCAGGGCTCCTGATGGAATCTTCCCAGCCAGCAGATCAAAGGCGTGTCCAGAATGTTTGGGCTGAAGTCTCCCAGATCCTTAAAGAGTCACGTGTCGTCTTGGCCAGCATTTGAGTTCCATCTCTGCTGCTTTCTGACTGTCAGTGTTCATTTCTTTATTGGTAGAAGGAGATTAGACCAGCTCCTTTCTTCGCTCTACTCTCATACCTGCATCCTGCAGGAATTTTGTGTCTTTTGACATTAAAGCATGTATTTTAGGTATGTATGTGTCATTTGTGGTGACGGTGAGGCCCAGGGAGTATTATCGCTTCCTAGCTGTGTGGGCCCAAATGTGAGCATGGGAGCTGAAACTGCATCGTGAAAGGGACGTTGGCCGTAAAGGATCAGTCTGGCCCAAGTGAGAATCTCAGCCCTGCCACATTCTGGCTAAAATTTTCTCCTTTTCATTTTAACATGGAGAGTGTATTTGTTATCTACTGCTGTGTAACAAACTACCCCTGAACTCAGTGGCTTAAAACAACAGCTATTATTACTCTCTCAGAGTTTCCATGGGTCAGAAATCTAGACCCTCTGCCTCCAGATCTCTCGTGAGGTTGCCATAAGATGCTGAACAGCGCTATGCTCTCATCTGAATGCTTCGCTGGGGAAGGACCCGTGTCTGAACTGCTCCATGCGCTTGTTGACAGGGTGCAGTTCTGTGTGGGCTGTTGGACAGGGTGCCTCTGTTCCTTGTTGGCTGGGGACTGCCCTCAGTTTCTGGCTGTATGGGCTCCTCCGCAGAGCAGAACACAGCTTGGCAGTGGGCTTCCACTAGGGAGAGCAAGGAGTGTGCAGGAGATGGACGCTACAGGGTCTTTGTAACCCCATCTCAGAAGTGATCTCTCTGCAGTTAGGGGTGAGCCACTGTGCACAGCCTGTGCCAAAGGGGAGGGTACTCCTCAAGGATGTGGATTCTAAGAGTTGGGATCAGAGGGGCTTGACCACCAGAAGCTGTAAAGATTGAAAGTGGAGGTGGTTTTTTAAGGTGTCAAGAATGTCTTAGATGCTCCTATCTGTCTCTCTGGTTTAAAAACTGCTTTTCTTAAGGGTAGTCTGTGGGGTTGAGCAGAGTAGGCTAAAACCAGGAGGGCGTCTCATCACACCGTCTACTGTCCACTCGTTGTCTTATTACACTGAAGTCTTGAAATGTCTGGCAGACCCATGACTCCTCACCCGAGCCTGCTGGGTGTGGCACGTCTAGCATAATTTGAGAGGGAAATGGGTATTCGGCTGATGAAAACGTCCAGTGTGTGTTTCCGCAGGTTAGGCAGCCATTCAGGGGAACGCCCAGGAGCAATCTGGGAGCCTGCGGGTCAAAACATAAAAGCCCTCCTGGGCTGCCCCTCTTTGTGTCTGAATGCCACCACCTCTGGAGTCAAGAAGGTCTGCCTGGCACAGCTTCTGGGTGAGGGACACTCCAGCGGGTTGCGCTGGGTGCCAGACATTGCCACAGCCCTCGGAAATGAGTAAGAAAAAAATCCGAAGCAGAGACCTCCCCCTAGAACAAGCCGAGCTTTGTGCAGAACAGGCTCCAAATATGAAAAGACCATTGTTCCTGGATGGCTTTTTAATTAATGCTCACCACTCACACCCATCAGCTCGCCAAGAAGAGCCGCCTCCTTCCTTCCTTTCCTCTCATGCTCGTCCCCTACTCCTCTCCCCAGCACATTGGGGACAGGTTGAGGGCCACTCGGGATGGGAGGATGCCAGGAGCAGCATTGGCTGAGAGGGTTCCCCTCCTACCCCTGCCTGGCGTGCTTGGATGGGGGACCCTCCACCTGTTGGAGAGCAGCCCTCTGCATTTCCAGGTTCAGGAGCCAGGCCTGTCCCCTGGGGGCTCCTGGAACGAGTCCCGGCCTCAGCCCGTTCCAGCCCTTCCTCCCAAGCTCCGCGTGCACCTTCTCTTGCCTAAAGCCAGAGCAGTGAGCCAGAAGCAGACTGTTTTCTGTATGTTTCAGGTTTCCCCTGGTTATCCTGCTCTTTGAGCTGAATCTGGATGGAAGAGCTTTCTAGTAGTTCTTTCTAGATCAACCCTCTATTCCTCTGGGTAGGGCTGATGCAAATGCAGGGGGCAGGGCTGAATGGGGAGGCGAGGATTCTACCATTGACCCAGCAATGGCTTAAGGGGGCTGACTGAGGAGTTGCTGCGGGGTCAGTGTGGCTGGTGGGTCAGTGGGACCCTGCCCCGGCCTGCCCTGGCACTGGGAAGCATGCTGTCACACACCCACTTACACTGTGCTAAGTGTCTCTGCAGGCTAGGGGTTCAGATCTCTGAGCTATTTGTTGTATTTTAAGTAGCTCTGTGAACCTCCTGCATAGATCTGGACTGAACTTAGCAAGTTTTCTGGTTACTAGTTGTAGAGAACACAGCCTCAACATCTTATCTTCTGTGAAAAATTTTCCTTCTGTTTACAGGCAGTTCCCAAACCTGTGGATTTGTCCTGCGCCTCCTTGTGCCTTAGGATTCTGCAGACATGACCTCAGTCCTTTATTCTGCATAATTTTGGTAAATGTCGTGTAGATTCATCATCTGCGACTAGGGAAGAAACCATTGAGCGTGATCTTGAATTAGAGATGGGGTCTGTCCTAGCGGAGAACACATCAACAAGGAGCTATGGATGTGGGCACCAAGGAGTTAAATATACATCACCCAAAAGATGGTGGATTTTCAAGTTACACGGTTACAAGGATTTAAAATTAAGAAACCCTGGGGGTTTACTTGAATGGTGGACAAGCCCTGGAGAGAAGATCTGATTGACCAGATAAGTTGTATGCGATTCCTTGAAAATCTGTTCACTCCAACCCCAGCAGCTTAACTTCTTGACATGTCACCCAAATGTAATTGTAAATGCCGTGGGAAAGAATCTTGAGTAGGGGTAAGTTCTGTGAAGTCTGTGAGTGGGAAAAACAAGCATGAATTATTACAGCACAGCCAGATTAGAGTTCTGCTTTAGGTTCTCATCGGCAGAGGAAGGCAGTGCTCTTGAGATCCCTCAATATGGTAGCCACCAGCCACGTGTGGCTACTGAGCCCTTGAGATGTGGCCACTCGGCGTTGATCTGTGCTGTAAGTAAACAGGTACAGGTTCTCAAGGCTTAGTCTGAGAAGGGAGGGGTGGTGAAGGGGGAGATAGGTTAGTAACATTTCAATGGATTGCACTGGAAGTGATATTCCGGTGCTTCCCTGATAGCTTAGTTAGTAAAGAATCCCCCTGCAATTCAGGAGACCCTGGTTTGATTCCTAGGTCAGGAAGATCCACTGGAGAGGGGATCGGCTACCCACTCCAGTATTCTTGGGCTTCCCTTGTGACTCAGCCGGTAAAGACTCCACCTGCAATGCGGGAGACTTGGGTTTGATCCCTGGGTTGGGAAGATCCCCTGGAGAAGGGAAAGGCTACCTACTCCAGTATTCTGGCCTGGAGAATTCCATGGACTATATAGACCCCACGACTAAGTGATCACATCCATCCACCCACGCGGCATGTGGGAGCTTAGTTTATTGACCAGGGAGTGAACCCATGCCCCCTGTAGGGGAAGCATGGAGTCCTAACTACTAGACTGCCACGGAATTCCCTGGAAGTGATATTTTGGATATACTGGTATTAAATAAGATATATTTCAATTTTTACCTATTTACTCCCTCCTCTTTTCTTTCTTTCTTTCTTTCTTTTTTTTTACCATGGCTATTAGGAAATTTAAAATTTCCTTTGTGGCTCCCATTTTCAATGCAGGTATTAGAGGAAGGATGGCTAAACAAGGGAGACCCAGAGATGTGCTGGTTTGGGTCCTCTGACAGTAGGCTCTGAGGAAAGGCATGGCTGGCTCCACTTGGGAGCACCGTGAGTATGCTGTGGCAGATGATCTGTGTCTGCATTTGGGGTTAGCCCGTGCTAGTCAGAAATTCTTTTAGATTCTGTCCTCCTGGCTGTGGTCGGACTGTGAAGGAGTGCAGCAGAGTCTGTGGCTGGGAGGATGAGTCTCCCCAAGTACCTGGGGAGGCCTGGGTGCCCTGAGATGAGCAGAGGCGGTGGGTCTTAACCATGGCAAGCCCTCAGAGGGGTGGGGGCATGATTACTCAAGAGCTGGAGCAGCCCTCCAGGGCACAGAGCTCTTGCTCAATGGCGAGACCTTTAAGAGAAGACAGCTATTGCTCAAACGGACCTCTGGACCTCTGAATCCAATCATTCCAGTTGCACAGGCCCACAGGCAAGGCAGCACTGGGTAATTCTTCTGTGGTGGTAGACCTTACCCCACTTTGAGACGGAGCCTGCTGATGAAGTTGTGCCTTTATGTAAAGCAAAACTGGATTCCCATGGGTGATTCCCTTTCTCAGCATGTTTGCGGAGGGTCCCTTTGGGAGCAGAATACACCAGCTCTCTTTGTGGAGTGCCTGGGCTTGTCCTCCTGGATGGAGGGAGCCTGACAGGCTTTCTCACTGGCACAGAATGTCCAGCCTTGCTATGGGCTTCTACCAGTCAAGGGGTCAAGGGTTCACGGTACCAGTTGTCAGTAGTAATATCTAGAGGGCTAGTAAAATGAGGTTGACCTTAAGCTGCTTTTAAGTTTGTCTCTCTTGTGATCCTGCATCCAGAGTACTGGTCAAACCAGTCCGTATCTGGCTGATTATTATCAATAAAGTAAACTTAACTCTGTGGCCAGAAAGTTTCTGGCATCCGGCAGCTTAGATTTACCTGGTGAAACTGCTGTAGTGACAGGTTTGCATTTCATGTAGTGACAGGTTTGCTTCTCTTAAATGTGAGAAGCTGGGTCCACTGTTTCCCCACAGAGAAGGGGGGACCCAAACCCCTGTCCCTCTTGTCGACTCACTGCCAGTGCCAAGTCTTCCATGAGGTTGGTCTCTTTCCATAGAGGGTTGACGGATAGTTGTTAGCTATTGGTGTTTGAGAATGAATGGGTAACCGTGTGGGCTGTCGATTCCAGCCATGTATGGAGAACCTCCATGGTACTGACTGGTGGTCTGCACACACTGGTTTGCAGAAGGTATAAAGCTGCAGTCCCTGCCTGGCAGGAAACCATGTCTAGTTGGATTGATAATTATCCACACAAATAATTACGCATATTTAGGGCCACGGGAAGAGCAGAAGAACCTGTGAATAAATATGCATAGTGAAGAGGAAGGCAAGGCTAGCACAGTGCCTCTTGAACAGAAAATTGAGAAATTCCAGAGCCTAAGGGCTTTGGCGGCCGGAATAGTATCAACGTTTATTTGCGTTTTCAGTTTGCACTGTTCTCCAGTGTGCCCATTGACCCTCTTAATAATCTCGGAGGTCGTTTGGTCAGACCAAGACATTCCCGGTATTGGCTGGTGAGCGGCTGGGACGCCTGTCAAGCTCACATGATTTCACCCAGGATCCCACAGCTCAGGAGTGTCAGGACTCCATGTGGGGCTGGGGGTGCTGATGCATGTGTTTTCACTACGCGCCAAGCTACGACCCTCACCTACGGTTTCTGCAGAAGCTTGGCACGCTCGGAAGGCTGACCGGTAGCCTCTGTGTGTTTCACGCGAGAGGAATTGGGGGCGCTGACCTCGGGGAGAAGACTGTGACAGCTGTAGCTGTGAATGCGACTGGAGGGACAAAAAAGGTGTCCATTAGAGAGGTTTGTGCCAGCGGTTTAATTTCCTTTATTTCAGAACTGGAAGTTATTTAAATTACTTTATAGACTTCCTGTTTCCTTGCAAGAGCTCATTAAGTCCAGGCGGAGCTGGGGCCTCCCCGTCACAGAGCAACCGGACCCGCAATTCCCATTCTGTCCGCCAGGGCCCCCACGGTGGCAAGGACACGCCGAGGATGGAGGAGAGTCCTGGCAGCCTGCCCCTTTTACTAGATGTCCAGTTATGACTCAGTGTCGATGGTGTCCCTCAAGGATACAGAATTACCCGGTACTGTGGACCCTGGAGACTACTTTCTGAACTTGTCCATCCCACCGGTATGTTATGGAGGAGAGGCAGGCCGGTCTCATCTGGTTAGAGGACAGGGGCCCTTGCCTACCTCTTTGGTGATCAGATGTGATGTTAGGAGCTGATGTGTGTGCAGTGAAGGCTGCAGCTCTCCCTGGTGATCAGGAACACGAGTCAGGCTTGAGTGTGGATTCCCTTAGCCCTCTCTGTTATCCGTGGAAGAGGGCGTCCAACAGGGCTTTCAGAACTGTGCTCCGACTTTTGAACCCTGCTCCCAGGCAACTCTTGAAAAGATGTGTATTTGACTAAATGATTTACCTGTAAACTTGCCAAGAAAATAATTTGAGGTGACTAGGAAACACCCCTCCCGTTCTGCATCTGTGACTATCCATCATGGGGACACCTGCCCCTCCATTCAGGGCTGGGTTTGTGGGCAGAGTACTAATGAGGAATGGTAGGAACCAAACAGGGATTAGGAGGGATTATACATAGTGTCAGCATCCAGAAACTGTCATTGGTGCCCCGTGTGGACCAGTGGTGATGCTGAGAGCTCACGGCTTACCTCCATCCGCCTGGGGGAAGGTAGGGAAGGTGGAGGTGGGATAGACTGCCACATCCTGGCCTTCCTTGACTCCATGCATATTGTTCCCTGGTTTGAAGTTGTGTTCCATACCATGTATCTCTTTTGGTACTCAAAAAGAGAGTTTTGGCTGGTCCAGAAAGTCTTGGGGGAATCCCACACCTGGGAGTTGGGGAGGGGCCTCATTCCTTACTATCAGCCGGACAAGAATCTTTCTAAAGAGAGAGGTAATACGGCGACTTAAGTGTAACCTGAGTCAGACTTGCATGCCTAAGTGAGCACTGAGTCTTCCGTATTCATTTACAACATTAAGGTCTGTAATTCCTTCATAAAAAATTCTAACATAATGAAGATGACCTGGTAGGCAAAATTCACTGGTATTTTCTAAAAGCTTTTGATAAGGTCCCTCATAAAAGATTAAGAGAGAACAAAACCACAATGTGGCGCAAAGTCCTTGTTGTGGATTAAAAAATGATTAAGTGATAGGGAACAGAAGAATTCCGGTGGAGACCCACTGCTTGGAGTGGGGAGAGGTTAATAGAGGGGTGCCTGAGGAGTCTGTTGTTGGGGCTGGAGTTATTAAGTGCATTAATTGTTTGGAGAAGGAAACGGAGGGTGAATTAGTGCAGTCAGCTGCTGCTACCCTGGTTTTTGTCACTGGTTTCAACCCAGAGAGTCTGTACTGCCTGGAACCTACTGGGGGAAGAGGCAGTGCAGGGAAATGAAGTCTGTGGAAGTCTGTGGCCTAAGTCTATGGCTTCCCTGCGGCTCAGTGGTAAAAAGACTCCGCCGGCCAATGCAGGAGACATGGGTTCAGTCCCGGAGTCAGGAAGATCCCCAGAGGAGAAGAGAAATGGCAACCCACTCCAGTATTCTTGCCTGGGAAATCCCGTGGACAGAGGAGCCTGGCGAGCTACAGTCCACGGGGTCGTAAGGAGCTGGACATGACCTAGCAGCTAAGCAACAACAACAAACGGCGGTAACTCAGATTGGCAGAAAGTCCAGTCCACACAGACGAGGTGCAGGGCCCCCTGAACTCGCCGCCTCTCCTGAGGAAAGAGGTTCAGAATCTATCAAGGGCAACGGCAGTTCAGCAAAGTGGCTTTTTTGGATCCGACAGAGGAAATGGGGATGGGGTGGGGCTGGAAAATAAAGGGTTTCCTTAGGAAGGATGAAGCAGGCTATTGTGCTGTGCGGTGTCTCACTGGCTTGCTGCATTAGCAAGGAGGGACACCTTTTCAGTCTTTCTGACCATGTTATCTTTTGTGCTGTTAGGTTTATTTTTAGAGTCACAATGAGGGCACCCTGCCAGTCACGGACACACTGCCTCTTGAAAGTTCTCAGTAGGGCCTTTGCACACCACTCTGACACACGTTACATACGTGTGTGGGCTGCTAGTGGGGATGGCCTGTTGGATGGGTCTGGTTGAATTAAAAGCAGATGATCATGCAGAAGCAGGCTAGCAGCCTGGCATCTCGAATATTCTGAGTTTGAGGTGTGGCACCCAAGCTGTCTGGGGAGGGGAATGGTTCTGAGCTGAGTGGAGGGGGGTAGGGTGGGGTGCTTGTAGGAGCTGCAGAGCCACCCTGTGCCTCCTGCCCATGTGCGTTTCTTGTTGCTGCCTCTTTAAGGTAACTTGCTGTGTTCCTCCTGAGGCTGAAATGAAAGTTTCTTGCTCGGGGCCATTCGCCTCCAGAGCTGGTGCCTTCCTGAAAGGGCTCTTCTTCCAGGCAGGCCCTGGATTTCTTTTTTTCTCCCCTCTTCTTTACTTTCTGATTTCCCTGTGTAGCTGTCTCGCTCCCTGTCCCACTTTTCATTAAAACCTGAAAGAGTGTTGGCCTCCCTCAGAAATGTCACCGAGTCCCTCCTTTTGGCTGTGAGCAGATGTTCTGTGTGGGTTGGGGTCCTCAGCAGCGCCACCCCCCCCACACACACCATTCCCCTCCACAGGGTTGGGTGGGGATAGTTTTCGCAATCTTGGTCCAGCCTAGTTAGAAGCTGCAATTACTACTTGGTCGCTAATTACCGGGCCTCACATTAGATCAGTTTACAGAGGGAGCTTGGAGCCTGTCAGCAAAGGTCAGCCTGAGGTCCTCTCACTAAACAGCCCTCTTGGTGATAGCTGTACAAGGAAAAAGGCATTAAGAGGGAAGACTGGGTACCAGATCCGGGCTGCAGGGTCTTCGCTGGGTGGTGTGGGGGGGATGGGAGCGGGAAAAGAGCCACGGCTGACTAAAGGGGTCACGGAGGCTGATAACCCTTCTCACAGCCTTTCTCAGAGGGCCTGGAGGAAGGCGCAGCCCTTTCATTGAAAGGCTGTGCTTTAGAGAGGGCCAGGCAGACACACAGGGAACCAGGACGTGCCCGCCGCTGGCTTCTCACACTTGACTCTGTTAGAAAGATCCATTCAGCCCCAGTTTCTGAGAGGGAAAGCAGGGCCTCAGAGAGAGCACCCCAAACATGGGTATCCTTTTTCTGTCTTTTTACCACCCAAATTACATTATTTACTTAAATTTTTTTTTTCATGAATTCCTGTATTAAAACCATAAATACCTGCTGTAGCATCATCCCAAGCAGTGATAGCAGGGGAACCACAGGTTTGGGCTAGTCATATTGGCTCAAATAAATGTTAAGTAGGTAACGATTTGAATTTAAAATGTCCACCCCACTCATCAACTTGCCTGTGGCCAGTGGTGTTGGTTGGACACACTGGGAAATAATGGTGCGAAAGACACCAGTCCGGAAGTGTGAGCACTTGTTTTCCAGGCCAGCCTTACTTTCTCGTGAGGTGTGAGACTATGGGTGAGTCTCCCCTGCTTCTCTGAGCCTTAGAAATGAGGATCTGGCCTCTGTTAGATTTTATGCAAGTGAAACGATTTTATGCAGATTCTCTGTGTATATGTATATGTGTGTATAAAGATTAATAACTGACACTAAGCATTCACTGTGCTAAATAAATACTTAAGTTATTAATCCCTACAATCATATGGGGCAAACATGATCTGTGCAACCATTATAGGTATGGTAAACCCAAAGTGGGTTAACAGTTTAAAGCTTTTCAGTGGCCTCTGTGCTGAAATGCCAGCCCAGGGCATATGCTTGTAGCCTGTTCTATACTATGCTATACGGTACTGTGCTATATATATGGGTTTTCTTTATTTAATTTTTTGTCGTTGACCCACTTCAAGCTGTTAGTCTAGAGCCTCTCTGATAGCCGCTTGTGGGGCACAGTATTAGAGAAGAATCGTTTGAAGTGATGAGTGAAAAGAAGAGAGCATTCCGCTCCTCCTCATGGGTGGATCTCTGTATACTCCCTGCTCAGGTGTGGCACAGTCCTGAGCATTCAGTCCCAGTCACCTGTTCCCTTCGCTGGCGGGGACAGGCCTGGGCTTCACTGTAATTCCCTCGCTTCAAATCAGGGCCAGATCAGTATGCGGTCGGCGGGGACCTGGCAGGCAGAGGGGGATGATATGTTACATTGATAAAGGGCTTTGCAGCCCAAGCCCTGGGATTCGAAGCCATTTCAGAACTCCGTGTTCAGTCTCACTGCAGATACAAAGCGTCTCCCCAGCACCAGGGACTCTGGCACTGCCAGGAACCAGGAGGACATTGTGCTGTCCTGACCCTCCACAATAGTCAAGGGGTGGTGGGTGCTGGGGGTCACTGGGGGCCCTCCCATCACCTTGAGTGGCACCACTGCCCCTCTCACCATTGTGGTCAGGGCTCAGGGCCTCGCTCTGGATTGGCTGAATCTGAAAGGAGCCCCACCACGTTTTGATTTATAGAACAAATGTGCAGAAAGGAAAAGGCTCCTGGGTATTTTGTATGTTAGGGAGGTTTGGCTGGGTGGGGAGGTGGGGTTGTCTACTGAGAGGGCTCTAGAAGGTCTATCCACAGACGGTTTGGAGGTAGAGCCCAGACCTCGGCTTCATGATTCCTCTTCTCATCCTGAGCCCGGGGAGTCCCGGGCCTGCGTGTGAGACATGCCTTAGAAAACCATTTTACTTAACTGCCACCCCCTGGGTGCTGACTAACACCACTTCCCCTCATGTAACTTCACATTCGTATAATTAACATATAATTTGATACCTGGAAATTCATGCTGGGTGGAGCTGGAAAGGATTACTCAGCTTTTAGCAATTCAGACTCTTGGCTTATAGAACGCCATGTGCTGTGTCCTGGGTCTCCTGTTACTAACTTGCTTTGCCAATATTCTTGCCACTTAATTTTTCCTTCTGCTTCTTGAAGATGAGTGCAAATGATGACACAGTATTTTTTTTTTTTTAACCACTTTAACAACTGAAGGGCTATAGACTGCCTGCTTCTCTAGTCAATGTGTTCTTAACTATCTTCTCTCATCAACTGGTGAAATTCAGGGGTACCATAGTTTATTTCACTTCCTGTTTCTTAGTCAGGGCAGCACCATCAGTGTTAAAAAACGTGCTAAGTAATTATCAGGGAAGAACAAAGATGAAAACTTAGGATTTTGCAATTTAAATTTAGAGTGTATGCTGGTGGTTCTAAGTTTTGTTGGAGAAATTACTTACTATGTTGACACATATTAATGGGATGGGGTGAGGGGAATCACAGTTTCTTCATATACGTGAACCCTGCCTATTGAAAGATAAAAAAGGCTGGGTGAACTCTGACCCAGAGTAGAGAACCAGCATAGTTGAAAGCCAATCAGGATATCTTGAAAATATATCTAAATGTTCACATACTTTGAAAGAGGACGTTTAGCACAGTACAGATGGAAAATTGTATCTGATGGGAACTCGGAGAGAGGAGAAGAGTGAATCCCTTAAACCTTGATAGTCACGGCTTCCTGATCCAGTGGGTCAAGAAGGATCCAGAACCCCCCAGAACCCCGGTCCCAGGTGAGCGTGCTCTGTGAGCTACAGGGAAGGTAGGAGTGGAGAGAGTAGTCCAGAGGCTGGCTGTTTGGTCCCTGCCAATGGATTGAGCTTGTGAGCCTTTCAAGGATTGAGAACTTGACTTTGGAAAGCTTCTAAATTTGTTCCTAGTGGGTTTGATTTATTTTGTTGAGGTCAAATTAGTGCTAATGGCCCTAATGGTTTACAATGCTCCTAAATGGTTCTTAGCACTTAGGCGGGCTTGGCTGGCCATTGTGGGCGGGTTTCCAAGTGTGGACCATATCATTCCAAGGGTATATTTTTTGTTGTTGTTGAAGTTACTGTTGAGAGTACAACTCTATGTGTGTGAGTGAGATTAAAAGGTAACAGCAGAATTAGTCACACTTAATATTCTACTTTCTCTTGGTATCAGATCCAGGGATGTGTTTGTGAACACGGGCCCCATGGGCATATGGTGCGTGACCAGGGCGTCCAGCTGGGCATTTAGTAGTTGATCATTGTCCTCTGCCACTTTCCCTGGGAATGTATTGTTCATGAAATGCAGTAATAGGGACGCCTCAGATTTCCTCCTGCCATTCCTGGTTGCCAAGTAGTTCCTGTAAGAGCGGGTAACCAGGTTAAACTGATCTCGGTGCATCCCTTCCAGCCATGCTGTGGTATCTGTGAGTTCATGGCAAGGTCTTTGGCAAGGGGATTATACTCCCCATAAAACTGGCTCCAGTCTCCTGGTTTCTGTGTGATTGTGAGTAGGCGGAGCAGACAGGTGTCTGCAGAGGAGCTGCGTGTCTCTACTTGTCCACAGATCTGAACCGTGCGTGTGCACACACGGGCAGGCTACGCGGGCGGTGAGCCCCCAAGGCTGCCGGCGCAGCTGACTTGGGAGACTGTCAGGGCTTCAGTGCTGGAGCTGAGGTCTTTGTGCATGGTCAAGACAGGGGCATTGGTTAACCATTTCTCCAAGCTTCGATGGGAAAGAAAAAAGCTACCCCCACCTCATAGTTCTCTGGCCTATCAACTCTCAGAGTTGTGCTCCTGAAAGTAGCAAATGTGGTTTTGAAGGCCTGTCAAATTCTGTCCTGGGGAAAATCCTGCTGGTTATTGTGGGCCGAGCCAACGCTGTCGAGGGTCGAGTGAAGGATGGGGCCTTTACCTTCTCCTTCTAAGGGAATGGCTACTGGCTTCTTCTCAGAACTTGGGTTCCTTTTTTCCTTCTTGCACATTCTGCAAACACACTTTTAGTCTACTGGCAGGCTTGGCATCCTGTAGCTACCATACTTATCCTTAGGACTCAGTAAAATTTCCCCTGGAACGATTTGAAGAGCATTCACACTACCTGTGAGATGCTTGCTTCTATTGAGAAACATTTCCTCATTGATCTAGTTCATCTTGAAAAATAATATCATAGCATGTGAAGATATTATTATAGTCATCATTAACAGTGCTGTTAATCTAAAGACTTGGGTCTCAAGGCAGATGGCTGTATTTATAGCCAAGGAGTTAATTCCACTGTCGACAAACATGAAGCTGTTGCGTTGGGCGTGATAGAACTGGAGACATGAGCCCAGTGTAGCAGCGAAAGTCACCACTGAGCTGTGTCTGCAGGAATGCATTCTAGAATCAGCGTTTGAACATCTTCAGTTAGTTCCATGGCCACCAAGTCCTCCAGAGAAATTTTAATTACAAACCAAGGTGATGTGGTTTCTTAAATGTGCTATAACAAATGGATGTTAGCTCAAGTAGCCCTGAGCAGCCCCCTCCATCAATAAAACCCCATAATTATCACATGGCGGGCTCTGAGGAGGAAATCTTCACGCCCTGAGTGTCTAGTCGGCTGGGCTTCCGGCCTCCCTTTCCTGAAGTTGGGGGCAGGGTGAGGGTGTGGAAGGTCAGCCCTTTCCTCAGAGGCCCCCGAGGGTCATGACACACCCAGGACAGGCTCTGGTGCTGCCCCAGGAAAGAACATGTTCATAGCCCAGGGGTGTGGCCTGCTTTTTGGTGGTGGACCAGGAGTTTGGGGAAGGAAGGGTGGTTTAAATGGAAGACCTTGAAATGGCAAATCTTTATTAGTTTTGTAAACAGCTTTAGGAAGCACTGGGAGCATCTTGCAGGGACCCTGCAATTATCATAATAAACAGTTTTATCATCTGCTTGGCAATCAATATTGTGGCTTAGGCTGCTTTAGTATCTCAGTGGTATTGATTACCTTAACAACTGTGCTGCGGTCAGCTTCCATTAACCCCTGCTCTGCCGGCAGGGCCTGTGCTTTCCTTGGTTGGATGGAAAACTGCTCTGGTTCCAGACCAGGCAAGCGCCAGAATTCAAAGGCTGGCCAGAGTCAAACATAGCCTTTATCTCAAGGCACCCAACAGAAGGAAGGTTTTTAAACAGGAAAGTTAATGCAGGTTTTAAAGGCATCTTGTGTGTGTGTGTATGTGTGTGTATGTGTGTGTAGACAGTGAATAAAATAATTATAGCAGTGGGATTTCAATGGATACTCAGGAATTTGAATGTTAAGATAAAAAATCCTGATTTTTCCCTGCCTTGGCCATGTCCAATGGTCATGTCCATTCCACCCCTCTTGACCCCATGATGGAATTGAGCACTGCAGTGCGAAGACCCTTATGTAACAGGCATTCCTAGGACATTTGGCGCATTCTGCTGTGAGATCCACAGTTTGCTTTTAGAGAGTAACCACTTCCTTGGGGACATCTCGTTTTAGGATTCAGGTTCCTCTGGATCAGTGAGTGTCTGAAGTGAAATGGTCGATCATAAGATGACAGAATGCTGAAGGTAGATTTTGGTGCCACTTTAGATTACATCACTGTCACTGGCTGTCCCCAGTCTCTGGTCTGATTCATGTTTACACCCCCTTTTTCTCCCAATGAAACAAAAGCAACATGGATACTTAGCTCTAGGGAGCAAGGGATGGAGTCCCCAGACCCAGCCAGTAGTTAAGAATTAGGCAGTGGTAAGTGATAGTCATCCAGAAACTTTAAGGACAAGGTCTTTCTAGCAGCAGTGGGGACGATGGTGTGTGTGTGTGTGTTGACTGTCTATGTCATTTTTCTCTTAGTAACTACTCTACTTTGTTTTAAATGAGAAATGTGTGTATATGCATATGTGTCTGTATGTATATATATGTGTGTGTGTGTGTGTATACGTATTCACATATAAAATGAGTATAAATGATGCTAGGGGTGAGCTTGCACAGCATATCTGGCAACATAACCCCTTTAAACCAATTTTAGTGCAAACTGCCATGGGGTCTTTACCTTTCTAGACCAAACAACACAGGTGTGCTGTTCAACCGGAGTGACGACCTCTAGTGAGAAGCCAGCAGCTACATTTAGGAGTCAGTTTTTAAAGCTGGTGAGTTTCTCGGAGTCGCTGGGGAGCGGAGGAGGAGAAGGAGGCGGCAGTAGTTGGACTGGGGGAGGGTGAATCGCTTTGGCAGCTGACACTTTCCTGCCCTCCCTGCCAGGCTGCAGCCTCTGGCTTCCTAATCCCTCAAGAGGATCCAGAAATGAAAGTTTATCAGATGGGGAGGAGGCCAGTAGGTGTGTGATGAAGGCAAGGGGCTTGGCTTATGACTGAGCTTGGAGAAGTGTAAGTAGGTAACAGGCAAGAGGGGGTGCCAAGTGTATGGGATTCCAGATCATGGAATTCAAGCCCCAGCAAATAAGGGTCCATATAAGAGAGGGTCAGAAAGCCAGGTCATAGAGTCTGGGCAGCAAGATGTAAGGCTGTAGACTCTTATCTGGCAGGGTCTAGGGGAGTAATAGCGAGACATGACCGCAGAATCCAGCCGCAGGCTTGACAAAGCAGGGCTGAGCCCACAGATGGTCTTGAGTAGACACAGCCCTGTGCAGGTGAGGGAATGGCCCCAGGGAGTAACAGTGGGAAGTTGGTGAGAGTGGTTCTCTAGGTGTGGTCTGGGGATCTAACCAGGGCCAAGCTTACCCTCCTGACCCCACCCTACGAGGCCACCATCTCTTGCACTGGGGTGTCAAGGGATCCCCATCACTGTCTTGTTTTCTGTACCCACCTGCTTTTGTCTTCAGTCTCCCTGTACCCAGACTACCTTGGTTCCACAAGTTGGTAAGTTTTATTTTAAGCATAATGTTCTTCCTAAATGGGCTTCCCTGGTGGCTCAGTGGTAAAGAATCTACCTGCCAAAGCAGGGGACGTGAGTTCCACCTGTAGGTTGGAAGGTCCCCTGGAGAAGAAAATGGCAACCCACTCCAGTATTCTTGCTGGGTAAATCCCATGGACAGAGAAGCCTGGTGGACTGCACTCCATGGGGTTGCAAAAGAGTTGGACACAACTTAGCAACTAAACAAGAACAACATTCTTCCTTAAATATTAGCTACATCAGTGAAACTCAGAGGGTGGGCAGTGGTTAAGTTTACTCAACTTTCATTACTTTCCATTATGATAGGGTCAGTAGCTCCAAGGACTCTACTGTGACAGCAGAGGGTAGACCAGATGGCCCTTACTTTGCCACTATAGGCTAAGCAACATTCATGATGGGGATGATACCTCCATTTTTTAGTTTTATGTAGATATGTGCATTTTGATTGGGTAATAATGCAGTAGAATTGTGGCCCAAATCACCCTTTGTGTTGCCTCACTGGTCTTAAATTGAGCTCTGCATTGATACTAGCTCTTCGAAGTTTGACCTCATTAATGAAGAGCTCCTAGATATTGACAGCTTTTTACTTCGTTCGTTTCACCAATAGCTTTTTGGGCCACATGGTCAGACTTCTGGGCAGTAGTATTGTCTATGTGGTAGAGGATGTTTTAGAGGGAATCACGTTCTATGTAAAATTTTAAGATTTACTGTCTCATATCAAGGTTCTTGGCTGTGTGGAGCAACCCGGTATTTGGTGTTATTTATAGTTTTGCTTTTTAGGTGTGAGCAGAGAAGTGAAATATCTTTTTTTGGGTCTTTGGTATACTCAGGTTTTGTTTTTTTTTTTTTCTTTCTTATTTAGAAGATGAAATGTTATCTTTGAAGGGTTTGGAAAGATGATTCTTTTTCAGAAAGTGGTGTCTTCATAGAGAAAAGAACCCTGGACTAGAAACCGGAGAATGGATCCTGGTTCCTGATTTGCTGCTCACCAGCTGGTGACCTCGGGAAAGAATGACTCATAGTAGTCACTCTCCTGTTTTAGAAATTTTTTTTGAACCTGTAAAATCTGAGTTATGGTTCCTATTCTGTCTACTTAACAAAACACCATTGTTGGTGGTCAAGTGAGAAATGAATATGAGTGTTTCAAAATGTATAAACCACCGTATAAATTGAGGGAGCATTGTTATTTGTTCCTAGGGAAGTTGGTGCCGGGTGTGACTGTTTTCTTGGTCAAACACCAATGCTGCTGTGAAAAAGTGCTTTGCAAAGAGTATTTCCCAGGAAGCTGCAGCGTGACGATGGGCGTGTAAAGGCCTCCATGTGGCTCAGCCTACTTGAAGATGAGCACAAAGAGCCAGCCCCAGTGGGAACCAGCTCCATTCAGACTTTACAAAGCAATTAAGGTGACTTATAAAACATTCATACTGAGATGAAAGACAATGAGCTCAAAAACAATGGTTGGTAAATATTGCCTTATTTCGTAAATTCACTGGAAGTGTTTAAAGTTATTTTTTAACCCACAAATCAACCAGTGGAGGCTTTTCACTTACCAGTGGGTATGTTTTTTCTTAATCATGAGTTTGATTCCAAACTCTAAATCAAGCTCTTATGTAATCTTAGGCTGTTACATTGGGCTCATTTTTTTTCTCAGCAGTGGTATTGATAGTGGCCACGTGTAAATGTGTCAGGGACTGTGCCCAACACGTGATGCCTGTTACCCCTTCCTGTATTAGTGGTAGGATGGTGCCTCGTACCTTCCAAGGGTAGGAGTAAGGGTGGGGTCAGCAAATGTTGAGTTTTGAACAAGATTTAGAGGTAGCTGGGGCCTAAAATACTTCTTTGGAAGTCTTTTAGCTCTTCTAAATAAAGAAGAATCCATATTTCCTTGAAAAAAGGCTTAGCTTGCCATGAATATGTCAACTCAAGGCTGAGAAGCTTGGCTTTGGCCGGGGCCATTCTTTTTTCAGAAGGTGCTCCTGAACTGGATAAAGACAGAGCTTTCTTTTTTAAAGGAAAAAAAAAGTGTATTATGTAAAAAAAAATAATAATAATAACATGATGAACTCCCTCACCTACACTTGACAATAATTCACGTTTTGTTGGGTTTCTTTACTCTTTTTGTTCATTGGCTTTGATTTTAGAGCTAATTAAAGATATCATGAGGCTTGATCATTTTCTTAGGTGGTAGTAACATTATGTCGACATAACAAAAGTAACGCATTCTTGCACGCAATCAAATATCAAATTGCTCTTCACACTTACCTGATTGTCCCCAGAATGGCTTCTTACAGTTGATTTGTTTGAAGGGGTTTCCGAATGAGGTCTACCTACCGCATTTAGGTGTTCGATTCTTAGCTCTCAAATCTAGATCAGTCCCCTCACCGTGGCCTCCACATGTGCCTCTCCCCCTGACCATCCCATGGATTTAGAGCAATGATGGGGAGTAGGTCCATGTCGTAGAAGAGGCACTGTCGTGGTGTGAAGATACTCACATCCCCTTTCTAACTCTGTCACTGACCTTGGACAAGCCACCAACACCCTCTGGGGTCATTATTCTTATCCATAAAAGGAGACAGTGAGTCTTAATGACCTTAAACTCAAGCCTTCTTATTATGACCTCCTCAAAGGGAACACTTGCTACCTGTTCCTTATCCCAGTTTTTGTGATTGAGAAATTGTTGGTGCTAAATAATCCTGAATGATTAACTTGTTCTTTTTCTCTTGAACATTGTGAATAGTATACCTTAAACAAGGTTATTATGTTTTCCTTCTGAACTTTCAGAAAGCTTAGAGCCAAGTTTATGGCTCAACGTGTTGGTTATTATTGTATGCATTTTTTTCTGAAATTTTAAAATTTAAGCTTTTTTAATATGGACCGTTTTTTAAAGTCTTTATTGAATTTGTTATACCATTGCTTCTGCCGTATCCTTTTTATTTTGGCCATGAAGCATGTGGGACATGAGTTCCCCAATAATGGATCAAACTTGCCCCGCTGCATTGAAAGGCAAAGTCGTAACCACTGGACCACCAGGGAGTTCCCTATTACATGCATTTTAAGCTTCGTTTTTGGCTCAGATTTTCTCCACTGTTATTTATTCTTTCTTCTTTTGCCCTGGCCTCAATTTATGCTATCATGTTGTGTTGTGTATTCTTGTAAGCAGCGTGAATAAATGACTCCATGCTGGTTATTCTCATGTGACTCTGATCTGGTCTGCAAGCTCATTCACCTAGGGTCCCTGTCTTACCTATTTTCTGCTTTGTTGAGCCACACATTAGGTGCTCAGTAAAAACTTAGCCAATAGAGTTTAAATTTGACATATTGTCATCACTTGCGCATTTACATTTTTTCCCATTTTAGTGGTGAAGAGTTGTTGGGAGCAGTATTGACTTTTTTGAGTGTGGCCCCAGTCCTTCTCAGATTCATCTTTTTATGGCAAAACTGCCAGAGGAAGTCTGGCAGTTTTTAAACGCAGTGGACTTGGCTGACAATGTTTATTTTTCGGTAGAACTTATCTTTGTCAATAGCTCCTTGCTACCTTTTCCCCCTAGGCTTTTGGTGAGTGAAGCAGTATTTGCTGGGCAAACACTGGGGACAGGGGGTTTTAAATCCTGAAACAGTAGCCATTCTACATATTCTCAAGAGTCCACCTCTGGCTCCAGCCTTGGACGCCAGGAGCGCCATTGCGGAGACGCACAGGGTGATGGAGGTGGATGTACCCCTGGGAGAAGGTAGGCTAGGCAGTCGTTGAGGAAATTCTCTGCTGGGCTCTCCAGCAGCCTGCCTTGGCCTTGGGGAGGCTGTGCCTGCTCTCCTCAGTAAGGCCATGGTTCTGATGGACTCTCTCCCGTACCCGCCCCCACCCCCCCAACCTCTGCTTCTTTGATTGTCCAGGAGAGGACATCCCTCCTGCAGCTTTAGGGGAGGGTCTGAGTCTGTGCTTGTTGAGCCCCCCCAGCACACAGTAGGGGCTCAGTAAACACACGGCGGGTGCCTTCAGGAGCAGCTCTACAAGTGACCAGAGGACATACTTACAACTTTTGCTAGTTGCCTCCCTTTTTGTTGTTTCTGCCACTTGGGAAGGCAGTCCTCTAAGCGCTGGTTTTGAGGGGCTGTGGTTTTGAAGGCTTCTGTTCTGGGTCCCTGGATGACTTCTGTCTCAACCACAGAGAACCGAGGTGCCCTTGTTGGTTGATGGAGTCCTCCCCATGTTCTTCTCCCAGCCAGGCACCCTCCCAGGCCAGTGGCTTGGCCTTGATTCTCTCCTCCCCACACTGAGCAGACACTTCCAAGCCTCTGCTCCATGCAGACCTAGTCCAGAGGGAAGGCGAGACCCTTGGGTGAGGGGTCCTGGCTGTGGCGAGGAAGTTGAGGCTCATGGCTTGCAAGTTTTCTTCTAATGGAATTTCCCATCACTTACTGCCCTGCTGATTTCTGATCAATGAAAATGAAATTGCATCACCTCCTCAGAGGCTCCACGTATGCCTGCTGCTTCCAGCTGTGTCAGTTCCGGTAAAATAATCTCATCAGGCGTGCAAGAGGGTAATAGGAAATAAAAATAAAAACCCACAATTAGCAAGAGGCCTTGCAGCTGAGTAACACTTTCCATCCCGGAGGCAGAAGGCCAGGGAGTGAATGCTTAGGAAAGATTCCCTCAAATAAAAGAAAAGAACGAAGATTCCTGGTCTTTTTCTTCTCCCTTCTTCCCCTGAACTCTGGCCCCCACCCTTCGTGTGTAGATGGTTCAAAATCGTGCACAGGTTTGTCCTGCCCTCCAGGTGAGGTCAGCAGAACAGCTGTGAGGGGGACACACGAGGGAGGCGGCTTTCACTTTTCTTTCTCCCCAGCCCACCTCCCACCCCAGACAAACACCAAATGAATTTCAGAAATTTCAGTTTTTCCCACTGACCTGTGACAGGAAACCAGATGGTTGCTGGCGAGGGGGTGGAGGGGCTCGGGGGGGCAGGCGACAACTGGAAGCTGAGTTAAGGTTGCTGAATAGGCTTCTCAGAGCTGGTTTATTTTAATTCCTAGACCTTATGCTTCAATTATCAGTCCATTAAGAACCAGACTCCCCACCCCTGCGTTATTCTCTAAAACTCCTAGGACTGTGTCATGAACAAGAAGAAGGAGGGTCTATTGAGGGGCATGGCTTGGTCCCATGGAAGCAGGCCAGCCCTAACACGTCCGGGTAAGGCTTGGGGATGGTGAACCCAAGTGTCCGAGGAGAGGCAGCGCTCGTGTGAAGGCCGGTTCAGTGGTTCTGGCAGTTTTTCTTAAGTTGTTTGGGGGACAGCACGCTTTCCTCCTGGGTCATCAGGAAATCTCAGACATCCGTAAGTTTCCTTTAGGAATCTAACTCCCTTTAGGTTCCTGACTCCCATGTAGCTTGAGGATGAGACCCTTGAGAGAGATGAGCATGCCTGGGGGGCATGGCAGGGGTGGGCCGAGTGGCAGGGGTGTGGGCAGGGGTTATGGTATCCCCAGCACCAGAGGGGCTCAGGCCAGTCGCACAACTTGCCAAACCACGTGTTGCACTAGTTGAACCGCGTTTTTAAATGCAGTGGACATCAGAGGTCGTCACAGGCCACCTCTGGTTCATAGAAGGACAGATTCTGGCCTTAGAGCAGGAAGGCTCAGGAATGTGGGGAGCGGTGGGAACCCGGATAACTGTGTTGATATCGTGAATCCGGCAGCACGTGAAGTTCTGCGCCTCCTTGAGCTGGTGCCCTGCCTGGATGGTCACCACTGTCCAGGTTCTTGTTTTGGCCTCTAATGAGAGCAAGCTAGTGGGGAGTCTGTGTCGATAACAGGGCTGCTGTGCATATTGTAGGCACTTGGTGAACATCTGTTGTGTGAACGGATAAAAATCGTTAGAGCAGCCAGCGAGTTTTTGGCCAAGCATGATTCACAGGGGTTTAAAGCTAAGAGCACCAGGGCCAGAACCCCAGTAGCCTCTTCCTTATCGTGGCCTAAGAGATGGGCCCCATTAACCAGCCAGGTTGGGTACCCCCATCTCAGCATGGCTTAACACTGGGGCCTTCTGGAGCTGCGGGAACAGTTTTTGTCAACTTGTTCTGGCACTGCCTGGGATTAGAGCTGCTGGCTGGAAGTTTTGAGGGAACGACCTGAGCTCTAGGTGGGAGAGGACAGAGGGTGTCACTTCAGAAGGGTGCTGAAGTTCTTGACGTCAACATGCATTTTTCACGTGTCTGTGTGTTTGTATAGATATATTTCTTTTCTTTTTTTTAAGATTTTTTGAAAAATTATTTTTTAATTGAAGGATAAGTGCTTCATAGAATTTTGTTGTACAGATATATTTCTATCCTCTCATCTCAGACACTTAGCACAAGGTCTTGATCTACATTGATCACTTTTTATGACTTGAACTGGCAATTCCCCGCCCGGGATCAGACCTAACGTGGGTGTTCAGGAAACCATTAAGGAAAAATACATAACCACACTCATTCCCAGACTCAATTGTTTGGTCATAGTAGTGCCTGGATAAAAGACTTTCCAGCATGATTAAGCCACGTCCTATTTAATGTGGCCTTGGTGATTCTTCGCAGCAGCCATTGGCCCAATGCAGCATGTGGAGCAATGAGAAGAGAAAGTCCATCTGGGCCACTTGTGCTGAGTTTGTGAGGGCGTCATCATTACCCACTGCCACTTGGTTCTTCAGGTGGCTTCTGGAAGGCTAAGGCAGTGCAGACTTTTGGATCCTTACTTTTGAAGAAGGAATTTTGCTTTGTCGATTTGCCTAATTCCCAGGGCCACTCTTTGAAGTGGCTAGTGGTAAATAAGTCTCAATCCGTTTTTCTTGATTAAAAGTAATGGTGCAAATAATTGGCTTTCTGATTACCACTTGGGATGGAGAAGGGGCTCTGAAGAGTAGGGCACACACATCACTGCTCCTGTCCTGCCACCCACACACACCGCCACCCAACACCTGGTTGGGTTTTAAGCTTCAGAGTTTGGAAGTTCTTCACATACACTCAGAGCAAACAGAGCCTGTGCCCTCTTCAGTCCATCCTGAAGTCCGCTGAGGTCACCATAGCTGCTGGTCCACTTGGCCGTAAGGGAAGGAATTGCCAGGGGCCGGGCCGGACAGCCTCCATCCCTGCTCAGCGCCTCTTGCTCCCTGCTGCTTGAAAAGCTGTTTATGCTAACGAGCCAGGGAAGATCTGAAGACCGCGCTGTGCCTGCGCTGGTGAGAGGCCCTGTGTGTGTGTTGCCCCATTAATGAGCCTTCGAAGGGCAACCCTTGTTTGTTTTGTCCTGGTGCCAGCTCCAGAGCCTTGTGCCCGAGCGCGCTGCCGATGGGGAGCCCGCCATGTGGCTTTCTTCCTGCTGAGAGGAAAACACTCTTTTTTCAAAGAGTCATTTTGGAGATGCGCGTTGAGGGGGACATTCCTTCCCCAAGGCCACCTCTCACCTCGCCCTTGCCTGGCTTCCTGACCATCCCAGCATGACCATGTCCGATGGTGGAGCTTGTGGAGAGCAGAAGTTCCTCTACTGGGAAGGCTGGATGGGGTTTCCCAGGTGCTACTGCAGGACCAGAGAAAGGCAGCTTACAGGTTATTCCTTTGTTCTCACAGATCAGATCTGTGTAGAAGAAAGCTCAAGGCCCATGGCTGCTTCTACCCTGTCCCAGAAACAGCACGTGCAGAGAGAGAATCTGCCCAAGCCAGTTTCTCTTGCATCTGTACAGCCTTGAACCCCTGCAGTTTCTCCTGTGACTCAAATTAAAAGTTCCGCTGACCAATAACTAGTTCATAAGAATTCAGGAACCAGTGGATTCATGGTCCTTTTTCACTCAAGAGCATAGATGGCTTTATAGCTCTCTCCACAAGGAAAAAACTTTGTCCATACCTGATTCTCCTCATTCTGCCCCCCAAGCCCAGGTATTTAGGGATTTGCTTGGCTTTCTGGATTTCCATCTCTTTGACCAGTCTATATAGGATGACTGGAATGAGGGGTGCCCCTGTAGACTTGGAATAGGAAATAATAAACCACAAAATATTGAAATACTCAGGTGTCGTACCTGAGCCTCCAAATTAGGAGGAATGGGTCTTTGGTGGTCAATTATTTGTAATGTTGAGATCAGCACTCTCCCACTAATATTATTTAAGATGTCTCAGAGGGAGTGCTCTTAATCAAGTTTTTACTACCTGCTTAGCACTGTGCTGGGAGATGAACAGAATTATAAGCTGATTTTTGCCTTCAAGCAGCTTATAGTCCATTGGTAGAGATAAAAGTAACCCAGGTGGTACAAGGAGAAACTGTTTTAGTGTCAGTGTGGTGGTGATTCCTGCTGGAGTTCAGCGAGGAGAAATACTTTGGTGGGTTTGAGTGATTCGTCGTGTAGCTCATTCACTAAGTCATGCCTGACTCTGCGACCCCATGGACTTCAGCACACCAGGCTTCCCTATTCTTCAGTATCTCCCCAAGTTTGCTCAAACTCATGTCCATTGAGCTGATGATGCCATCCACCCATCATGTCCTCTGTCGTCCCCTTCCCCTTCTGCTCTCAATCTTTCCCAGCGTCAGAATCTTTCTCAGTGAGTCCATTCTTCACATTAAGTGGCCATAGTACTGGAGCTTCAGCATCAGCATCAGTCCTTCCAGTGGATATTCTGGGTTGATTTCCTTTAAGATTGATTGGTTTGATCTCCTTACTGTCCAAGAGACTCTCCAGAGTCTTTCTCTAGCACCGCAGTTTGAAAGCATCAATTCTTTGGTGCTCAGCCATCTTTATGGTCTGACTCTCACATCCATTGATGACTATCAGGAAAAACCATAGCTTTGACTATGTGAACCTTTGTCGGCAAAGCTATGTCTCTGCTTTTTATTACGCTGTCTAGGTTTGTCATAGCTTTTCTGCCAAGGAGCATGCATCTTTTAATTTTGTGACTGCAGTTTGAATGATAGGAGGGGAGTTTTATTGCCTCTGTGAAACTGGAGCTTGTGCTTTTTAAGGGACGTCCAAGGTTTGGATGAACGTTGAGGAAGAGAGAGGCCATCCACAGGTTGTGGGGCTGCAGAAACGGAGGCAAGAATGTGTTGATGGGGTTGAGACTCTGCTGTCGAAGAAGTGAGAGCTGACTGATTTGTAGTGTGGGGTCGATTTTAGAGTGTGTTAAAACCAGTCTGGGGAACATCTGTTTGAATATTTTGGCAATTGTTTTTTGCATGAGAAAGGCACTGGTAAAGATGACAGCAAGAAGACTAGGATGATCTTTCCTTTCTGTTTTCTAGAATCAAAGATGGTACCAAGAGCCCAGGGCAGTCAGTGAGGGGCAGTACCGCTTGGACATGTTGAGCCACGCCAAGTGTGGCGTGATGGGAGGCCAGCTGCCTACAGACATCTTGTGGTCTACTGAAAGTATGAGATGCACATTCAGGTGATAAGTCAGGAATGGAGATTTTTGCTTTGGGAGTCAACTCATAATTTCAGTAATTGAAACCACAGAAGTAGTTAAGGTAGTTGATATACACAGATAGGAGCAGAGAACCAAGGGAGGTGGTGGAGTGCAATGCTGGTTAATTCTGTAGAGCAGAGAGGAGAGATTGCTGGGGGTTAACATAGTAGGGCATTTTGTTAAGTAACTGGAAAAGTGCACACACATGGTTAGAGCGGTAGGAGGAAAGCCGGAAAGCCGTGTCAGAGAAGCAAGGCGGAGGAAAGATTGCAAGGGGACAGTCAGCAGTTCTGAATGCAGGGGAGATGGAAGAAGATGAGAAGAGGAAGAGCCATTGGCTACCCTGAGAAGGCACTGGTGACCTTGGAGCGGGAGCTGCATCTTGGAGACGTGGGGCCTTCTGACACCCCTTCCCGCAGAAACAGTGTCTAGCACCCCCTCCAGAGAGCCTGAACCTGTGTTCTGAGGTGGGGGGTGGGCGGGCCTCCATGTGTATCTTCACTCGGGTCTACGGTTGGCCTGCTGTGCAGCAAAGCTTGAGAACTGTTAATGCGATGCACTCTAGCTCTCTGTAAGCACGTAGAGCTGGTGGAGTCACCTGGCTTTAGAAGATCGGTGATGGGAAAGTGAGGCCGTGGACGCAGTCCACTTGTTGAAAGGAGTTGAGCCCTGAGGGAAGGACAGGGCAGCGTCATGTGCCTGAGGATGTGAATAGTCAGGTTCCTGTTCAGAAGCTTACGTGGGAGTGGAATGCGGTAGCCTGGCAAGTGGGAGGGGGATTGGCCAGCAAAACCCTATGAAGACCTCTTAGTAATCATCGCAGAAAGGACAACACACCCCTGCCGTAGGAATAACAGGCAATTTAACAAAAGAAATATCCAGTAAGTATCTGCAGATGGATTCTCTCTTACTGGCAAAAGATGGAAGTGAGAATGAAATGCCATTTCTTGCCTGCCAAGTTGATGACTTTTTTTTTTTTTTAAGCAAAATAATACCTACTATTGATGAAGGTGCAGGAAAATTGAGGCTCTTGTGCCAGTGAGCATGTGTTGGAAAGGCTTTCCTAGAGGGCCGCTTGGCCTATGCCAGGCAGCCTGAAATATTCCTAGCTTTTGAGCCAGCAGTTACACTTCCAGAAATATGTCCCACGGAAATAGAGATGGAACGTTATGGGTGAAAGCCTAGGTTTTAAAGTAGGAAGGAAGGCTTATGGTTTCAAAGGTTGACTTTGGTAGTATGTGACTTGTATAAGGTATTAACATTAAACTCTCTAGGCCTCAATTTCCTCATCTGTAAAATGGGCTGTTGAAAGAATCGAAGGAAATAATGTCTCCTTAAAAAGTTCTTAGAACTGTGCCTGGCCCTACTAACTGGGTAGTAATTGAACTACTGCTTATTTTTATTATTTTGTTACTATATGTGCAGAAAAATATGTGAAGAGCTTATTGCTGTGCAGTGTAAACAGCAAAATATTAAGGATTGCTTAAATGTCCAGTAATTATGAATTATGCTGTGTCTGTAAGATGCAATGTAGCCATTAATTCTAACCTATGAAGAATATTTCATGTCCTGGGAACACTTCAATGCCTAAATTAAGTTAAAGGGGCAGTCCACTTAAGGAGCAGTGTGATCTGAGGTTGGTAAAGATCTGTAACTATAAACGTGAAGAAGGAAAAAACCTAAAAACTTCATACCTCCCAGTGGCTCTCTGGCCAGTAATATTGTCGGTGGTTTTTATTTCAGATACTGAGTTTTCTACAGATACCCCGAGTTTTTAAAAATAGTGTGTTCATACTGCTTTAGTCAGAAGACATTATTTAAAATAAGTCTTAACATCATGAAATGCCAGATTGAAACTCTTAACGGTCCAGATGGTACATTTTGCATCATTTCCTAACTTTTGCTCCACGGCCCAATAGGAGAAACGGAGAGATCAGAAATGGGATCTTTCAAGATGGATTTTTAGGAAATTGGAGTTGAAAAGTTTTGGGTGCTGGCACAGAAGACATTGAAGTAGTTGTTCACACTTAGTGGGGAAGGTATCCAGTTTGCAGAGAAAGCACTGGAGGTTGGGCGAGGATGGAGGGGAAGAGGTACTTACCTGCCGGTAGGAGGGGCAGATGATCCAAGTGGAAAGTTCAAGGGACTGCATTTGCTGGAAGGAGGGGCTCCTTCACATCTGGGAGGGAGATCCATGCATTATGGTGAATAAATTCAGGTCAGGAGAGAACCATTCAGGCCAGTGATGGACAAAGGATACTGGCCCGTTGTTCTCAGGATATGGGGGAGAGGTCTCAGGGTAAACACTGAAGGAAGTACCTAAGTGTTGGATACAAATATTCATACAGCTGGTTAAAATGCCCCAAATTCTGCCCCCCCCCCCCCACCTTTTTTTAAAAGAAAAACACAGAAGCAGTCAAAACTGAATGGTTTCACTTTTCATTACAGTATTATGGGTTTGGTCGTTTTTGAACTTTGGGTGTGTCTGCATGCATAGTAACGAATCTGTTCCAGTAAATACCAGCTCCTCTCTCCTGACACCGACAGCCTGGCCTGTTAGACCTGGCCCTGCTGCGGATCTCCGGACTCTCTCCTCCTCCCCTGTGTGGCTCTGTCAGAGCCAGAATATCGCGGTAGTTGTGGATTCCCTGCAGAATGGACTGAGCTAGCAGTTTTCACTTCTAGGCTGATTTATGTTCACGCTGGAAAGAGCACAGATGCAGTTATTAGCAAACATGAAGCCCAGGGCCTGGACGATTCTCTGGGCCTTCCGGGCAGTGGTCCTCTCTGCAACACAGGAGACCTGTTCCAGCACGTGTGTGTTCCCTGATCTCGCCATAGTTACAGAATGATTGTCAAAGCTACAGGGAAATCGCTACCAAGAAATTAGAATCACGCCTATTTATGGTTTAACACTTACTGACTTACACGCAGCAGCAATATACAAATACCGTTATTGTGTAAAGCACAGAATGGAATTGGATATGATTCTTCAGTGGATTCTAGGCTAAACAGTTGAGGGTATTATTTCTTTGCCCCTTGAATGAGGTTTCTACTTATCTCCAAACCTAGGTTACCCTTGGCTCGCTCTCTCTTTTTTTTTCTTAGACCGTGGGGATAGTTTATTCATCATTGTGTATTTTGCTAATTTGCTTTAGTCTACGTTAAGCAATGCCCACTCTCTGTAGGTTGCTGGATTTCTTGCTTTCCGTGGTGGCTATCCTTGTCATTATATTTAGAATTGCTCTTCACCAGGTTAGGGAAATCTGTCTTGAATCAGGATGCCACAGTAAATAGGTTTCAGCATGTGTTACTTGAAATCCTGCCTGAATTAGAATGGCCGTTTGCGGTCTCCAACCCAGGAGTTCTATCTAGAACCTTTTGGCTGAAGAAAGGGAAGACCAGTATTCTCTATCTGTCTGCACCTCCCCGTTGAAGCCTCCTTCCTGTCATGAAGCTGTGCCAGGAATGGATTTCAAATGAAGATAAGGGTGGATGATCAGGCTGGGTTGGCTGTTTATAGGTATTTTGGGAGATTCAACACATAGAGTTCCCACACTGGACAATTTTTTTTCTTTTTCATTTAACATAATTTCAGATGTACAAGAAAGTTATAAGGATAGAATAGAGAGTTCTCACATATATTTCATCCTGTCATCTCCCATATTATTAATAGCATTTTCTCCCTTCTATCTGTGTGTTTGTCGTCATGCATGTTTGCACAGAGACATGCTCTCACACATGTATTTTCTAAGCAGTTTGAAAATGGAGACAGCATGCCCCTTTACCTCTAAATGGACCTGTGCCTATTTCTTAAAAACAAAGATACTCTTTTAATATAACCACACTGCAGTTATCAAAATTAGTAACTACCATTCATCCACCACTATTTCCCAATCTACAGACCTTGATCAGATTTTGCAAGTTGTCCCAACTGTGCCCTTTATTTGGGAAAAGTCCAGATTCTGTGTTTTGTTCACTGGTCACGTCTCTTTGGTCTAACTCTTTAATCTGAAACAGCGTCTTTCTGCCTCCTGACACTGAAATTTCTGAAGAGCCTAGGCCATTAGACTGTCCCCAGTTTGGATCTGCCTGCTGTTCTCTCGTGATTAGACTTGGGTTTTGCATTTTTGGCAGGCATGTCACGGAAGAGATGTCATGTTCTTAGTGCATCCTCTCAGGAGGCACAGGATGGCTACTCGTCTCATTCCTGGTGATCCTCACTTCGACCATGTGATGAAGGGAGGTGGTGCTGCCAGGCTTCTCCAGTGTAAAGTCACTGGTTTTTCCTTCTGTAATAAATAAGTGTCTTGTGGGGAGATTCTTTGAGACTGTAAATGTTCTGTAACTACTCAAACTTTCGCCCACTGCTTTTAGTATTCATTGGTTCTTTGCTGAATGGGTTACTACTATGATGATGGTTACCAGATGGTATTGTTCTAACTTTATCATTCCCTCTGTATTTGTTAGTGGGATTTCCACCCTAAGCAAGAACTCTGCTTTCTGCCACATTAAAAAAAAAATAAAGTATGGAATCATGGATTCTAATTTTATATATTGGGTTGTAATCCTTTACTCTCATGTAACTTTCTGGCTGAAATTCTCCCAGGCTCGGGCAGTGAGAGCCCCTGCAGATGCTCCTGGGCCTTTGGGCACAGTCTTCATTCATTCCTAGAGCACTTCCTTATGTCCTGGCTCAGAAAGGTGCTCCACACTCATCTTGCGCTCTCCCTGCCCCAGCCCCAAAATTGGCCGGCTCTCCAAAGAGACCTGCTTCCATTCAGAGAAGGGTCGCACCAGACATTTCTTCAGTTTAGAGGAAAAGAAGGAATGTGTCCAGGGATCATTTATTTTTTTCCTCTCTCAAAGTGTTATCATTTCTCCAAATATGTTAATTTTCCCCGTGGTTTTATTGAGCACCTGTTACATTGTGGATGTGAAAGATACAGAGAGGAAGGAGACATGGATCTTGCTCTCCAACTGCTCATGGCCTCATGGCAGAAATAGACAAGTCAACACATCATCACAGCAGTGTGGTAACTCTAGAATTGCAATGTGTCACCGTATGCAAAACTGTGGGATCACAGAGGAGGAGGTTAAAGCTGATAAAGCTGACTGAATAACCCAGTGGGTCACCAGGAATGAATAGAATCTTCACCTTTCAAACAACCTAAGAGGTGGCCTGATGTGGAACCTCCTGGCCATAGCAAAATGCCCTTCTCCACGCATGAAACCAGGGTCAGCATTCTACTTGGGAACTCTAATTAATCCAGAGAAAGATTTTTGTTTATATTGAATTGAACTCTACTTTTTAAATAAATTGCCCCTCATTTACTCCTAGTTAAACCCTAAAGCTCAGTAGGAGACGTGGAACTAATCCTCATCGTATGTGGCAGGCAGGGCTTCACATGGTTGAAGGTGGTTGTCTTGCCCTGCAATGGGAACCTTGATTTTTTTTTTTTTTTTTTTTGCTCTTGAGCTGATCATGGTCAGCCATTCATTAGTCAGTACACCTCTTACCAGATTCCTCCACATGGCTTATAACACTCTTCATGCAGTTAGAGAAAACGAGAGGGCTGTGATTCTGCTCAGTTGGAACAGATAGAGGCACCCTTGTAGCCCAGCGCCACATCTCCATCTTTGGCCATTGTGTCAGCTTCAGGCTGCCTCTGAATTTCTAGTGAAGGAACACCTCCAGGTATGTTTGTTTTTTGCATGAGCTCCTGTTAATCCAAGTCTCTTTAATTCACCGTCTGTTTTACTGCTTGCTTGAACTTAAATACAAGGCTTCCTATTTCTTTCAAAATTTCATCTTGTTTGTTTCAGCCTGTTGTTCCAACTTACCGAGATTTTTTTTTTAAAAAGTCTTGATTCCACCATTTAGCATGTTAGACCCCTCAACTGATGTATGTGCTTGGTCTCATCCACCCCTAAAGTTATTGATTTAAGTGAAGGGAACCAGGGATAAGGCAGGACTTTAAGGCATGTCCCCGGACACATTGACCTTTGAGTGGGTACTTTAGGTAATAACATCTTCCAGCTATAAGAGCGGGCAGACTTTATTATCTGAAAGACATTTGGTCCCCTAGATACACAGAAATGATAAACTTTGGGATACGTTATTGAAATCAAAAAGGACCCTGTACTGCATTTCTCAGATCGTTGAGTCTAAGTGAAGCTATTTTCCAGTTTATTTTATGTGAATTTTCTTACTGAACCTACAGCTAATTGCTGAGTCCTCAGGACCTTTCCTCCCCGAGATGCTATTCAACGACTGTCGACTGTCTTCTAAAACTGTGAGGAACTTGCAGAATATAGTCTATAACACATCCTTTTCAATCTAATATATATATATATATACTTTATCCGAAATGACGATACACATCTTCCCTCCCCTTTCTCTTGTTTTATATTACTTTTGAGTGCTTTTTCGCCATTTAACATTATATTTATTTGTTTGCAGTCTTTCCCCACAAGAATGTAAGCTGATTCCTATTGTTGATTCTCTGAGCATCTGACACATAATAGGTGGACAGTAAATGCTGAGTTAATGGATGAATACATTTTTTGATCTATAGTTTCTGGAACTGCCTTTTTTTTTTTTTTCCTTCAAAGAAGTCAAGATAATGGGCCTCTTTTTCCTTCTTTCCTGTGTGAAGATATCCAAGTAAGAGAGTGCATTTTGAACTCTCATCTCCTCTATCACTCCCAAGTTTAAAAAAAAAAAAAGAGGGAGAAATGTGTCTGTGAACTGGTAGTGTTCCTTTACACAGTCATCCTGATAACCCATGATCTTGGAACAGACCCTGGTACCTAAAGATTGAATGCAACTGTCAGATGTGCTGAAGTTCTCTTTGAGAAACAGACATTAACGTAAAACAGAGAAGATGGGACTTCACCAGTGGTCCAGTGGTTAAGCTTTGCACTCCCAATGCAAGGGGGTACAGGTTAGATCCCTGGATGGGGAACTAAGATTCCAAATGCCACATGGTGGGGCAAAAAAACAGAGAAATAACTAAAAAAAAAAGACAAGAAAACATAGTAGAATGGCTAAGAACACAGGCTCTACAGCCAGATTATGGTTTTGTCATTTAGGCTTTCATTTGTTATTTGACAAACATTATGTCATTTGTCATTTAGATCAAGCAACCTCAGTTTTCCCAGCCTCAAAATGGGGCAAAAAATAGCCCCCATCTTATGGAATGTTATAAGCATCCAGGTGGAGTTAGACCCACAGGCCTTACCATGATGCCACACTCAAGAAGTGATGGCTTCCCTTCAGATGGTTTTCATTTTGAAAAAGCTTTGGGGAAAAAAGGCGCAGAGTGGGACATGAAGTTGCCTATAACCTCATCCCCTAGCAGTTACCTCTGTAAAATTGTTTGACAGAAATCTCATGGATTTCCACATGCAGAACCTATATAGGCTTTGTTCACTCAGCATCCTGTGTGATCATTTCCCACCCACTCCTGTACATAGTTTCTTTTAAAAGTGATATTTTATAACATCCTATGGAATGCTATGCGCTGTAATTTAGAAAATACCTTGCTTCTCCAGATTATTGCCATCTTTTTTTTTTTCTGTTACAAACATTGTGATGAATAATCTTCTATCTCTGTGAGTATCTTGGATTGTTTCCTGGAACGGGGTAATTGCTGAGTCAAAGGGCACGTGCGTTTTTGAGGTTTTTGACACCCACTGCCAAATCGCCTTCAGGAGGGTGGTGCTCACTGAAGTTCCCCTCCAGCAGAGCAGGGCACCCCCAGGAGCCCACCCATTCACTTCTCTCTGGTGAGGCTGCATGGGTTACTCACGGAGGCAACAGTTTCTCCCATCTCTGCTCTCTCTCTCTGTTTTTCTTTTCTTCCCCCCTTTGTTTCTTTTCTTGGTTTTCTGCCAGACAGCCTCTTGTGAAAGGACCGCCTAATTAACCCTGTGCTAATTAACAATTTAAAATTACACAGTGCGACTGTTGGTGTTTAATTCTCCAGGAGCTGGAGCAACAGCAGAGCCCCCTCCCGTCCCTCATAGCTGCAGCCCCTGTAACTTCACCAGCTTCCCTGTAACTGTTGCATGGAGTCCTGGCCTGTCTCCTTAAGGGAGAGTGATAAAGCTGTCACATCACGTCTTCTCAGTTGAAAGAGGGAGATGGATGACTTTGTTAATGGGGGGCCCCCCGGGATAACAGGGTGGAGTCTTACCATTTTTTAACCGTCTTTGAAAAATAAAAGACTGAGACTGGGGAAAATGCAGGGGTTTTACAGGTAGGTTTGAGGAAACTGTAACCTGTGAGAGGAGCAAGAATGGGGGAGGGGTTCCTGATGAAAGTGTTAGAACTTTTCTCCTCGAGAGGACTTCTCAAATGGCAGAGGAAGGCACTCAGCAGAGAGAGTGCGCGAGTGCTAGGCCACTCCCGTTAACTCTCTTCCTGAAGAGATGTGCTCGGTTGAAATCTAACTGAATTCTTAAAACCACCACCACCAAGAAAAAAAAACAGCCCATGCTGAGTCCAACACTGGTGGTCTTGTGTTTAAAGGGGATTCGAGGGTGCAAATGGCTGGAGAGGAGCAGGCGGCCAGAAGGGGTGAGGGTTTATGGTGTGTGAGCCAGCCCCAGCCATACCGAAGGATGAGGGAAGGGGTGCAGAGCCGGGGTAGGGGGCTGCCTGTAAGAGCATGGGGACCTGCTGGGTTCCCAGGCTGCCCTCTATAACTGAAGATCATTGATTTTACGGGAAACCATGTTTACAGACAGAGTGCTGATCGACCTCGAGTTGACTTCTGCCTCCTTAAGTAAGAACTACCTTTTTCTTATTGACTGGCTGATAAACAGAGCAAAAGGAACTGCTGGCTGGGTGGGAGAGGGCCTGAGATCCTGGGGCTCAAAGGTGGGGCAGCATTAAGAGATTCCTGCATCTCTGTACTCTGGTCCCCTTCTGGCCCCTCCATCCCTGCACCTCCCAGGGACTGGTAGGTGCCCAAGACTGACCCTGCCTGGTTACCTGGCAGCATAGTAGGCTCCAAGCGCAGAGGAGCAGCGATCTGTCATAAAGCAGAGTGTCTCACTCAAGCTTCAGTAATGCACAGCCCATGGGGATGGTATTAAAAATGCAGATTCTCATCTGGGGTAGGGCTGACAGCCTGCATTTTTCACAGGCTCCCTGGCGAAGACAGGCTCTTTGGCCTCGAACCACACTTGGCTTAGCAAGGTGGCAAGAGCCGCCTGCTTACCCTGGCCAGCAGGCACTGACAGGAAGCCCAGAGCAGGTGCTTGGGATCCCGAGCAGGCTCCGTCTTTCCCACCAGCATCTCAGTGGGCTGTTGCCCCCTTGCAAATGATGGGTCCCCTACGTGTGCCCCCTCATGGGGCAAGTGTCACCTGCTGCCACAGATATCTGTCTTTGCCCACAAGGTCATCTTTTCTTGACATCTTTTGCTGAGGAATAGAAAATAAAGTTGGGTGACTTTTTAAAAGTCCCAGTCCCTTAACCAGATGATGTGTGGAGGAGGAGGAGGAGGAGGAGGAGGAAGAAGAGAGCAGAGCAAGAAAAGCCCACCAATTAATTGGTAAATGCTTTGTAGGTTTCTCAGCCCAGTCCAGGCTGGAGAAGAGATTGGCTTTGCTGTCAATACACAAGTCCCTGGTGAAGCATCAAAGCTGTTCTCCTTTATCAATCGTGGCCTCCCCTTCCCGCATGTTCCTGTAACTTACCAAGCATTTATTACATTGATTTTACAATCGGGCTGTTAACCCTCCCGCCTCTTCAGGCCTGCCAACCTTTTTGGCCCAAGCTGTCAATCATATATCATCCAGCCAATCACACACGTCCTTAGGGAAGAGCCACCCTGGATTCTCACCTGTATCCCAACTGAGCCTTGTGAGGATGTCTCATCGCATTTGCTGTTTGGTTTGGTTTAGTGTAGTTGTGTTTGTTTAAAATCAATATTTCTTTTCTGAGGCACATGAAACTTTGTTGTAATGGAATTTGAGGTTATACGCTAAGAGCTGGTGTGTGTGCACGTGCGTGCTTGTGTGTTAACAAAATATGACATGTTCTTCCAAAAAGTTGTTTCTCCTGAAACTTCCGGTAAACCTGCTTTCCCCATCTTTTCCCGAGAGGGAGCTATTGGTTCACTGTGCAGTTGAGAATCAAGCAATGAAAAAAAGAATGGGAAGATGGAGGCGGGGGTTGGGGGGAACAAACCCAGCCAAAACCTTCATCCACTGTGTGTGAATGAGATGGTGGGTGGAGAAGCAGCCAAGTGTTCTCCAGGAAGGAGGCGTGGCAGGGAGGGTGGCCTGGGATTCACAGTGAGCACTTTGAAAACCTTGCGAGGCGCTGAGTTGCCTGTAGGAGCGGGGCCAGACAGAAGAAACGCTCCTGTGATGTTGTTGCCACAGGAGCAGAGCAGAGGCAAGCGATCTAATGTCTCCCTCCCCAGGGACATGAGGTCTCAGAGGGCAGATTGAGCTCAGTGGCACTTTGGAGTCGGAAACGGAAAAGCCCCAGGGCTGAAGGACAGCTGCTTGGGTAACGACTAATAAGTAAGAGGCAGGTGTGGAACTGGGGCTGGCGGAGCCCAGCTGCCATCTCAGCTCGCTGTGAGATCCTTGACAGCAGAACCCACCCAGTCAGTGGTGAACATGCTCCATCCAGGCAGGGCGAGATCCTCCCTGCTGGCGGCAGACTCAGCCCACCGAGAGTCTGGGTGGATCTTCCTAGAAACATCACGCTCATGTTTTGCACCTCTGTATTTTGAGTCTGAAGCCAGCTGAGTCACAAGCAAGTGTGTTCTGTGGGTTGTGGGGAGGAGATGGGAATTGAGAATGCTACCTTTCTTAGTGTCCCGGTGGCACTGGAGTTATTTTTTAGATCTAGGGCCTCAGTTTTACTACTTGTAAAATGAGACAGTGTTTTCAAGACTGGGACAGGGTGACTGCAGCCATGGGGCCTTTGAGGGGCTTCACAGAGCTTGCCCAGGCCCGCACACTTGCCCTTGACCCCTGCAGCCCTCAAACACTTCTCTGTGAATTTCTCAAACTAAAAATGTGGTCAGTAAGAGCAACGGCACAACTTCGCTTCTAAATCAAATGGCATGTCCCCGCCCAGGTTCATCATCCTTTCTCTAGGGCTGCAAAGTTGTCTTTCTCCTGTCTTTCTGTCTGTCCCAGGTGTTCCCCTGGCCCACAGACAGTGTGGGCAACAGGGGTGGCTTTGTGTTGCCATCTGTGTGTGGTGGGGCCACCGTTCTGTGTCCCGGCAAGTTGAAAACAAGCCTCGTCCTGACCCCTGCCTGATCGCCGGGCCCTGACTCTTTAACGCTGTGCTTGCAAAGATCTCAAATTCAAACTGGCCTCCAGGGGTGCAGCAGCTGACAGTCTGAAGACAGAAAGGGCTTCTCCTGTTGCCCCTTTCCCCGACCCCCCCCCTCCTGTGACACCCAGGGGCACCGCCACCCGCTAAGCCTGGACGGGGTGGGGCGACGGCCTGGGGGTCCCTGCTGCCCCGCCGTCTCTGTTGTGGGTGTGGAAGACAGAAGCCTGCCAGGGCAGAGTGCTCTGTGCAGGACCTTAGCCTCGGCCCTCCTAACCTCTTTCCTTTCTCTCTCTCTTCCCCCTTCTCTCCCTCCTCTCCCCCTTGCCTCCGCCCTTCAGGTCCGATCCGTACTGGGTGCAATGAAAGCTCCACGCAGGCCTTACCATGGAAGGCTGTGACTCGCCCGTCGTCTCGGGGAAGGACAATGGGTGCGGTATCCCTCAGCACCAGCAATGGACTGAACTCAACAGCACCCACCTCCCCGACAAACCCAGTAGCATGGAGCAGCCCGCAAGCGAGAGCCACGGGCCCCTGGACGGCCTGAGGGCCCCCTTCGATGAGCGCCTCGCGGAGAGCACCGCCCCGGCCGGGCCCGCCGCCGAGCCCGCCGCTGCCGCCGGCAAGGAGGTCAGCTGCAACGAGTGCTCGGCCTCCTTCGCCAGCCTGCAGACCTACATGGAGCACCACTGCCCCGGCGCCCGCCCGCCGCCGCCGCCGCGGGAGGAGAGCGGCAGCGACAGCAGCGAGGAGGGGGACGAGGAGAGCGACGTGGAGAACCTGGCCGGGGAGATCGTGTTCCAGCCCGACGGCTCGGCGTACATTGTGGAGAGTCTGAGCCAGCTGACCCAGGGCGGCGGCGGCGGGCCCGGCCCGTCGCTCTTCCTGAACGCCCTCCCCTCGGCCGCCACCTCGGGGGGCAAGCAAGGGGACCCTTCCTGTGCGGCACCCGGCTACCCCCAGATCATCAACACTTTCCACATAGCCTCATCCTTCGGGAAGTGGTTTGAGGGCCCAGACCAGGCTTTCCCGAATACCTCAGCCCTGGCGGGGCTCAGCCCTGTCCTGCACAGCTTCCGCGTATTCGACGTGCGACACAAAAGCAACAAGGATTACCTAAACAGCGACGGCTCTGCCAAAAGCTCCTGCGTATCCAAAGACGCCCCCAACAACGTGGACCTGTCCAAGTTCGATGGCTTCGTGCTCTACGGCAAGAGGAAGCCCATCCTGATGTGTTTCCTGTGCAAGCTCTCCTTCGGGTACGTCCGTTCCTTCGTGACCCACGCGGTGCACGACCACCGAATGACCCTGAGTGAAGAGGAGCGGAAGATTCTTAGCAATAAGAACATCTCCGCCATCATCCAAGGGATCGGCAAAGACAAGGAACCCCTTGTAAGTTTTCTGGAACCAAAAAACAAAAACTTTCAACTCCCTTTAGTTTCCGCCGCTAACCTCATAGGCCCTGGACACAGTTTTTACGGGAAATTCAGTGGCATTCGAATGGAAGGGGAGGAGGCTCTCCCCGCTGGCCCCACCGCTGGCCCCGAGCAGCCCCAGGCGGGTCTCCTGACCCCCAGCACCCTCCTGAACCTTGGCGGGCTCACCAGCTCCGTCCTGAAGACCCCCATTACCTCAGTCCCCCTGGGGCCTCTGGCCTCCAGTCCTACCAAATCCTCAGAGGGCAAGGACTCTGGGGCAGCAGAAGGAGAGAAGCAAGAAGTGGGTGACCCAGACTGTTTCTCGGAGAAGGCAGAGCCCGCGGAGGAGGAGGCAGAGGAGGAGGAAGAGGAAGAGGAGGCGGAGGAAGAGGAAGAGGAGGAGGAAGAGGAGGAGGAAGAAGAGGAGGAGGAGGGCTGCAAAGGACTCTTTCCAAGCGAGCTGGATGACGAGCTGGAGGACAGGCCCCCCGAGGAGCCCGGGGCCTCGGCAGGTAGTAGCAGCAAAAAGGACCTTGCTCTCTCAAACCAAAGCATTTCTAACTCCCCCTTAATGCCTAATGTGCTCCAGACCCTGTCGAGGGGCGCAGCTTCTACTAGTTCTAATTCCGCTTCTTCCTTTGTTGTCTTTGATGGTGCGAACAGGAGGAATCGTTTAAGCTTTAACAGTGAGGGCGTCAGGGCCAACGTGGCAGAGGGCGGCAGGAGGCTGGACTTTGCTGATGAAAGTGCCAATAAAGACAATGCCACAGCACCAGAACCAAATGAAAGCACAGAGGGGGACGAGGGGGGCTTCGTCCCCCATCACCAGCACGCTGGCTCCCTCTGTGAGCTCGGGGTGGGGGAGTGCCCCTCGGGGAGCGGCGTGGAGTGCCCCAAATGCGACACGGTCCTGGGCTCCTCCCGCTCGCTGGGCGGCCACATGACCATGATGCATTCTCGCAACTCGTGCAAGACACTCAAGTGCCCCAAGTGCAACTGGCACTACAAGTACCAGCAGACGCTGGAGGCGCACATGAAGGAGAAGCACCCGGAGCCGGGGGGCTCCTGCGTCTACTGCAAGAGCGGGCAGCCCCACCCCCGGCTGGCACGAGGCGAGAGCTACACGTGCGGTTACAAGCCTTTCCGCTGCGAGGTGTGTAACTACTCCACAACGACCAAAGGCAACCTCAGTATCCATATGCAGTCCGACAAGCATCTCAACAACATGCAGAACCTACAGAATGGCGGGGGGGAGCAGGTGTTCAGCCACACGGCTGGGGCGGCGGCGGCTGCAGCTGCAGCGGCCGCTGCTGCGGCCAACATGGGCAGCTCCTGTGGGGCCCCCTCGCCCACCAAACCAAAAACCAAGCCCACCTGGCGGTGTGAGGTGTGCGACTACGAGACCAACGTGGCCCGGAACCTGCGCATCCACATGACGAGCGAGAAGCACATGCATAATATGATGCTGCTGCAGCAGAGCATGACGCAGGCCCAGCACGGCCGCCACCTGGGCCTGGGCGGCCTGCCCGCCCCCGCCGAGGCCGAGCTCTACCAGTACTACCTGGCCCAGAGCGCCAGCCTGCCCAGCCTGAAGGTGGACAGCGCGGCCCCGGACGCCCCGTTCGTGATGAGCGGCTTCCAGCTGGACCCCGCCGGGCCCGTGGCCGCCATGACGCCTGCTCTAGGTGAGGCTGCCCCGTGTGTGTCTGTCCTGAGCGATGGGAGTGAGACCGGGGAGGACGTGTGCGCGGGCCAAGGTCCCCGCCGACTCTCTCGAGTCCCATGGATTTCGTGAACCTTTGCTGTCTTGAGAGTCGTTCTGCGCTCTGCTGGAGCATCCAGTCATCACATCTTTTTTTTTGGTTCTCTAGAATCCCCTGAACTCTTGTGTGGAGCCCGTGGACAGTGGTTTGGGTTCAACATGAGACACAGGTGCCCTCCGGCTCCACCGAAGTGTCGTGAAGTTTTGAGTGTTTCTTCTAGTATTTGGCTCTGGGTCAGCTTTCCTTCCTGTTCTCATCTCCCCCCTTTATCTGTCCCTTTCTTGATTTGAAAAATCGCCACAATTCCCCTCTACTTGCGGGTTTTGTCAAACAGTTATTGAGATGTCCAGGAAAGTGTTGCTGTAGTTTTCAGTAGGGACAGCCACGTCTGAAAGAGGATCTGAGAACTGTGGTGTAACCTATTTAAATAAGCCAGGTCTGGTTGTGAGCAGACCAGCAGCCACCCAGATAAGTCTCCCAAAGTTCTCCAGTGTTGTTACTGGGATCTTGATGCTTTACAGAGGCAGGTTCTTTTTATTACCTTGTGTGAGTTGCCAGTGATTAGTATAGTTGGGAATCGGGTGACCAGGGGGACACCGTGAGGAGAGATGTGATAGATGAGTAACACGTAAGTCCTAAAACTGCACATTAAAGAAAGCCTGATTCTAGTGTCAGATCCTGGTTAACGGAGCCTTTGTTGCCATGGAGTACATGGCTTCACATTGGAAAACTGTCTTACCCGTTGGCTTCATTGAGCCAGAATGGGACCAAGAGGACAGGATTTGGATGCCAAAAGCCCCAACTCTTCATGTAAAAAGAACCGTGACCACTTCTAGGGAAGAGCTTCTATAGCAAGCAAATGTACAAACCAGTTTCTCGAGCACCAGCGTGGTGGTCGGGCCCCGCCTGCCCCAACTACGCACGCCTGGGTTCCCTGACCCAGCTAACTTCTTGAGACCAGCAGTGATGTCCTGAATGACACACGACCCCCTTACTGACATGGGAGTAAGTCGTTCTTGGCAACAGAGCATGAGCAAGCACCTTTATCTTAGAATGGCTCAGGTTCACACAGAGGGCTAAACCTCCCCAGTGGGCACATCTTTATTTGTGCGGTCTTTCAGTGTTAATTGCTACAGATGAGTTGTATTTCACGGCATCTAATTTGTTTTTCCTGCCATGCATTTAAATTTGAATCCTGGCAATTTTAATCTTGTTCTCCATTTTGGAGCACTGAGTGGTTGGTCCTTTCTTACCACGCAGTTTGAGGATGTTTTACCCACTGGTCAATCACGGATGCACAGGGATCAGTCATTCTGTTTGTCTGAAGAGTGACCGTGGGGGTTGCACACCTATGAGTGGCATCGGTACTCACAAAGACTGTCCTGCTTCTAAAGCCTGCGGGCGGTGGGGTTTTCTTCATCTGGAGATTTAGAATCTTGGGGAAGCAGGTCTTGGAGTAAATCAAATATAATGTAAGTAAAACGAAGACACAGGAAATGTATGGGTTCATACTGGGTCAAAGTGAAGACTTTTTAATTACCTTGAAAACCAGTAATCCTGACTGCGGCTTGAATTGAGTGGTAGATAAATGGCTTGCTTTTAGCACCCGCTGTCTGTGAGTCTGCGGGACACTGTGCATCATGAACAGAGGGCAGATGTGAAAGATATGAAACGGGTCCTTGAGTTCTGCACATACATAGAAGATCCGGACTTTATTTCTTAAAAGAATAGTGTTCTTCCTTCTAAAGACCTTATCCAGGTAGTCAACGGAGGGCCCTTGAATTTCCAGCATCACTGCTTGGCAATTGAGGTGAGTCCCTGAACACCTCCTGTGCCTGCCTGAAGCCACGAGCGCTGTTGAGATGAGGGTGAGAGTGACAAAAATACTTGACGCCAGAAGCCTGCGTGCCTGTGGGAGTGATAGAATGTGTCCACCTGGACCCGTTACTTCAGTCGTGGGACCTCAGCAGAAGGCAGCGTAGGCCAGTAGAAAGAGCGTAGCTTTCAGTTCCGCGTGCAGCCCGGCTGACTGGTCCCTAGGCGCTCTGGGAGAAGGCTGTGGGCGTTGTGAGGCATTACTGGGCTCTGCAGGGGGAAGTGGCGGTTGTGAACGACACCCCTGCTCACAGAAGTCAGTGCTCTCTTCCTCCCTTTGATGGAACCTCCACTGATCCTGGGGACGTGTGCGTTCTAGACTCTGTCAAGGAAAAGCTCGGCATCATTGGTCTGGTCTGCTTGAATTTGCGTCACCCTGTAGGTGAGATGTGAGGCTTGCGTCCAGATGACCATCCTTCCAGACATCTGTCTGCATTATAGTCTAGCACAGCATGGAGAAATGGGTGGCTCGCCAAGGCACCTACGTGCTTCCTAAGTAGCCGGCTGGCCATGGGACATTTGTACCAGGTTTAAGAACTCCTCTGACTCTGCTTTTGATTGTAGGAGGTGTCTTTTAATCCCTGTGTCTCTCTGAGAATGTGCTCAGGGCGGAACTCTGTGCCAGGGTGTCAGTCTCCAGCCTTAAAATTAAATGTGGGGGGCTATGGGGTCCTCTCCAAGACCATCCATCTGGCGTGACTCAAGAGTAGGCACTGGCTAAGTTCTCAGTGTGTGCTCTCTCCCCCCACCTGACCTGCCTGTGAATTGGGTGAGGTTCCTCCACTTCTTGGGGACTGAATTTGTTCCTTCCAGCCCAGTGGATGTGTGGGAGCCCAAGCCCTGTGTGTGGTTCTCCAGGGTATAGTTCTCAGAGCGAGTTTTGGCTTGCCCATCACCCCCATTTCACTGCTTCTCTGCTTCTGTCTTGGATTTCCATTTCATTTTTAGAGCTTGGGATGGCAACAGGGACTTAATTCGTTTGTGTGTTCCGAGGACTTCTCACTCTCACTCAGGCACCCAGCAAGTGACAGCTGAATTTCTCTTTGGTGCGGTATTGATGTGTTGAGGTTAAATTTTAAAACTGAAGAAGATTTGATGCTTCAGGTGGTCGGCATCAGAAACAAATATATGTTTGCTCCTTGTCTTACCCTCCGGGCAGTTTCTGCTTTCACTGAACATCGAATGTGTTTTGTGGTTGCTGCCTGGCCTGCATCCCTATTAAGGGATGGAGCTTTTAGGCTTTTTTTCCCCCATCTCTTTTTCTCTCTTGTCCTGAGAAGAATGTCATAGCTATGGCTCTCTCACCAGGGGAGATGGCAGGAGAGAAGACAGGCAGAAAGCTTCCAGAGTCTTCCTGCACGTGTATGCAAAAGATTTCTGTGGCTTGCTAGACTGTCCGCAGGCTTCAAATCCTGCCACTCTGCTCAGTCGAGTCTGGACTGAGCTCCTCACTGAGAGTACCTCATACAGCAGAAATAAGAAAAAACCAATTTTTAAATAGTACCATCTTTTCTTTGATTAGCTACTAAGTTGGATTCTAATCAGTCATCAAAACAAAAACAAAAAACCTTCAGCCCAGCCACATGTGAAAAGGTCAGGTTTAAATATCAGTTGGGGAGTGGCACGGGGAGACATAGCTTGAGTGTGTGTGTGTTTAGGGGAGAAGCAAAAAATAGAAGCCGACACTCGGCATTCTGCTCGACTGTAGGCTTCTAGGTAATGGAGGGAAGGCTGCTCTTTCCAAGGCTTTCTCGTGACAGAAATAAGAGCTCACAGTATTAAGTTAGCGCTAGTGAGAGCGAGCCGGCCCTCGGTTTATGCAGGGCCATGACGGACTGAGAAAGAGCTGGGGTGGAGAGGGAGGAGCAGAGCCGTCTCAGACCCCGTTTTTCCCAGGGCTGTGAGCTGACCTTTGCGCGGCACTGCTCATCTCCACCCAACTTGCCAAACCTGCAACATTTTGGCTGCTCTGTACCCTGGCTGGCATGGCAGATTTTCGGGCCCCTGTGTGGAGGGCTGGGTACCCTCTAGAGGTTCAGCAAGGAGAAGATTGGATCCTTGTCCTAAAGAGGCTGCACCTGTATTGAATGGCTGAGATAAGGCCAGAGGGGAACGTGACAGGTCCCAGAGTAGACTTACGTTCCACACCGTGTGGGGGCTCATGGACAGGAAATGATTGTACTCTTGGGGAGATGTGGGAAGAGCCAGCGCCTCTGACAGGCAGCTGTGCTGAGGAATAAGGAGATCATTCTGGAAATCTCAGATTTAGAGCCGCGCTGTCCACTACAGTAGCCACTGACCTAACTGTAAATGAAGTAAAAATGAAAAAAATGCAGCTCCCCAGCTCTATCCTAGCCACGTGTCAGGTGTCCCATAGCCACGTGACTAGTGACTTTCACGTTGGACAGTCCAGATACCCAGAGTTTCCTTCTTCACAAAAAGTTCTGCTAGGCCGTGCTGCTGCTCAGCCCAATTCTGATTCACCGTGAAGGCTTGGGGGTCTTAGAACGCAGCTATGACTCAGTTTGGGGTCTGAAGCCTCAGATTCTCCTATGTCCAGTGAGTGATGGCTTTTACGTCTGTCTTGGATCTGAGTGAGGAGCTGAATTCAAACATTCAAGAGATTATATGGTTCCTGCCTTCTTCTAGGCATTCTTTTACAAAAGAATAAAACAAACATAACAACACAACCTTCTTCGTTGTAAATTTCCGCAGTGGATAGCACCTTGTGATGCTTGAAATGTGATCTTTTTGTCTGCAGGAACCTGGGTCAGGGATGGTGGAGGGTGGGCAGGGGCTCAGGTAGGAACACTGCGAGCCCGGCCTCTGATTCTCTCCCTTCTCTTTCCCCGCAGTGGGCGGTGAAATCCCCCTAGACATGCGGCTTGGGGGCGGGCAGCTGGTGTCGGAGGAGCTGATGAACCTGGGCGAGAGCTTCATCCAGACCAACGACCCGTCGCTCAAGCTCTTCCAGTGCGCCGTCTGCAACAAGTTCACCACGGACACCCTGGACCTGCTGGGGCTGCACATGAACGTGGAGCGCAGCCTCCCGGAGGAGGAGTGGAAGGCAGTGATGGGGGACTCGTACCAGTGCAAGCTCTGCCGCTACAACACCCAGCTCAAGGCAAACTTCCAGCTGCACTGCAAGACGGACAAGCACGTGCAGAAGTACCAGCTGGTGGCCCACATCAAGGAGGGCGGCAAGGCCAACGAGTGGCGGCTCAAGTGCGTGGCCATCGGCAACCCCGTGCACCTCAAGTGCAACGCCTGTGACTACTACACCAACAGCTTGGAGAAGCTGCGGCTGCACACGGTCAACTCCAGGCACGAGGCCAGCCTGAAGCTGTACAAGGTAAGCCCCGGACTGTCTCTGGAAGGAGCGGAGCAGATCCCCTGGGTGACCAGAAGGCTGGGGGCAGACGGACACTTCGTGCCATTAACTGCAGGGACTGGCTGGTACCCTGGCATTGAGAGGGGAGCTGGTGACACGGTGGAGGGCTTCAGCTGGGAACTGAAGGATCTCTCTGCAGGGTGCCTCATTTGGGGGCCAGGTTGTATTTATAGCAGCCCAATACTATGCATTGTTCCACCTACCTTCCTTAGAACTGACTTCTTTCCTAAGTCACCATTGCCATTTCCCTAGTTCCCCCTTTCCCTTTGTGCTCCTGTGTTTCCCTGCAGGCTTTCTGTTCTCCTTTTCCATCTGGTTATTCCCCCGTTCTTAGCCTCTGTGCCCTGAATGCCCCCTGGGGTGCTTTGTTTATTTGTTCATTCATTCATTCATTCAAGAGATACATGTTGAACCCCTCCCATAACCCAGGCCCTGTTCTGAGCCTGCATCCATGCACAAGGCAGACAAAAAGTCCCTGCCCTCCCAGAGTGTCCATTCTTTTGGGGGATGGGTGATAGACACAGTAAATAAATTATATGGTAGGCTAGAAGGTGGTGAGTGCTATGGGGAAAAACACGGTCAAATGAGGGGCCCCTTTTTTCTTTTTTCCCGTTTGCCGTGTTCTGTGCCTCTGTTCTCTTCCTCGTATTTTCTTTTCTTTTTTGGCTGGGCTTCTGCCTTCCTCCTCCTCCTAAGTCCTCTCCACCTCTCATTCCTTCAACTCCCTCCTTCCTCACCCCAGCCCTCCTTTCTCACCCCTCCCTGCCCCCTTCCTGCTTCCCCTCAGTCCATAGACGGTAACGAGGAGGAGGCGCTCGGATACTGTAATAGTCCTTCCACTTGCACGGCAGAATTGCTCCAGACGTTTCTATTGATTTTCACTGGACTTAAAGCCTCACCTTTTTCTCTAATCATCCCATAATGGCTTTAGTATGAACAATCAGGTACAAATCGCCATAAATCTGCCCAGCCTCCCTCCACGTCCCTTCCACGCCCTCTCCCTATCTCTCCGTTTCCCTCCCTCTTGTTATCAGCCTCCCCACTTTCATTCACACGGATTCCCACATCTGTGGGCCAGGTTGCCCCTTACCCTGAGCTCCCTGAATCCCCTCTCTGCTTATAGTGATTTTAAACGGAGACTCCAAATAAGGAAGACGCTGACCCTGTCCCCACATCAGCCTCTGCGGAGACTGAAAAGTGCAGTTCATTTTACAGTTGCTCATTCTCAGCTTGTCTAGAGGCCTGGCTGGATGGGTGAGGAACCATTTTCGGGAAAGGAGGAGAAAGCAGGCGCAAGGTGGTGGGGGTAGAATGTTCTGGAATTGACTGCTGACTCAGGCATGAATGGGCTCACGCGGTGTGGAGGGGAGGGTCTAGACACCAGACAGCCAAGCCCGCCCTGTTCTCCGTGAGCTGGACCCTCACTCGTTGGCTTCCCTGGGTGCTACCCTTGGAAAGAGAGGCTCCTGGCCATCAGTTTAGATCGGAGGTTCTCACTGGCCACAGGGTGGTGCCGGTGTGGTCGTGAAAACCTGATGGAGATACCCATGGGAAAAGAAAAAAAGAGTTTCTAAACGACCCAACTGAGCGAAAATTAGTACGAAGGACCCAGTGCGGCCCTGGAAGGTCGTATGCAGCTTTGAATGCGGTCCTTTAGAGGGGGCATGAAGCTGGCCTCTTCCATCCGAGGAGAAACATTGCCTTTTAGGTTCTAGAATGTGTGGGGTGGTCATTAACTGTCCACACTGGGGCCTCCAGTAAGAGCAGCCTTGGGTTTGCTTCCTTCCAAAGGGCCTGGAACTTGGGGGATTCGCTGACTGCATCCCTTGCTGGTCCCCACTCCTTGTCCTCTGGGGACACCTTGAGAATCGGGTAGAGGTGGTGTTCAGGGCGGATGTGAGGGAAGCGACTGGAGCGTCACCCTTTGTGCTTTGCTCAGCTAGCCCGAACGCCCATCCTCCCCTGCCGTAGTTCTCTCATCTTTTCTCCTTAGTAAAGATGGAGGAGTCTCCTGCTCAGAAAAGGCAGCGTTGCGGAAGTGAAGATGTGGGAATGCAGGGTGGGATGTGGGGACCAGCGCTCGGAGGAGAGGTGCCCAGGCAGTGTGGATGGCTGGCACCCGCCAGGGGTGATCTCCACCCACATTCAGGACAGAATTCCCTGGGTCAGGAGCCGAAGGTCGTTAGTCTGGTCTCATTAGCTTGGGTAACAAATGTCCCTGTGACTCTGCCATGGGGGGCGGGGAGCTCTCCCACCCACTCCCAGATGTGACCCAGAATCTTACCATTTCAGTGCCTGCCTCAAGGCCTTTCTGCCCCGCGATGTGACTGAGATAAACTTCTCTCGCCACCGAGGGGGTCCCTAGCACAGGGTCTTGTTGTCAGACCTGGGATTTCGGGTGGGGATCGGAGGTGGTTCGAGAGTCAGCTTTTCTGTAGGCCCTGGTGTGGCCTGTGGTAAATGGAGATTGATTGCATGTTATTTTTCCTCTTGCTAATGTAATCCATTAGCCCAGCACATGCATAATCAGTTTAGAGCACAGTTAACTGGGTATAATCGAGTTCTTTACTGTCTGCTAGAGAAACAGCTCCAGATGCTGCTGACCCGGGGAGGGCCCCCAGCTTCTCACACACGGCCCTCCTCACTGCCCCCTTCCCCATGGCCCACCCTCGCCCCTGCCCCGCCCCCCCGCCTCACCCCATCTTGGTTCCCTGGCAGATTGCTCATGGATCCGTCAAGGAGATGCCACACTTGCCTTCTGCTGCATCTCCTCAAGTGGCCGTGATGGCTTCGACTTCCTCGCGGGTCTCCCACCCTCTCCTCTTCCTTTTCCCTGCTTGAGGAGACAGACCAGCAGTCTCAGGGGCACCAGCAGAAGTGTGGCTTTCCGGTCTGTCACTGGGTCTCAGACAGGTCCAGAGTCTCTCCCTCTTGGTGTCATAAATCCTGGTGCGTATGTTGCTGGATTAGGAGTGAGCCATCTGAAAGCATGAGATAATTTCTTATCCGGACACAGGAGAGGGTTGGGCTGATCAGCAAAATGGGGAAACTGGTGATTCTATCTCTCTTGCCTGGGACTGTCTGGTTAGTTTGGAGTATTGTGTGAGAGTGGTTTTAAAATCAAGATTAATGTTCATCGACTTCTTTATGCCTCCTGGAAGTGAAAGAAAGTAGAGTTCAGGTGGAGCGCCCCTGGCATCAGATGGAAGCTGTTTCCTTTTTTGCTTGGCTCCCAGGTTAATTTTCTGAAATGCTTGTGATTGAATTCCTCAAGTCTTTAAATACGTTAAGTCCTCCTACATATAATCAAGTTCCACTCTGAGAGGGTGTGTGTAAGTCCAACCAGGTTAGCCTAGGTACCCAGCTAACACAACTGGTGATATAGTACTGTACTGTAATAGGTTTATAATACTTTTCACACAAACATTAATAATACGTTTTTTAAAAAACACAAGAATAAAACATTTTTAATCCTGCAGTACAGTATTCTATACTGTAAGCTGTAACAGCTTACTATTACAGTGCACCATCTGGCACACAGGGGCGGGCGTCGAGTGAACAGGCAGGAAGAGTTACCGATGGAGGGGGAGAGGAGGCGGGAGACGGTAGAGCTGAAGGATTGTCAGCAATAGGCGACGGAGGGCCGGCTGCAGTTTCCCTCACGCCTGGCCTTGGTGGAATGCACGTTCACGTCTTTGAAAGTTCACTACTTGAAGGTTCGTGCGTAGTGGACTTACTGTCGTGGTGGCCCTGGTCCAGCCCCCAGTGGTCGTATATCCATACCCTCACGGCTGCCATCACGAGCACTGTGATTGAGCGACGCTGTGATGCAGCGGAAAGACCAGGGACCCCAGTCAGGCTTAGAAGCCGAACTCTTTGTTTTTTTTTCTTTTTTTTTTTGTCTATAGCGATTCATCAGAGCCAGAATGGAAGCGTGTTGTGGGTAAGATGCTTGTCTCTCATGAGGGCTTGAGGTCTGGAAGGGGAATTCTGTACCTGACTGCTGTCCCACATAAATGTTTTCACTTTTCTCCTGGAGGACCTGCTCCTGGGCCCCAATCTCCAATTCCTTCCCCCTACAGCAATGCAGGGTGCCCTTGCTTGTCTTAAATAGTGGTGGTGGTGGTGGGGGGGGTGCAGCAGGTACTGATAACGCCTGCCCTCCACTCTCCTCTGTGCTAGGCAGATCATGAGCCAGGGAGTGGGTTCAGGGCTCACGTGAGCCCTTCTGTATTTATCTGGACTTCCCTGCTGTCCCTGGCAAGCTCTCTGAACATTGAAGTGTTTTCTGCTTGGGGGAGGAAGGTGCCGAAAGGGCAGCTGGAGATCAGTGCACACCTGCCAACTATCAGAGTCTGGCTTTCACTTTGATGTTTTTCTTCACCTGAGAGTCATTGGGATGGAAATCCATCAACTTGAGCAGATAGATTAAGACCCCCACCAGAATCTGTTACTCCAACAGTTCCCAGCTGACTTTCCTTTGATTGGGCCCAGCCCCAAGTTTTCATATTAATCTTAAGTTGTACACAAAGAAGCTTGTCTTCGCTCAGAGTTGAGTCTGGACCCCATGTGGGTTGTGTAGGGTCCCCCAGGCAAACCGAGGGGGAGACACCAAGTCTCTTTGGCCTAAACAAAGAAGTAGAGTGTGGAACCAATTGACTGAAAGATAGGTACCTAGATTCTCTACATAGTGGACTTCGATGCTGTTCAGATTATTTGAGGTAGAAGGAAGGAAGAAACCCTCTGCCAGACTCTGCATTACTTTGGAATCTGTCTTCCCAGTTATTTCCCTGATGTGTAAGAAACTCAGGGTTCACTCTCCCAGCAGGGTAGTAAGTTCACCAAAGGATGGATGGACAGATCAGATGTACAAGTTAGACAAAGAGATTTGGGCTGAAGGTTGCATTCTTCATGCCCTTTTATGGGTGCACAGCATAGGGGGTCTTAGGCACGCAGCTGCACACTTTGTGCCCACACATGGTGACTGGCAGCCTTTGTCCTGCTTGGGAAACAAAAAGCTGCCCCTCCCGCCTCACTCCTCCTCCTCGCCGCCCTGATGTGGCTTCGCGTCTGAAGCCCTGTTACAGGTGTCATCTGGTTTACATCGTCACTCTGGAACCAGTTTCCTTAAACCTTGTTTTCTCATTAGGGTGACTATTTATTTATTTATTTATTTTAAGTGCATACCTCTGCCTTCTTCTCTCTATACTTTGGTGCCTTCAACCAAAAATGAAAGGCGGGGAGTGTTTTCCTGTGGCTGATTTAGAAGGTGTGAAAGGCCAGATGTTTTGGTAAATCTTAGCACATTTCGCCTTCATGCCTTCCATCTCCCAGCACAGCTGGGGGTCTGAAGTTCATTTCCCTCACTTGATGGCTGGGCTTGCGGAGTTGAGGCTCCTGGGGCTGGACTGGGAGACTGTGCACATGGGTCCCCTGGTCACCCCTGGAGAGCTGGGTGAACCCTGGCAGTGGTTCTGGTCACCAGCTAACTTCCGGGGGGCTCTGGGAAGGTGGAAAGATGGAATCTTTTTCTTAGAGGCAGGGCTCATACTGGGACAGATTGAACCCTTCAGCGCGGTAGGAACTGTGGCCAACACGTGATATAGGAGTGCTTGGCCAGCAGATGGCTGGTGGGTGCTGTGTGGAAGGTCGACACCGCACTGCAGCCTTGCCCTCCCTCCATAACCATCCTGCATCTGTGAATCCCTCCAGTGTACCATGTGATTCAACACATTCCCTCAGCTGATTGGCTCTAAGCCAGGCTTTGCCCTCTGGTTACTGGGCTGCACAGACTTTCACCCAGGAAGGTTGGATCCCTGTTCACCTTTTGGCTCCACACTTCAGATACCGAATAATGGAATCGAAGTCTTACTAGCTGTGCCTGTTTTTAATCTGTCCAGTAGTAAATATGCCACCTTGGGAGTCCCTGGCAGTCCAGTGGTTAAGACTCAGTGCTCCCAATGCCAGGGGGAATGGGTGTGATCCTTGGTGAGGGAACTTAGGTTCCACATGCTGCACGGCATGGTCAAAATAAACAACTAAATATTCCACCTATTGAAAGACCAGTTTTCCATAACAGTTCCTCCTTTTTTCCCCCCAAGTACTTTTAATATTTTTATTTTCTCTCACCCTTCCTGAATCCTTTTTGTGGATGGTAAAGAACTGAGGAGACTCCTTCAGAATATTATTATTATTATTTGTTACAAGACTAGCATTCTGAGTTTACCTCAAGTGTAAATGAATAATAAAATGTGGATTCCTTATTTTTTTATAGTAAAAATTATTAGTATGAGTAATGTGTGTTCATTGTAGAAATTTTGAGAAATCCAGCTATGTATAAGAGAATATAAGTGAAGTGAAGTCACTCAGTCGTGTCCGACTCTTTGCGACCCCGTGGACTGTAGCCTACAAGGCTCCTCTGTCCATGGAATTTTCCAGGCAAGAGTACATGAGTGGGTTGCCATTTCCTTCTCCAGGGGATCTTCCTGACCCAGGGATCGAACTCAGGTCACCCGCATTGCAGGCAGACACTTTATCGTCTGAGCCACCAGGGAAGCTCCAAATCATTTGCCTAACTCCATCAAAGAGGATAACATATTTTTCTTTCTTTCTTTTTGATTTAACAAGATGGGTGAGGCATCTTAGAAAATTGGAATTATGTGGCGTGTATACCGTATCACACCTTAGCCCTTCCTCACACCTTCAAGTACTTTTCAGCAGTCTTTAAAGTGGAAGTCCTTTTTCTACTCTCCAGCTCTTCTGTTGAGATACAGATTAGGTTATCTAATTATCTCTTTTGGGGTTGTTGGGTTTTTTTTCCCTATGCTTATAGTGATAGAAAGTGTGCCTGAGTGTATACATACATTTTATTCCCTTATGAAATCTCCTGGACACACACTATGCTTTTGGTTTGCTTTTTTCATGTAACCTATATCCTGAAAATAATTTCCGGTCGTAGCATATCGATCTCATTCACTCTTTTTAGTGGCTGGGTAGTTTTCCACTCACTGACCAGGCCCTTGCTGATGTGCATTCATGATACCTGCAGTTTTGAGCTTATGGTAGGGAAGTCTCTCCACACTCGAGCTGTTCCAAGAAGAAGGCCCGCAGGTTTTAGGGTGCTGTGCCCATAGATAGCATCCTCCCTAATGGCCCTTCAGAAAGAAGACCCTTTCAGAATATTATTAACATTATTAAGAATATTTTAAACATAAAGTTTTAAGTATTTTAACTATTAAACATTTCAAGTTTTATTAAGAACATTTTATCCCCTCCCTATAATAGATGATATTCAAACTGCCACATGGTGACCAACACAGTCTTATTTTTCTGTTTTCATGCCGTTTGTGAATTTGTCCCAGTGTGCGTCTCTTTAATTGTTAGGGTGAAGATGTTTTCATGCATTTATTGTCTGTCTAAATTTCCTTAGTGACTTTTCTGTTCACAGTCTTTGCCCTGTTTTCATTCATTCTTTCATCTATTTTGGCGGGTTGGTCTTTTTTTTTGGTTGATTTGCAAAAGCTGTTGGTTTATCGGGGCCAACAGCTCCTTCTGTGCCGTGGATATTGCGGTAGTTTCTGCGGGTCTGTTATTCGTCTTTCACTTAGCTTATAATATGCTTCACCCTACAGGAACTTTTCATCTATGTGCTGTCCAATCTGCACATCTGTTTCTTTATGGTTCTCTTTTCCCAGGGGGGCTCTGTCTTGCTGCTAATATTATAATAAAAGTAATCACTAGCTCTTACATGACACTTACCACTAGCAGGTATACAGGTATTCATTGGTTTATTCTTCTGTTGACCCACCTGTTTTCAAATGGGGGAACCAAGGCAGAGGGCGCTGTAAGTCACCAGCAAATGAGCGTTGTTGGAGTCGGTCTTCAAACCCAGGCAGACTGGCACCGCTTGATTGATAGTTTCTTTAGTACTTTCTCCCCACATTGAAGACTTTCCTCTGAGAGGTACATATGGTATAGTGGAGGCCTCTGTATTGTGTGATTTAGAACTACATTTTCTTTCAGATTGGATGGTCGGGTGTTCAGCAGTTTCTCAAATAGCTCTTCTTCCCTTGCTGATGTGAGAAGCCCTGTTCATTGTCCCCCGTTTGTAGAGCTTACAGAGCACCCCCGAGTACTGTGCAGATTTGGGTCAGTCTGGGCATGTTTACCAGGTACTGCTGTCAGAAGCACTGAGGTGCAGGAAGAGGGAACAGAGACAGATGCTCTCTTTTCCAGGCCTGTGAAGCCCCATGGATGATGTTTGTTCCTCTCTCCTTTTCCTCATCCTCTCCCACATATTCTCTGGGGTGGAATTTCTTGGATTAATTACCTTCATCAAATTCACCAGGATGAAGGAGTCTCTAGGAGAGAAGGGGGCTTGAGAGAGGGGCCAATTTTTTTTTTTAAATTGTTTCTTAGTGAAGACTATGGGTCTCACCATTTATTTAATAGAGAAAGAACAAACACTGAATGTCCGAGAAGTTTGCTTTTCCGAAGTTCTCATTCGGGTAGTGTGGAGATGGCATGGCTGTGTCTTCTGGTTTCCAGGAGGGGCTGTCTTCAGCTACTGGTGACAGGTCTCCTGGGTTCCAGAGAAGACGGACCACGGCCCTTCACCCCAGCTTGAGGAGTCGGGTAGTCTAGGAACTATACCACTTTGTCGAAACATTTAACCCTCCCATCTCCCCTCTCCCTCACCCCAACAAATTCTTGAGTGAGCCCTAGACCTTCTTGAGAAAGAAGAATCTCAAACTCTCCATCCCCCACCCCGACCCCAGCCCCATACTCCTAGTGGAATTCTTTTCATGGATGCCATCTGCTGTCTTAGGGGTGGTCTGTGACCCTTAGGAGAATTTTGCTGCAAATATTCCATTGCCTCTACATTCCAGAGTAATTCCATGTGCTGAAGTTGCTCCAGGTAAACCCCGTCTGGAGGAAAGCTGTGCCAGCTCATAGCGGGCAAAGGCGTAAACCCAACTTTGAGTCCTTTCAACCTGCCCACGACTTGGACTAAAAGGGCAAATTTGAATACATTTAGTCCCAACAGGTGTTTCTGGTTTTTTATTTTGAAAGGGAAATTATAAGGGAACAATCAAGCATTGTCAGGAGCATTGTTGGAAGGCAAAAGTTTTTAAATAATTACATAATACACCTGAACCAAAGCCTTGAGTCTTTTTTTTTTTTTCCAACATAACATGAAACTATAAATACTATTTAAGTGTAGGGTGGGAAAGGCTGTTGCTATGAAAACCTTTTTGGTAGCACGGAGTCATTTCATACTTTAATATTTAATAAACAGGATTCCAGAGGTTTTTTTTTTTTTTTTAAAGCAACCAGGTTGTAGGGTGAAAGTTAAAAATGTTACAGCCAAAAAAAAAAATTCTATTGCTCACAGAGATATTGGAGGTTATTGAAACCAGCAGCATCAGACTGGTGACCCTGTGGAGCACTGGAAATGGCTCAGGGACTTCCCTGGTGGTCCAGTGGTTAAGAATCCACCTTCTAATGCAGGGGACGTTGGGTCCATCCCTGGCCAGGGGACTTAGATCCCACATGCCTTGGAGGAAGTAGGCCCATGTGCCCTGGAGCCCAAGAGGCTGAAAAAAAAAAAAAAAAAATATATATATATATATATGTGTGTGTGTGTACACATATGTATATATGACTTACCTTTAAAAATACCTCTGCAAAGACCTCAAGGCCAAGGTGCCAAATTTAGCAAATAAAAGTATGAAATCCCCAGCTAAGTGTACATTTCAGACAAAGCCACATAATTTTTATTATAAGTATGTTCCATAAAATAATAATCCTATTTCTTATCTGAAATTCACATTTTCCTGGGCAACCTATATTTTTGCTGGCAACCCTTCCTCCATATGATGAAGAAATTCTCTCACAGTCCTACCAACTGGCCCGACGGGAGCATGAAGAGAGATAAGTGGCTTCCGTGTTGGTAAAGCCTTTTTTTTTTTTTTTTAATGGGTCCCAACAAAAGAGGAAAATTATAGAAGCCTCTAATGATGATTTCCAATTTTTGTTATTTATAGAAAACTGTCATATCAGATTTTCGCATTTTCTACATTAAATAAAGTGCTTTTCCTATAATGAAATCTGAAATTTTCTCCAGAGCTTTTTGTTAAAATTTGCTTCTCAATAATTTTTTCATTATTTCCGTGTATCTGAAGTGCTCTCACATCACTTGGCGGGATGGGTGACAGCATGCCCGGCTCGGTGCCTTGCGGCTGTGTCCAGCGCTTGCACTCTCCTTGCTCTCGCTTGGCTCCTCGGGCCTCTTCCTGCAGGTGTAACTTGTATGTAGGTGGCAGAAATTCACAGCCCTTGGGCACTGGCTGTTTTGCTTGTGCCTTCCACATGTGGGATGCTCATAGGAGAAAAGTGGCTTTGAATCGGGACTAATCATCAAGTGTGAGTAGTAAACCTCCTCTAGGGTCTGTGTCCTCATTCTGTAAAAGCCAAACTAGTTGGAAGGTTAGAACTGTTTATCTACTGATAATATTTGATTTGTAACCTGTTAATTAGCAGAGCAGGTTCCCAGGCCCAGGACGGGGGCCTCTAAAGCATACCTGGTCTCTTAGGTCAACACTTTTAACCAGTGTTTTCATTTGCCTGTCGGCCTGTGCATTAGAACTGTGGGAAGAATTTCTCATCTCCTTGCAGTCCCTGTTGAGTTTCTCTCTCTCTCTGACCACAGGCTCCTTCCTGAAGCTTTCTGGGCCCCTGTAGTCACTTTTGCGTTGACCCCTGGACTTGTCTGGGTGCCCTGCCACACTGCGTTGTCCTAGGGCCCCTGGTTCCAGGCTGGTCCCTGCACCCGTCACCTTGCTGCCCTCTCCTGCTGCGGGCTTGGACCCCATAGGGCACCATCCCCTGGCTTCATCTCTAGGACACCCATAAATGAGAAGGGTTTTCCTTCCTGTGGGTCAGCAGCTTGTATTGAGTCTGATTTTGTGCTGAATCCTGAAGTAGGATTTTTGGCTCAAGCTGATAAATCTTGTGAAATGTTACTTAAACACCTTTTCTGGGTGGGGAGCTTGTAGTGAGCAGCAGGCACTGGGAGCGTGTTTCACCTCCGGTGTCTGTCCTCTGTGACGAGGATCCCAGTTCCTGTCTGCCCTTCATGTGGCTCTTTTTTTCCGAGTCTTCTTCCCTTTGGAAGAGTGCCCAGAGAATATGAACAGACACCAGGTGTACTTCTGAATTAGGAGAAGGTCATCGTTCCAAAAACTTGGGGCACACAAGTTGTCACATGTTCCTCCTGCACCCTGGGCTTGTAGGGTTCAGGAAGATAAAAGATCACCCCAATTGCTCACCTCCAAACCAGGATGGTTTTCAGGGTAATTGTCCCACTCTTGCTGGGTCTCCATGTTTCTGTATTTCCTTTCTCCTACCAGCTCTCTCACTTTCTAGAATCATCAGAGATGGAGCCTGGGGAGCATTCCTCGGTTCCTCCAGTCAGCTGAGCCAGCAGGCGTGGGTCCCGGCACTGCCATTTCCTCAGTGTCCTAGACATGAGTCAGCCAGTGTGACTCCGCAGCCAGCTGTGGTTTAGGAAGCCCTGTGGGGAAGGATTTGGCTGGAGGCATCTGCTTGCGTGTGTTCTTCCACTTCTGGTTCTCGGAGTAGAATCCAACCATTTGTATTTATTTATTTTATTTTTTTTGCCCAGTCTGAGTTCCTGTTAGTGATGGCCACAGCTGCCAGTGTGGAAAGATGCAACTGTCTCTCCAGGGACTGGAGTTCTGTAAGCTTGTAAGCTTGGTCCAGGCTCATCGTGTCCAACTTTGAATCCACACCCACCCACCCTTCTCATCCCCGTCCTCTTGCTGTGATCATATTTGCATTTCTGGGCCTTTGGTCCTTTGAGTTTATCCAGCGTCCAGGCTCGCAGCATCTGTGGGTTTGTTACAAGGTAGAGAGTCCTCAAGTCATTCTTCCTTCTTGGCTTTTCCACTCTGATGTTCTAGGACCCAGAGGACCTCCAAAGTCCTTGAGACACTCCTCCACTCTCACCACCTCCCACAAACACTGTCGCGTGCGTTTCCCCCTTTGCCTGGCCTGCTCTTTCTTCCTCTTGGTACATGGCAACTGGAATCCAGTCTCACCTGGGGAAGTCTCAGACAGCAACGGCAAAGCCCAGCTCCACTGAGGGAGACTAATTACACAGCTAATTAATCCAGCAGATGTCACCGTAAATGCTTGTTTCTTTATAATTTGGATCCACATCTCCGAGATAGGCTTTGGGCCCTGATGAAAGTCTTTTTTTTTTTTTTTTTTTAAATTCAGACTTTAAGGGGTAGCAGGTTTCCTGGCCCGCCTTTATGTTCTGGTGACAGATCCCTGGTTTTCCAGAGAGCTCTCTCCCGCCACTGCAGCCACAGATGGTTCTCCTCCCCGAGTGCGTGTCACACCATTTGGCACCAGGCTCAGGCTCTATGTTACGTGTCAAACTGTTTCTCCAGGAAACCTGTTCAGAATACAGGCTGCCTTAACCAGCAAGTATCTCTTGAGAATGCCCCGCGACACAAGAGAAGGAGACACCCACAGATGCTTACTGATTTCTTTCCCACCGCTCTCCTGTCTTTTCCCAAAAGCAAGTTGGTTTGCCACAAAGGTAGCCGAAGAGTATTTGAAAGGTGCCGTTTTGATATCAGATGGTGAAAAAGTACAGAACACCCGTAATTTGGCGAGTGAAATGCAACAACTCACAGATAGGACCGAAAAAGGGTTCTTGAGGTCGGAGAGGGATGTTGGGAAGCAGAACCGAGGTCGTGTTCGTGCTTCCTCCGCCGCTCAGCGATAGGAGTGGATCAGGCAGACCGCAAGGCTTGGTTTTCTGCAGGTGACCTGGGGGCGCTGTGGACCTCACAGGTGGTCCTTGACCTCAGGCTGGCAGCCTGTGCCTGCCGAAGCTGGTTCCTAGTGGGGACGGGTATCGCCCCCCCCCCCCCCCCCCGCCCACGCCAAGGCCAGGATGACAGTTCTCCCTGCTCACACCCCCTTGCCCTCCCTTGGTCATGCCCACCTGTGAGTGAAATCACTGTGTCCCCTCCTGGCTTCTGCGACACCAGCCTTCTGGTTTCTCTGGTCCCTTCCTGGCCTGTCTCCTTGGTCTCCTTGCTGGCCTCACTTCTGTTATTTACGGTAAATGCTTAAGACTTCAGAACTTGGCTCAGGCCCGCTCCTTTTTTCTTCTGATAGTTCTCCCCCAACAACATCTCGCTTTTGAGTCTGCCCTTGAGCCCTGCACTCTCCTTCCGTCTGCTTCTGCACTGGGCGTTTCTGGTCGAATGTTTGATAGCTGACCCCCAGCCTTAGCATGGCCTGAAGAGCCGTGTTGCTGACCATATCACTGCCAAGCCCCCTCTCCCTCGGGCTCCCCCACCCCAGTCAGGGCTGTCGCCAATCTACCGTTCACTCAAGCCTGAAAGCTGGGAATTATTGTGGCCCCCTCCTTCTTTCACTCCCCTCTAGCCAAATCATCACTAAGCCCTGTCAGCTCCACCTTCAAAACATGTTTCCACCACCTTCCCTGCCGTCTCTGCCTGTGTCAGCTCCCTCCTTGCTGCGCCTCTTGCCCTTGACTGTCCACTCTCCACGCAGTAATTTCATGAAGAGGAAAATCAGGTCATATCACTCCCTTGCAAAGACCCAACAATGGCTTTCCGTCCCTCAAAAGACAAGCCAGCCTTTCAGCGCTGGCTTATGAACCTCTCCGTGACCTAGACTCCACCCACCACGCCAGCCTCCTGTTGTAATCCCGCTTCCCTTCCCGTGACACTTCAGCCGCACCAGCCTTCTTGCTGTTCCTTCGACGGGCCAAGCTTGCACCTCCTGCTGCACCTTTGCACTTGAGGTCCCACTGCCTGGAGTGAGCATCCTTGACCCTCACATGCAGCTCTGGTCCTCAGAGAGGCAGCCCCTTGGCCACCCACTCCCAAGTAGTTACTGAGAGGAGCTCCATCTGAGCCTGCTTCCCTGCATTGACAGTTATTATCTATTTTTCTTGTTCGCTCATTTATTTATTTGTCTACCAGAAGATCGGCGACCTCGGTTGTCTTATTAATGGCTGTATCCTTGGCATTTCGAACAATGTCTGACACCAGCTCAATAAATACCTACTGAGCGACAAAAGCGCTTGCAGAATGTGCCCATGGTTTCCTTCAGTTGTAAGACCTAGCGTAGCAGCCCGGTCTGAACCCCTGACTTTACATAGTTGTCAGTCCAAAAGTGTATGTCAGAATAAACTGGATGTCCTGTGTGGACCAGAGCTTTCCAGAGCTGTTTATAACCATGCTATTTGCTGTCAGTTTTGTGCGGCTTTTTTTCTGTACTGACCCACTGAGAAACAGTCCTGGGACAATTAGCTTGTGTCCAAGTATTTTGAAAATTCTCACTTGCAGCTGGCCTTGGCTCTGTGTCCCCATGTTTTATCAGCCAAAATCACAACTGTTTCTATCAGCAGTCACAGAGATTGATGTTCAGGTAGAAAAAGTGGTGGTACTTTGCTCCTGCTTCATAGTATAGCCAATTTTTATAGTGGTCTGTCTCCTCTACTCAATTGCAAGATCCTTGACAGTAGGATCTGTTTATTTCCTGGTGGCTCAGATGGTAAAGCATCTGCCTGCAATGCGGGAGACCCGGGTTCGATCCCTGGGTCGGGAAGATCCCCTGGAGAAGGCAGTGACAATCCACTCCAGCACTCTTGCCTGGAAAATCCCATGGACGGAGGAGCCTGATAGGCTACAGTCCATGGGGTTACAAAGAGTCGGACACGACTGAGCGATTTTACTCACTCACTTACAGCAGGATCTGTTTATTCTTACCCAACTTGGTATCCTTCCCAGTCCTGCAGGAATTAGATGGACAGTCAGTATCAACTGAAGATTTGATACCCAAGGACAAAAATCTTAAATATAGAAACTTAAAGACTAGGTTCTTCTGTTCCCTTCAAATCTGCGCTGTTCACTCTCCCCTCTTTGCTTCTGAATAATGCTAGTTAGCCCCAGGAGAACCATGTGGCAAAATGTATTCTCAGTAAGAGAGAAACTCCAGTTCCCTCTCCTCTTGCCCCATGTTCAAGCCATACATCTTGGAGTACCTTTAAGGAGCAGGATAAGGGTACTAACTTCTTTATGGTGGTGTTTCTAAACTTTGTAAACTTTGTTGACTAGTGTCCAAAAAGAGATACATTTTAATAGGTGACTAAGCATGTGTAGGAGTGATATTTTGTATATATAATTGAAACAAAAGTTTTACAAAATAATTTTATGCTTATTATATGAGCTACATTGTGATACTTTTTGCCCTATTCCCTTGGTTTTTACAGAAATGCTGGTTGCATTTAGGATACTGATTTTTATGACCCCCTGAAGGCAATGGCACCCCACTCCAGTACTCCCGCCTGGAAAATCCCATGGATGGAGGAGCCTGGTGGGCTGCAGTCCATGGGGTCTCGAAGAGTCGGACATGACTGAGCGACTTCACTTTCACTTTTATGCATTGGAGAAGGAAGTGGCAACCCACTCCAGCGTTATTGCCTGGAGAATCCCAGGGACAGGGGAGCCTGGTGGGCTGCCATCTGTGGGGTTGCACAGAGTCGGACACGACTGAAGCGACTTAGCAGCAGCAGCAGCAGCAAGGGCTCTTCTGGTGGCTCAGACATTAAAGAATCTGCCTGCAATGCAGGAGGCCTGGGTTCCATCCCTGGGTGGGGAAGATCCCCTGGAGGAGGGCCTGGCAACCCACTCCAGTATTCTTGCCTGGAGATTCCCCAATGGACAGAGGAGCCTGGTGGGCTGCAGTCCATGGGGTCACAAAGAGTCGGACATGACTGAGTGACTAAGCATAGCAGAGCAAGGGATCTTAGAAAAGGGGTGAGGGGGACTGCCTGGCCCAACCCTCAGAGACTGATTCATTGACTGTGGGTTTCTAATGTTTAGTTCCGGATTCAGAACCACACCCTGAAGGATCAGGACCTGTAGTCTGAAAAACACTGTCATGCAGGATATATAGAAGACTTGGTTGGCACTGGCAGATGTGTACATGAAAGTTACCCAAGTCTGGAAGGAGGTAGAGGGAGGGAGGAATCACCTCCGGTGGTCAGATCAGAACAGACCTCCTGGAAGGAGGAAGGCTGAAGTGTGCTTGGACCAGCGTTGGAGAGGGAGTGATCACGTAGATGGGCAAGCCAGACAGAGGACAAAGGCAGATTCATTTCTTCTACATACTAAACCCGAGGCCGTAATTCTAAACTGATTTTAGTGACTAGCACTTCCTTTCATGCACTTGTGGTTACTGTAACTTCTCAAAAAAAAAAAAAAAAAGAAAGAAAAATTTGTTGTGAGCCAAACATTTCATACTGGTAACACAGTGGAATTGGGGCCTTGTAAGTATTTTACTAGTAAGAAAGTCCACTCGAATAATCTGTTCAGATAATAAAAAAGTATTTTTTAAAAAGTACCCCATAAATAGGCTTCCCCAATAGTTCAATTGGTAAAGAGTCTGCCTGCAATGCAGGAGACCCCAGTTCAATTCCTGGGTTAGGAATATCCTCTGGAGAAGGGATCGGCTACCCACTCCAGTAGTCTTGGGCTTCCCTTGTGGCTCAGCTGGTAAAGAATCTACCTGCGATGTGGGAGACCTGGGTTCGATCCATGGGTTGGGAAGATCCCCTGGAGAAGGGAAAGGCTACTCACTCCGGTATTCTGGCCTGGAGAATTCCATGGACTGTGTAGTCCATGGGGTTGCAAAGAGTTGGATATGACTGAGCCACTTTCACTTTTCACCCCATAAATGAATCTTGAACTGTAGTTGATACTGTGTGTAAAGTATTGGGGAGGGGTGGTAAAGTTTATTCATGTCTGCAGTTGACTTCGGAGTGCATCAAAATGGAATCATCATTGATAGATGGATAAAAGGATGGATACATAATATATATAACAAAGTGTTTTATTTTTTAAGTTATTTTAAACATATTATTTATGGCTGTGCTAGGTCTTAACTGTGCCTTGCGGGGTCTTCAGTTGTAGCACTCAAGCTCTTGGTTGTGGCGTTTGGAGTCTAGTTCCCTCACCAGGAATCGAACCCAGGCCTCCTGCACTGGGAGCGTGGAATCTTAGCCACTGGACCACCAGGGAAGTCCTGTGTTATATTAGTTTTAGCATCAGGGTGAGAGGCATCTACTCTTTTTTTTTTTTTTTTTTTTGAGTAAAACTCTTCTCTGTTATTGAAATTTTCATGATATAACTTTGAGTGCAGAATACTGAAACCTGATGGCCAGGTGGTATTTCCACTGTGAGTCCACACATGGAAGCTGCAGGTTTGCTGTGAGTTCTCTTCTTCACCCACACTGCCTTCCCCTCCAGCTTCCTACAAGAATATTCTGTTGTGTCTCTGAAGATTGGGCTCAGGGATTTCTGCTCTTTTGCAGAAGAGCAGAAGCATGAGGCAGAAACAGACCCAACTGAGCAGTCTCAAACCACATAGGAGAGGCGATGGGAGTCGAACAGGCTCTTGGTCATTCCAGAAGTGTCAGATGCTCACTAGGTGCCAGGCGCTAGGAAACTTCAAGATGGGATACCCATGTGCCTCTGGGGAAAATCAGGTAGCTCTCGGGGTTTTGAAGAGAGATATAGGCTCCTTGGTGTCTGTTCCAGAAGTTTCAGATGCTCATTAGATACCAGGTGCTAGAAAACTTCAAGGTACGATGCCCACGTGTCTTAGGGGGAACCCAGGTAGCTCTTGGGGTTTTAAAGAGGGAAAGAGGCTCCCTGGTAGGCTGCCAGCATTTGAATCCCAACTCCTGCCCTTCACAGATGTGTGGCTTTGGACGTGGAATGTAATCCTTCTGTCGTCATCTGCTGTGCAAAAGGCTACTGAAATGGCCTGCCTGGCAGGACTGTTGAGCAAGTTCCGTGTGGTCCTGCCTGGGGTGTACCTGCGTGCAGTGCAGTTAGCGCCCGGCTCAGTACAGTGTGCTCTCCTCTAGGAATGTCACTTTCCTGCCTTAGGTTTCCCACTGGCATATGCAGGCCAAACAGGGAAGTCATTTTATAGTTGGTTTTCATTAGCTTTGAACTTGGCACACCTTGGGTTTGGGGAATAGAAAGGCTGGTGGGTTGTTTCAGTTTTCTAGAAGGGAAAAAGCATTTGTCTTAACAGATGTGACCAATGTGTAGTGAAGACTTTGGGCAAGTTACTTAACTTCGGGTAATCCACCGTGGTCCCATTGGAAGAAAGAGGGGCTGCGAGAGACCACTGAGCTCCCCTTCAGCCCTGAGAGAGTGTGTTTGCAGGAATTGTTTTTTTTTTTTTAAAGAATACATCCATCTCTTCTGTAATGGAGCAAGAAGTTATCTAGTGAAGTACTTAGCAAAGTTAGAAAGTGGTCCAAGTACAGCTTTATTTTTGCTACTTCTTCTTTGACCCCTTCTCTGAGCTGTGAGAGGAATGATCAGTAAAGTTACTTTTACTGACATAATTTTATAATAATATTCTGCCTAACCTGGGGACTTTAGAATTTGATTTAAAGCAAGGCTACCCCACAAGCCCCAATAGACCCACATTTCCCTTATGTGACCAGAATTAGGTTCAAGTAAGAATTGAAGTTTTCCCCTTTCCCATTTGTGTATGTATATGTATGTGCGTGCTTAAGTCGCTTCAGTTGTGGTCAGCTCTTTCCAGCCCCATGGACTGTAGCCCTCCTCTGTCCATGGGGATTCTCCAGGCAAGAATACTGTAGTAGATTGTCATGCCCTTTTCCAGGGAATCTTCCCAACCCAGGGATCAAACCCTTGTCTCCCACGTCGGCAAGCTGGTTCTTCATCATAAGCACTACCTGGGAAGCCCGTTATGTATGCATATCCATCCATACATTATGTAAATATGTAGTTTTCAGATTAAAAAGCTAATGCACGTTCCCACTAAAGAAATTATAATACAGAAATGCGCAGCACAGAGCGTGAAGATCGAAAAGTGAAAGTTACGTTCTAGTTAAACGGGAATGGATCTGGTTTTGGCGTCCCTCTAATGTCTTGTATTTGTGTCTGTTTATGTTTTGTAACCTTGGCGATACCACAGATTGCCGTAAAGGGGGAGCAGCGTCTGAGCACAAATGAAGTATTAGCCAGAGCTGCAGAGCTGCTTTACCCACCTTGCCTAAGTGGGTTCGTTTCTATTGAGAACCACCGTGTTGGGGGCATGGGTGGCTTAACGTTGCCTTAGGAGTCTTCTTTCAGTGTTTACATTCGTGGCCATGCTTATGGCTGTACCATCCTGTCTCCATTCACTGTAGCAAACACCTGCAGTCAAATGCGCAAACTGTTTCCATGGCAGCCATTTGTTACCCATTAATTTACAATATTCCAAAATTTTTCTTCAGCTGAAACTTTTTTTTCTTTAAACTGTGCATTGCTCCTCTCCCCTAATTTGTATATTGGAAGTTAATCTCCTTGGCTACTCAAGTTATGGATGTTTTCTCCCTTCCTCTTTTCTTTTGAAAGCTGATTTTTTTTTTTTTTTTTTTTGGTTTAATGAACGAAATGACTAAACCTGGGACAGCTCTGATTACAGCTCTGAGTCAGTAAGCAGGAGGAGAGGCCTCTTTCCTTGGTTTTAAAGAGGCAAGACCTAGTATGAAATAGTCTTTAACAGCTGGAAACGATGTGCAAAAAAGTATGTGCAACAGAAAAATCTCACCAAGCTCATTGCCTGCCTGATGGTTAGGTCAGCATGAGCGGACCTGGCAAGTACAGTTGAGAAACAGAGCCGCTCTTTGTCATTTGAATGGTGACTTGAATGACTACTCTGAGGACTGAACTTGTGAAACGTTGAGTTTCATGCTGGTGTCCCCAGGCGCATGAGGAAGGTGTCCATGGCTGATGTTAGGAAAGACCAATGGAACGGAATGCAAATCAACAGCAGTAACATGCCAAGTTTGCAAATTTGGACACAAATGAGGAAATGCAGAAGGAAGTTTTGCATGACAACACTCACTTCACATGTGGTGATTATTGCCACCAAATGCAATATTCTAATACGAAGGACGTGGGGCATTATCATGCGCCACAATTATTACTCCTTGGGTGAAATTTTACATTTTATAACTATTGTATGCGGATCTTTTGCATTTCTTACACACTCAGATGTTGGGGATGTTTCCGTCACTTATCTTCAATGTAATCATAACCTTCCTTATTTTGGAAACTTACAGACATCATCTTGACTTTCTTCTCTTGCAGGATTTATGGGTATTTCTAAATGTTATTGATTCTGAGCTGTTTCTCACAGTTGGCAGTGGCAGGTGAAGGCAGACACCAGTTTAGTTTTGTTGCTGGAGAGCTGGAATTGCTGTCGTCTTCCTAGCTATTTCTGTTTTGAAGCGTTCTCACTGTTACATAGTTGGTGTCCTGGTCATTTTGGGTATTAGGACTTGTTGGCTTCCACACGCTGTGGACTTCGGAAGCCACTTTCTAAGAGTAGATCACACGGAATTCACTGCCCCCCACCCCACCATCTAAAAAATAAACTTACCTTTGTTTTTCTTTGTTTTCCTCCAATTTTTAATAATTTGAGTTTTTAAAAAGAATCTTAAAGGAGTACTTTATCAGATAGCACTGCTGTCTCATGGGATGATAGCAAGGAAGAGCTCATAAGGGGAGCAGGTGTGAAGTGTGTTATGTATACATACATAAGTGTGCTGTGCTGTGCTTAGTTGCTCAGTTGTGTCCTACTCTTTGCGCCCCGTGGACTGTAGCCCACCAGGCGCTTCTGTCCATGGGGATTCTCCAGAAGAGTATACTGGAGGGGGTTGCCATGCCCTCCTCCAGGGGAACTTCCCAACCCAGGGACGGAGCCCAGGTCTCCACACTGCAGGCAGATTCTTGACTGTCCGAGCCACCAGGGAAGCCCCCGCCCCCCCATATATGTACATATATACACATGTAATAGATGTTTATATATCTATAAGTGAAGGTTTACTTTCCTCTTGTCCCCCTTTTCGTGTTGGGGGTCCCAGAGCCCAGCACGTTCCTGTGACTGTACTTGATTCAGCATAATTGATGCGGTCTCATTTCCCACAGCTGATGAGGATTATATCAGCTTGGTTTAACAGTCTCATTTTCTGCTCCCAGTGCACACTTGTTTTAATGTGTTTCAGTTAATGAGGTAGAAGAGAGAACGAGGTGTTACTGTTTATACACAGACAGTGAGTTTGAACGGGGAGCCCCACCACAGCCCATGTGGCCCCAGACATCCTCGGGGGCAGGTCCCACAGAACGAAGCCTCCTTTTTGGAGCATGTTTTCTTTTTGTGGCTTATGTTGATAAGGATCATTAGCTATAAGCTTTCCCTGATACTAATAGCGCTTCTTGGTGTGTCTCTGAGACAGGTATAACTTGTCTCAGAGCTTGGGGTGCATTCAAGGGCATTGATACTCCCCCACCCCCCCAGCCCCCAAAGAGAGACAGGTTTGAGTTCCTGGGTTGGGACGATTCCCTGGAGGAAGGTACAGCACCCCACTCCAGTACTCTTGCCTGGAGAATCCCATGGACGGAGGAGCCTGGCTGGCTGCAGGCCATGGAGCCACCCAGAAGTGGACACGCCTGGAGTGACGTAGCACACACATGCCCACCACAAACCTTTGTTAACCTCCAAGTTTCATCCACCAACCCCACAACCCTAGGTGGATCCTTCCCCAGGTAGCTATCAGTTCATTAGAAATAACGCAAGTGAAACTATTTTCAGAAGTCCAAGAGCATCCATGCCTGTGGGCAGGGAATACTGAGTCTGAAACGGGCACTAAGAATTTGTGTCTTATGAGCCATAGGTCAGAACAGTGCTATTGGTCGGGACTGTAGGAGCCTGGAAGAAGCCTCTCGGGTGATTTTCTGTGAGTCGGGGGTCTGGTTTGGGTCACGACTTTGCATTTGCTCCTTCGGGAGGCGGGGCCGCGAAGGGGCTGGCATATTTGCGGTGCAGAATCAACCAACCTGCCTTCTGCTTGGTGAGCAGACTGCTGCCGCAGAGCAGTCAGGAAACCGTGGCTGGGGCCCCTTTTGTATGTATTCAAATCTCCAGCTTCTGGGCACGTGGGAAATACAGGGAGTGCGAGGGTAGGGGCCGCAGCAAGGACCTTTCCCTCGGGGACTCCCACTGAGCCGTTTTGAGGAAGGACACAGCTCGGCCGCCCACGCCCGCTCCTGCCGCGTTTCACTGAAGCCTGTTCTTTCCCCCTCTCCCTCTCTCACAGTCAAGTGCCCTAAATGGTTAAAGCTGTCCCCCGGCCTTGGCCTGGTGCCAGCCCCCGTGGGGCACTGCACCGGCTGGAGGCCCCCAGCACACCCCGGCTTCGCAAAGGCTCAGCGGCCCTGGGCTTCAGCAGGAATTAAACAATTACTAAGTCTTAGTCCTCCCCACCTTCCGTGGATTGACTCTATAAATTGTCAGCCTGTTGACATTTTAATGCGAATTATGTCATGTGGTATCCCCTTTGATTTCGACATGCCTCAGTTTGTAAATACATGAGCCACTGAAAGGCTTGTGGTTAGTGTACACTCTGGAGGCCTCAGGCTTTTTGGTGGGGAAGAGAGCGCTGCAGAGCGCACAGCGCTGGGAGCCTGCCCGGCCTGGAAAGCCTTTCAAGCTACCCTGGGCGGCTCGGAGGTGGGTGGGCGGGTGGGCGTGCACGGGCCCTGCTAGGAACCCCAGGGCCCTGCTGCTGCCCACCCCCCCGCCCCACTTCCAGGCTGCCAGGAAGGCCACAACTGCCTTTGGGACCAAGTCACAGGGTATCTTTTATGGATGGCCGAGCGCTCCCCCAACGTCCCTGTGCAGCTCTGCTCCTCCTGCACGGCGTGTCTCCTCCCCTGCTCCCCAGGTCCCCAGGACCTGGAGAAGGGCCGCCTTGTTCCAGGTAACTGCAAATCAGGAGGGCAGGGGAGCATTCCCCTGGAGAGAACTCCACTGCCCCAGTGGGGAAAGTGGTTCCAGAAGGCTTTTTAGAGAAATGATTGACAGAGATTGTGAAGCTGCGGAAGGAGAGCATGTGCAGAGTGAGGATTATTAAGGTTAGGGAGGAAAGGGGCAGACTGGCCATTTGTGTGGGAAGGGAACGGGAGATACCAAACGTTCAGAAAAATCCCAAAAGTGAAACCAGTGAACGAAATGCTGAAATGGAGTTTAAGAGGCCGTTCTGCCGCAAGAACAGTCCCGAACCCCTGTGCTGGAACTCTGCTCCAGCCCACTGGGCTTGACACCAGCTTCCGAGCTCTCCTTACTCGAGACTTGCCTTTAAAACTAATAACCCCAGAGGAGCTGACTTCTTGGCAATGCTTTGCATGTAGTATGTCAGTGCTCACAAAAGCCAGAATTAGCCATTTTGAGGTTGGATGTGTTGTGCCTGGACGAGATTGGCCACGATGACGTCACTGATAGACCCTGAGGATGGACCAGAAGGAGGAACGGTGGTTTCTGCTTTGAATGCAGTCATTCCTCCTCCAAATCCAGCAACTGCTGGGCCTGCTGTCTGTGTTGCTGTTTGGCTGACTTACAAAAATGTCATGGGATCCTTAATGGCCATGGGTGGTCGGGACCTATTTCCCACGTGCTGAGTAATTCCAGTTTCATGTGTGAATAATGCCCATATTAAAGCAATTTGAGCTACACACAATCTGAAAAGGAGAAAGGGACCCAAATTCCTGTTGATCACATACACTTGCAGCTCGTTGATTTCTCTGGTAACTTCCCTGAGTGCTGGGGGAAGTTTTATTTCTTTTTTTTTTTCCCTTTGGATTCTAGATCTTAATTCATTTTTGGAAAGTTGTAACACAAACAAGTGATTGGAAAGTGGAGTTGCTGCCGAGATCCCTTCTTTTGCCTCCTCTGTGGATTTATCTGGCTTATATTACTTGGTGAAGGATGTGAGTAAGAGGGTGGGATGGAATGAGGGAGACAGGGAAGAGAGACTGTGTGTGAGTGAGAGAGAAAGAGAGACGTACACTCCTTAGGAGCACTGTTTAGTTGGTTATCATGAGAAATCATACTTGGTCCTCTTCCAACATCTAGCTAGAGTTTAGCAGTAAGACTATATGTGAAATAAAATGACAAGAGATTATAATCATATGGCCCGTAAGAACATTACTCTTGCCTAATTAAAAAAAAAGTCCCAATTGGTGTTCTTTTCCAAATTAAAAAAATAAAAAAACACAGTGGCTTCCAGTCTTTAAAATGAGCCCTGTGCTTTGTAAAAAGATCATAAAATGTTGTTTGCAACAGGTACATCTGTCTTGGTTACCTACTTCCTGTATATTGCAGTCAACTGTTTATATGGGAAATGTTGGAAACATGCTTTGAGACATAAATTTAGGGCCCTTTCCAACAACCTGACATGTATTCTATAGCTTGTCTTGAAGAGAGAGGTTGGAACTTGTGCTTCTTGTCCTGTCTTTCCTGCCTTTCAGAGAATGTAAAACTTACGATCTCTGCCCGCCCTTGGCAGGTGCCCATTCCATCCCCCTAGAAAATCGATCTGGAAAGGATTAGGCCACATGGAGACAGTTGGTTTCTCAGCCTGTAAATGAGAATTCTGGGTGATCATAGCATTGCAATTGAGGGCATCAGTGAATTTACTTTTGTTCATTTCTTCCTTTTTCCTCAGTCTTAGCTCTTCAAAAATCAAGGCAACCCACAGTGTAATGGAAGGACCCAAGAATGGGTTAAGAGTTGGGGGCCGTACTTTGGCATAGCCGGGAACCGTCATCTTCAGAGCTTCCAGTTCTTCACCAGTGCCTGGTGTATCCTTGACATTGCCACTGTGGTTGGGGGCAATTCAGGTTGACCTGCAACATGCTCACGCCCCATGAAGTTTTCTGACTGTAGACTGTAGAACTCTCATGCCCATATAGAGTTAGGAGCCCTGAGATTCTTTTTATTGGACATTTTTTTTTTTTTTGAAGTCTAGCTAGCTAGCTAGCTAGCTGATGGAATAATGACGAATGAAAATGCAGTGGGCTCTTGATGACCAAGCTGAACTCAGGTTCACGCACAGTGGCTGAGGCTTGCTCAGAAGGAAGAAGCTGGCCAGCCCCTGGGCAGCCGGGGAAAATGGGCAGTGACTGACCCATTCCTATGGCACAGCAATGGCTTTGTGTTCACTCCACATTCCAGCTCGTTCCAGCCCCACAGGTTATTTGCATAGCACACAAACAGCGGATTGTACAATGCATTACAGGTATCGCTGGCCTTGGCAATGCACCACGGACATGAATGGGATCTGTGTGTTCCTGTTGTGAGACCATCCCAAACCACCCCCACGACTGCCTGGACAGAGTCCAGACTTGCTGGGGGATGGGGTGATGCCCAACCCATCGGCATTCTCACTTCTGAAAATGCATTTATAGAAAGGGTGGGAGGAGATGGGATGAAAATCCTGCGGGGAAAGAAGCGCCCTGAGGAAGAAAACCCAGGAGGTTAGTTTAATAAGAAGAGAGAGAGAGAGAGAGAAAAAAAAAAAGAGGGATGTTTGAGGGAGGCGGGGGATGCATGAGAGAGTGAATGAGAAGAGTTTCTGACAATTAACTAATTCTCCTTGCTCTAACCCATGACAGAATTAATCACACATTAACACACTGACAGCAAAATTAATGTCATATGCAAATTAATAGTGCAGGCTTGGCATTCAACAGCCTGTTGGCTTTTTAAGGCTGGCGTTGTCGTCACACCCTTCAGCCCCAGCCCGTAGGCTGCTGCTTCGGTGCCCCAACCACCACCTCCCATTCTGCCTGAAGATCCCCGGCACGGCTCTGGTAGCACTGAAGCAGCATCCCTTCCGCTGACTTGAAACACCTTGCGGCGAAACCCAGCAGCCAGTGGCGACTGTTTGCTTCTCGAGGAGGGAACGGAGTCAGGGAGGCAGCAAGTGATTGGTTAGGAACCGTTTGGGGCTTGCCTCCGCCATGGTTTTCCCAGCAGTGACTGCCACTGTGGGAAAGCAGTGGTCATTTTCCTGAAACGCTCCGAGGAAGCTCCTGCCGTGTGGCTTTAGAGGTGCCTCCACAAAAAGACGCCTTGGGTTGAAGTGTTGTGTAGAGTACAGTCACATCTAAAGTCATTCTAGTTTTGGTTGTGCGCTACTAAGTTGAAAATCGTCGTCTGTGGTTCCAAGAGGTTTAACCTATCGAAACCAATTCTAAAGGAGAAAAAAGAATCACCACCAGAAGAATGAACAGTCTGTTTCAGAACACTCTGGTGGCTGAACTTGAGAGCCCAGGGCAAGTGCGAGCCAGCCCTGTCAGCGCCGATGACTAACCCACTTGTGAATTTGCCATCGGGGTAATTATTATTATGACGCCTCCTGAGTAATAGCACCGTGAGGCGGGCGTTACAGGGAACATACCGACAGGAACCTGCCTGGGAGGCACTCCAGGAAGGACGAGGCTGCTCAGAGGAGGATAAAAATGGTCAACTGTTGATGTTGATGTGGAATGAGTATTGGCATTTTCTTAGTGGTGCTTTTCATTAGCTCCCACTTCATCTACCACCAGGGGGAAGGGACTTGAGATTGATGAGGTCGGGACAGACATCTGGGGCACAGCACTGCTGGCAGTGGGATAATGTTCATTCCTGGGGGTGTTGGTGCGTCTTTTCATTGCGCATTTAAAACGACCCTGGAGACTGACTGCCTGGCCTGAATCAGGGCCCTAGATATGGAGACCCTGGAAAATCATGAATGCAATACCTGATTTCATAAATGGAACAAGGAGTTTGCCTGTATCAGGGTTACGAGTATATCCCTTATGTTCCTGATACCCGGTTGAATGGATAGATGATGGGTGTGGTTTATGTATATGTATTTAATGTGTAAATAGATACACATGTAAATACACACATACGTGTATATATTTGCTGTAATTTTCATGTACAATATGGTACCTCAGATACTTCTAAATTAACCAGTCCTTATAGTGTCTTCACCATATATGAGCTTAATACTCATATCTGAGTGACTTGGTATGGACAGAGCAGGGAACTAGATTGGGGAGTGGGACTCTATTTTGTTCTTAGTTCTGACATGTACTGGGCTTCCCAGGTAGTGCAGTGGTAAAGAATCCACCTTCTACTGCAGGAGATGCAAGAGATTGCAGGTTTGATCCCTGGGTTGAGATGATCCCCTGAAGAAGGCAATGGCAGCCCACTCCAGTATTCTTGCTGGGGACATCCCATGGGCAGAGGAGCCTGGCGGGCCACAGTGCATGGGGTTGCAAAGAGTCGGACACAGCTGAGTGATTAAACAATAACGAAAATGACATGGTCCAGCCTCAGACGCTGCACAGGTGCCTTAATAGCATCTGTAAAATGGACCTGTGTACCTCCCAGTTATTAGGATTGGATAAATGTGATAAATTTGATAAATGTGAAGGAGTTCCAAAAATGGTACAGCACATAGCAATTGAAAGCAAATTTCTTATGATTTGTATCTAATCACACAGAGCAGTTCCACAGTTTCATTTTGGTCGTCATGCCTCCTGCTTGGCTTTCACTGGCATGCTGGGTTAAGCAGAATGTGGTGAACTTAGGCTGACAGGAGGAACAGTTGACAATGGCCAGAGGGAAGGTCCTCTAGCACGGATGGTCCTGAGCTGGTGCCGTGGTTGGGAGATGATGGGAGCTCAGCCTATTTAGCAAAGGGGTTGCCGAGTGGAGCGGGCTTGTTGAAACAACTGCAGAGGGAAGAACCAGCGTGCAAAGAGAAGAGTCAAGATGTGGGTGTCTTGGGCATCACTGCCTGGGATTAAAGTTCTCAGGACAACGGAGTGTGCACTTCCGGTTATCACACCCCTGACATGTGGAGAGAGAATCCGACCTTTCTGTTCCATGGTGGCAGGGCAAGAGGCAGCAGGTGTGGTGGAGTTCTGCAGATGCCGCAGGACCGAGGAGGAGAAATGAGGCCACCTCGGTCGCTGGGGCCCCAAAATGCCTTTTGGCAGAGCTTGGTTTGGGGACCAAGGGCCCTGGGTCTCCCCGTGCCTAGCTGGGAGCTAGGCCTACTTCAGTTTCTCATCTGTGCCTGTGGCCATTTTACTTTTTTCCTGGACACTGCCTGCTGCTGGCAAGTGTTGCTAGGAGACCAGTGGAGACCCATCTTCTTCCTTAGGACAAGGCCTTAGCCAGCTTCCCAGGGCCTGGAATCAGCACATATCACAGCACATGAGAGCCAGTCTGGATACATGGCCCCTCTCTGCCCTGGTCCTTTCTTTCCCGACGCCTCACCTCCTTTCTGCACGTGGTGGCCTTTGTAGCATAGAAGCATCCAGCAGAGGCCAGGCCACGTCCCCCATCTCTGTCATGCCTGACTCCTTGGTATTCAGATGCTTTATCAGGGAGCAAGGGTGGCCCTAAATCCAAATGACAGTGAGATTTCCTCTAAAGATTTTTCTAAGGTCTTTCTCAGGTCACACTTGAGCAGCCCAGCCCCCCTCAGCCCTGTCTGCCCCTCTACTGCCTCATGGTCTCCTGCAAGAGCCCCCTGTATTTCCGGCTCCTCGTGCCTTCCAAAGGAAAGAGAAGCTGGAGGAGTTTGGGCCATGGAGTCATGGAGGGAAGTCAATGGTCACATTTCTGTGAAGGGCTCCTGCAAGTCCTGGTGGCCACATCTCCCAGATGTTCTGCTGATTGTCGCCCTGTTACCTCCCTGTGTCAGCCTGGTGCTGGGCTCAGGGGCAGAAGGAGAGGACCGGCGCTGCAACTGAGACCTCAGCCCTGGAGTCAGAGGCAGAGAGTGTCCGTGCATTCTTCAGGAAGGTTTTCTTCTGATCTTTGATAGATTTGCTTTAAAATTTTAGAAAGTTGTCTTTTTCCACTTGGGGAAGCTGGTCTGCAGGTTGCACACAGACTGGCCGTTTTCCCTCTAAATGTTTATCATCTTCCTACTTGTGAGGGGACCCAGGGGCCCGTGTGTCCTGACGGTAAGCATGCAGAAGAGTGTGATTTTCTGCCGATGTGTAGTGGCCTTAGGTCTCTGGTGAGGCACTCTGACTTCTGGTTGTTGATATGCTTTTGAAATGCTCCTCATTACACCATTGATTATTTCAGGTTTTCTTTTTGTTTTAAGTTGGTAAACTGGTCATTGGGACTGCATGAAATCATTGCTGTAAATCCTTGCTGTGGATTACTATGCAGGTGTTAAAAATGATGGTGTGTATGTATCTTTAGTTGAAAAGGTGATCTCAACATAGTATAAAAATGCTACATATATAGCTTATTTCATTTATGTGAAATTGTGAGTATTCTGCGTGTAGATTAGAGATGTTTAAATGGATATTGGCTAAAAGTGAAAGTGAAAGTTCCTCAATTGTGCCTGACTCTCTGTGACCCCATGGACTATAGCCAGCCAGGCTCCTCCATCCATGAGATTCTCCAGGTCAGAATACTGTAGTGGGTTGGCGTTTTCTTCTCCAGGGGCTCTTCTCAACCCAGAGATTGAACCCAGGTCTCCCGCATTGCAGGCGGATGCTTTACCGTTTGAACCACCAGGGAAAGATTCATCTTAATGACAGAATTTGGTGATTTTTTTTGTTTCTTTCAATATATTACCTTCAAAAAACCCCAGATATTTCTTAAAACGTATTAAAGATTTCACCTCACCAAGGGTTTCTGAACCTCATTGCGTGTCAGAATCAGCTGGTGAATCCTTTCAAGTATAGTTTCAGGAGTTTTGCCCATGAGTTTGATTCTTTGCATCTGAGTTGGAGAAATATTAATACAAGGGATCTGTGTTTCTAACAAGCTCCTGGGTCTTTGAAGGGCCTTTAGGAAGTACTGACCCTGTTGAAGGAATGTCCTGTAGAAATACCTCTAACCAGTGATCGTAGAAGTCTCTGAATATCTCTACTCTCTTTACGTGCAGGACTCTAGGGGCCATCTTTAATTGTCAGACTCCTTTCTGTTGAGACACTGTCCACTCTGTTACCTGCAAGGGGAGAGGCAGTTGTTTCCTGTTCCTCTCTCCCAGAAGAGGAGCATCTTCCTGCTGATGCTGTTTATCACATTCAGTTCAGTTCAGTTCAGTTGCTCAGTCATGTCCGACTCTTTGCGACCCCGTGAATCACAGCACACCAGGCCTCCCTGTCCATCACCAACCCCTGGAGTTCAGTCAAACTCACGTCCATCGAGTCCGTGATGCCATCCAGCCATCTCATCCTCTGTCGTCCCCTTCTCCTCTTGCCCCCAATCCCTCCCCGCATCAGAGTCTTTTCCAATGAGTCAACTCTTCGCATGAGGTGGCCAAAGTATTGGAGTTTCAGCTTCAACATCAGTCCTTCCAATGAACACCCAGGATTGATCTCCTTCAGAATGGACTGGTTGGATCTCCTTGTAATCCAAGGGACTCTCAAGAGTCTTCTCCAACACCACAGTTCAGAAGCATCAATTCTTCGATGCTCAGCTTTCTTCACAGTCCAACTCTCACATCCATACATGACCACTGGGAAAACCATAGCCTTGACTAGACGGACCTTAGTCGGCAAAGTAATGTCTCTGCTTTTGAATATGCTATCGAGGTTGGTCATAACTTTCCTTCCAAGGAGTAAGCGTCTTTTAATTTCATGGCTGCAGTCACCATCTGCAGTGATTTTTGAGCCCCCCAAAATAAAGTCTGCCACTGTTTCCCCATCTATTTCCCATGAAATGATGGGACCAGATGCCATGATCTTCGTTTTCTGAATGTTGAGCTTTAAGCCAACTTTTTCACTCTCCTCTTTCACTTTCATCAAGAGGCTTTTTAGTTCCTCTTCACTTTCTGCCATAAGGGTGGTGTCATCTGCATATCTGAGCTTATTGATATTTCTCCCGGCAATTTTGATTCCAGCTTGTGTTTCTTCCAGCCCAGCATTTCTCATGATGTACTCTGCATAGAAATTAAGTAAGCAGGGTGACAATATACAGCTTTGATGTACTCCTTTTCCTATTCAGAACCAGTCTGTGGTTCCATGTCCAGTTCTAACTGTTGCATCCTGACCAGCATACAGATGTCTCAAGAGGCAGGTCAGGTGGTCTTGTATTCCCATCTCTTTCAGAATTTTCCACAGTTTATTGTGATCCACACAGTCAAAGGCTTTGGCATAGTCAATAAAGCAGAAATAGATGTTTTTCTGGAACTCTCTTGCTTTTGGGGTGATCCAGCAGATGTTGGCAATTTGATCTGCGGTTCCTCTGCCTTTTCTAAAACCAGCTTGAACATCAGGAAGTTCACGGTTCACGTATTGCTGAAGTCTGGCTTGGAGAATTTTGAGCATGACTTTACTAGCATGTGAGATGAGTGCAATTGTGTGGTAGTTTGAGCATTCTTTTCATTGCCTTTCTTTGGATTGGAATGAAACAGACCTTTTCCAGTCCTGTGGCCACTGCTGAGTTTTCCAAATTTGCTGGTGTATTGAGTGCAGCACTTTCACAGCATCATCTTGTAGGATTTGAAACAGCTCAACTGGAATTCCATCACCTCCACTAGCTTTGTTCGTAGTGATGCTTTCTAAGGCCCACTTGACTTCACATTCCCGGATGTCTGGCTCTAGGTGAGTGATCACACCATCGTGATTATCTTGGCCATGAAGATCTTTTTTGTACGGTTCTATGTATTCTTGCCACCTCTTCTTAATATCTTCTGCTTCTGTTAGGTCCAGACCATTTCTGTCCTTTATCGAGCCCATCTTTGCATGAAATGTTCCCTTGGTATCTCTAATTTTCTTGAAGAGATCTCTAGTCTTTCCCATTCTGTTGTTTCCTCTATTTCTTTGCATTGATCGCTGAAGAAGGCTTTCTTATCTCTTCTTGCTATTCTTTGGAACTCTGCATTCAGATGCTTATATCTTTCCTTTTCTCCTTTGCTTTTCACTTCTGTTCTTTTCACAGCTATTTGTAAGGCCTCCCCAGACAGCCATTTTGCTTTTTTGCATTTCTTTTCCATGGGGATGGTCTTGATCCCTGTCTCCTGTATGATGTCACGAACCTCCATCCATAGTTCATCAGGCACTCTATCTATCAGATCTAGTCCCTTAAATCTATTTCTCACTTCCACTGTATAATCATAAGGGATTTAATTTAGGTCATACCTGAATGGCCTAGTGGTTTTCCCTACTTTCTTCAATGTATGTCTGAGTTTGGCAATAAGAAGTTCATGATCTGAGCCACAGTCAGCTCCTGGTCTTGCTTTTGCTGACTGTATGGAGCTTCTCCGTCTTTGGCTGCAAAGAATATAATCAATCTGATTTCGGTGTTGACCATCTGGTGATGTCCATGTGTAGAGTCTTCTCTTGTGTTGTTGGAAGAGGGTGTTTGCTATGACCAGTGCATTTTCTTGGCAAAACTCTATTAGCCTTTGCCCTGCTTCACTCCGCATTCCAAGGCCAAATTTGCCTGTTACTCCAGGTGTTTCTTGACTTCCTACTTTTGCATTCCAGTCCCCTATAATGAAAAGGACATCTTTTTTGGGTGTTAATTCTAAGAGGTCTTGTAGGTCTTCATAGAACGTTCAACTTCAGCTCCTTCTGCATTACTGTTTGGGGCATAGGCTTGGATTACTCTGATATTGAATGGTTTGCCTTGGAAATGAACAGAAATCATTCTGTTGTTTTTGAGATTGCATCCAGGTACTGCATTTCAGACTCTTTTGTTGACCATGATGGCTACTCCATTTTTTCTAAGGGATTCCTGCCCACAGTAGTAGATATAATGGTCACCTGAGTTAAATTCACCTACTCCAGTCCCTTTTAGTTTGCTGATTCCTAGAATGTTTATCATATGATGAGTGTATGCATCTCCTAACAGGCTGCTGTGAGACTTAGCCACATCTGCTGTGTCTTACACCACTAAGTATTTTTCTACCGCTTGTTTTTGAGCAGGTGCACAGGGCACCCCAGCAGGAAGGTGCCACAGTTTTAATTGAGCTTTGTGCTCCCACCTCATTTTGTCATTTGGCCCCATGTGTGTTCCTTCCCCATTCAACTGAGTACCCATCTCTGATGCTTCTAATTTTTCCCATGAAGTGGTTTCCAAGCTCTTTATCATCCCCATCCCCTGCCTCTGACGTGTTTGCTTGTGTACGCTTCTTCATGGTGACGAGGTTTATTGTGGGATGTCTTCTTGGTGAAACCTCACTGGTTGGTTACAGAGTCTCTCTCCTTCCTTGATGTAGATACCAAGTCATTAACTTTCTATCCTTTTCTTAAGTGTCACATCAAACCCTTGGCTTCTATGGAATGTGGGGTCTCCTGCAAGGAGCAGGTTTTACTGCTGTTTTTATTTTCATGGAGCTGACAGTTACCAGGCCTCCCTGTCCTCCAAACCTGAGGACAAGACTTGACAAAAGGCTGTTTTCCTTCATCCTCTTGATTCTATTTTTCAGCCCTGCTGGTCACCATCCCACATGTATAATATCTGGAAATGTGACCGTAAAGTCATCCTCTTCTATAGAAATTTTTCCACTTTCATTTTTGAGTTCAAAAGTATTTCTTGTCTATTTTTTTTAAACTTCTAGAAATGCAGAGAAGCACAAAAGAGAAAAACCCCTAATTTCACCACCCAAAGACAGTTTTAATTTTAAGCACTTTGGCATACATAATTTTAGCTTTTTCTGTACTGGTGGGATGTTATTATTTTGTAGAATTTGAATGATCTTCTATCTTGTAACTTGCTTTTAACTTTGCCATGTTTGCTTTTTTTGATGTCACTGAGTATGCTTAAACCATATGATTTTTAACAACTGGACAAGACACTGCCATAGGAAGATGCCACAATTTATTCAGCTACTCCTCCACTTAACATTCATATTGTTTCTAGTATCTCACTATTGTAAATAATATTTTGGCAAGGGTATAATGTAAATAAACAAATTAGAAGAACTCCTTTCGTATAAAAAATGCTAAACATGTGTTTGTTCTCTGTTACAGTTTCATTCCACGCCCCCCCCAACCTTATTCATCATTATCTTTTAGTGTTTATATGTTTGAGATTCCCAAGTTACAGATTTTTATATAGCAGAGTCTTTTCATTTCTGCTTCCTTTGCCTTTGTGACGTTTAGGAATCCCTTTCCCCTGCCCACACCATGTTCACGTCAAGGTTCTGTGTTTGCTGTTAGTTCTTCCGTGGTGTTTTGACACTAAACACGGTCATCCATCTGGAGTTTATTTTGGTATATGTCATGAGGCAAGGATTCCTCCATGTTTATTTTTTTCTCAGTTATCTTCCCAGCCCCATGTACGAAGCAACCCACCCATTCTTTCCTTCTGCACTTATACGCGCCGCCATAACACACACTAAATTCTTATTTGAATCCGTTTCTACACTTTTTCTTGTTTCATTAATTTGCCTTGACTTGAGCCCATAACGAACTATTTTAGTTACTTACTTTCGTTGTGTAACTAAATGCTGCCTGGTATTAAAGTGTTGTAATTGTCATCAGTCATCTTTTCAAAGTGTCTAAATTTCACCTGTTTATTGTTCTCTATGACTTTTAGACCGTGTTTGGGGGGTGGGGTGTTGATGGGCAGAACCTCCATCTCTACTCACCTCCTATTGGAAATGTGAGATGAGAGAGATCCAGTGAGGTCACTATGATTTCCTGTAGACATTTTTTTTCCAGGTGGGCTTTCATTTATGATCAGTGTCCTTTCTGCCACATTCCTAAGCACAGAGACACCTTACCATATTAGAATCAGATCATGCTGTTTCCAGATTTTTCACAAGGATGTCATGAGAGACAGATCAGATGTCATTAATTTCTGATGACTCACCAGTTCAGTATTAGTAATAAGAGCAGTAGTGACTTTCGTTTCTTGAGGGGAAGATGAAGCAGAAAGTCACGGAAAGAAAGATGTTAGCTTCTTGTTCTGTACTTGATGAATGTATGTTTGCTTCTCGTGATTCATTACTTCTCTAAGTGCTTACAAACATCTGCTTAAGTGACTTTAGATGTTTGCCAACATCATGCTCCAGTCCATAAGTTTTAGATTTGGGGGCCATTAAAAATTGGGAAATGTGCCCCTCTTGGATAGGATTTTATTTTCTCCAACCAAAATAAAGCATTGAAATGCATGAGAAAGAATACATTGAAATGTTGTACAGTTCCGTCTAGGGTGGTTGGTGATATATCTGTTTTATTTTAGAACAGGCCTGAGAACCATGGCCTGCACATAGTAAGCACCCAGATATCTGCTGTTAACACTCTTCTGCATTTAATAAAATGTGTAGACGTGCTTTTAAAATGCACACTGAGACTCCATCTTGAGAGGAGGGGTTCTGTTTTCCCCTAAAGATCTAGCTTGATGGATGTGTTTAAACTAAAGCCAAGCATGCTGGCCTGGAAAATCTACACTTAGACAGCCATCAGGGGTGGCACCTTCTCTTCCCTGTTCTGTGCTTCTGGGTGTCGATGAAAGATCTGCTGTCTGTCCATGTGTGAGGTGGGGTCAGGGTGTGGTTAGAATTGATGTGGTTCTATGTTAGTGTCCATCTTAAAGGCAAATTTTTGCAGGTGAATCAGTTGGAGAACAGTACAAGCAAGAGTTAGATGGAGAGGAAATGAAGGGGATGTTTAGAGAAGGCAGTGGTGTGGGGTGGCACCCAGCAAGGGGGGAAAGGAATTGCTCCCTGCTCACTTCGTTTTTCTCTGTGATGAAGGGTACTGATATAGATCTGGGTGGGAACCTGAGTAACGTGGGCGATCAGGGGAGAGGTAGCTGTCCACACATTTCTGATTCCTTTCTTGTTTTTCTAGAAGCAGTGCATTTCCCTGTTTATTTCTGATGTCAGGATATCACATGATTAACGGCTGGGATTAAATAAGCCCATGTTGTAGATCAGGCAGGTCATGGGCCCAAGTGTCTCCCTCCCCACGCACCCACTGCACATCTGGGTGGCTGGCTCTTTGTGAGCTGGCATCCTCTCTCCCCCCAGACAGACAGACTCGCTCCAGCCCTGACCTTTGTGCTCTGTTGCTGACTCCAGAAGTGTCTTCTGAGGGTGTCACAGTGAACCCTCAGAAGAGGAGGGAAAGTGAATGTGGTTGGGAAGAGGCAATTCCAAGCTGGTCTCTGTGACAGACGGGCTGGGGTGTCAGTAAGCACTGTGGTCCGTGGATTTTGAGCATCTTCTGTACTTGGGGACCAAGAGAGTTCCTTTGACCTGCTCGGGTGTCTGGCATTTCCTGCCTCACTCTAAGGGTAGAGGAGGACTGTCTGCTGTTGAAACCCTGACCTCTTCCCACCCAGAGCACCTCGGTTTTGTTGGGCCACTTAGCCCTGCAGTGCGGATCCTCGGAAGCCACTGTGACTGTTCTTCTGTCTCTCCTTTGGTCTAGACATCCTGCCCCAGATCGCTTTTCTTTGTGAATTACACTTTGCTGTGCATTTGACTGTCCTGAACTTGTGAAATTGTATGTTGAGAAGCAGGATTACAGAGAGCTCTCTAGACTGCATGACCTCTAGAGCCAGGAGGCTTGAGTTCAAATCCCGCCCCACCATATAATAACTGTTCACATGAGCAAGCGATTGTGCCACCTTTGTGCCACCTTTCTCCACTTGTAACTTGGGGTCAATTAATATAATGTCACAGTGCCATTTTCATCAGGCTGTTTTAAGGATTAAATGAGTTAATATGTCTTAAGTGGGCAGGACACTGCCTGACACAGGATGAGGACTCTGCAGCTGTGGGCATACATTTGTCTGTGTCATTAAAATCTAAGTATTCAAAAGGAAGACAACAGTTCTAACTTTCTAGATAGACATCATCCTTAGATACTTCTTTTTAAATGAGGAGAAGGTTGTCTCTTTTAGAAAAATTTTTAAATTTTATTTAACAACATAGTAACCAGAAGGTGGAGCTTCATTCCCTTCCTCTTGACCATGGGCTGGATTTAGTGACTCACTTCTGATGAATCAAGCATGGAAAGGAAAAGAGAATAACTTGCCAGTGGGGCAGCCTGGCGGGACCACCCTCTCTTGAGTGATGAAAGTTAACGTGACTGGTGAATAGTCAGTCATGTTGACGTCGTGTTCCCCGGAAGTGATCAGTAACCTCAGTCAAACTGTAAGAAAACATCTGACCAATCAGAATCGAGGGAAGCTCTGCAGACACCTGCCCAGTTCTCTCCAAAAATGATGAAATCACCAGAGACATAGGGAGGAAGCGGCAGGGATTGGAGACGTAACATCTAAATGCCGGGTGGCATCCTGCTTTGGATCCTGGCACAGAAAAAGGGCATGAGTGGAAAATACCATAAATGTGCAAAGTCTGTTCTTTAGTAACAGCTTTGAGCCCACGTCTGATTCTTGGTTTTGACAAATGTCCCAGATGTTAAGACGCAAGACATAAACAGCAGGAGAGGCTGGGTGAGAACACGTGGGAACTCTGTACTCTGTACCACATCTCTGCTGTTCTTCTGTACATCTAAAATTATTTCAAACTAAGCTTAAAAACAACAACAACAACAAAAACTAGTTTAAAAAAACACAACTCATCCTACCCGCTTGTTTGAGAAATGTCTTGAGTTTCAAAGAACATGGAGAGTGGAAGGCCCTGCGCTGCCTCTTGTTCTGTCCCCACGCCTCTCAAGGGCAGCGGCAGTGAACAGGGCTGCTCCTCCTGTAGACCTCCTCCTAAGGGCACGTAAAGTCAAGTCATGTCCCACTCGGTCGTGTGACCCCATGTACTGTTACAGTCCATGGAATTCTTCAGGCCAGAATACTGGAGTGGATAGCTGTTCCCTTGTCCGGGGCATCTTCCCAACCCAGGGATCGAACCCACATCTCCCTCATTGCACGCAGATTCTTTACCAGCTGGGCCATGAGGGAAGCCCGAGGGCATGTAAACATTTGCATTAAAAATTGTAAAAAAGTCTTTAAAAAAAAAAAAAAAAAGCTCCCATTCTGCTTATATGCCTTAGACTGTTGGAAACCTCTTCATTTTAGTACAACTATTTTCCAGATTCCTTTTCGGGCACATTTTGGCTCTTCCGAAAGATTTATTTAAAGCGGCGTTTGTTTAGCCAGCGCTTAATTTTATTTTCCACTCCGACTTCTAACCCATCCAGGTCCCATTTATATTGCCTCTGCCCTTGCCAGTCTTGAGAAAGCCTCCCAAATTAGCATCATCTGAGAATTTAATTAACTTGCTGTTTACTAACCCTCTCCTTTCAAGATAATTAATGAGGATGTGAAGTGACACCAGGCTCGACACGGCTCCCAGGCGGCACCTGAGCAGCCACCTCCCTGGGCAGGCCTCTCGGGGGTGCCAGCTCCCCCTTGTTTACCCTTCAGCCCTGCGGCCACACTGGGTGCAGGTACAGATGTCCAAAGTTTGCTCGAAACTGGCCTCTTGTGCCTCGCCTTTTATCCACCTGTTTCTGCTGTGTTAATTAAAGAGCCCCATTTTGCTTAGAATGGAAAATGCTTATTTTTGTGTGTGCTTCTCCCTCGGCAGAGCCTGCATTACCGGGCCTGAAATTAAGCTGGCCGAGAGAGTCAAGAGTTACAGTTCCCTTTTGTTTTCTGTAAAAGTGGCAGCAGAGCATCTCCCTTCCCCTAACTTTATACTTGATCCAGAAAGGAAAGAGGTTGTCCTCAGCTTAGAATTCAGAGCTGTCTCTGAACCTTTCCCTGATGATGGACGTGTTCTCTGTCTGCTACCGCTTAGTAGCCACTGGCCACAGGTGGCTATGAGCACTTGACGCATAGCCTGCGTGGCTGAGGAGTGGAACTGCAAATTGTATTCAAGTTAATTCAGACACACATCATCACAAGTGGCCAATGGTTGCCATATTGGACCACCACTGGGTACTTCTTTTTTAATCTGCCTTGGGCTATCTGTGGCAGCTCTGAAATTCCCGGCAGTTTCTATACCCTCCCCAACAACTTTCTTCTCTGGCAGAGAAGGTAAACTGATTTCTCCATCACATTCGGTAAGCTGTAATTAGGAAGGTAAGTTTTCCAAGGGAAAAAGATGTTACTTTCTAAATCCAAATGTAAATGACTGGGATTATCCGTGTCACTGAGCGCTTCACTCATGCAGATAATTGAGAATTGACAGTGTCCTTTTCCCTCAATTACTTCCTGATAGTTCCATGTGTAGCAGTGGGAGGAACATGGAGCTGTTTCTAAATAGCTATGTTAATGTCCTCATTAATTTTACCTTTTCCTACCAATTAACAAATATTAACACCAGTGGCAGAATTAAGCTGGCTTCCCTCATGAAGCCACATTCATCCTGCACACCCTTCTCGCCCGAGCGTGGTGCAGCTTAGGTTTCCGCCTTTGGTTTTTTCAGTCCAGTGCTCCCAGTAGAGGCACTGGTTTTCGGGGGGTCTTTGCACTGGGTTATCCGCAGTGTAGTGCAGTGAGGCACCAGATCCAGGATGAGAAGACCAGGGGTCAACTTGCGTGGCCCCCAACATACAAGCTCCATTCTCATTTACAAGTGGCAGAGACAAACCCGAGAGCCTACAGGAGCCGTGCAAGCATCTTCTGTGGGTGCTATTGCTGGCTGGAGAAAGCCTGCCCGATCTTACCCAGATAACTGAGGAACACCGTCTGTAAGTCTCGGTTGCACGGATCAGAATGTGTTAGTCCTGAAGTTAAGTTTTTAAAACTCAGTTTCAAAAAAAAAACCTCAGAGTTTCAAAGCTCATACCCAGTCTCCTCAGTTATGGCCAGTTTCTCATCTTTGACCTAACGCTCTCCTCTGTCCATGAGACAGTGAAGAAAGGCATCTGTATATCCCTTATTTCACAAGGTAGTTGTGAGAACCAGTTGAGCTAATGAAGGACCAAGCCCTTTGAAGTCTGTGCAAGGCTAGATAAACATGGATGGTGTTATTGAGAGAATGTTTAAATATTTTATTTCTCTAAATCCAGACTTCCTGATTACTCATGGTTGGATGTCAAGATCATTGCTGGCATTCTCCTTTTAAGAGATGCTTAGGAAACAGAAGCGTGGTGTGCAGGAAGATACACAGGGACGATTGTGACCTTTCACCTTTTCGTTTTGCTCCTTGGGCTCTTTAAACACAGGTTATTTTCAGCTGCTAAAGGGCACAGAGGATGCCTACTTTTTTTTTTTTTTTAATTGTCATTAGTAATTCCATCATTAGGTTGGTTAAAATTTGAATCGGTTACAGGTATTGTTTAGTTCTGAATAAATGTGTAACCTTAACTGTTACGTGGTGTTGTTCACAGTGGTTATAGACTGAGGTGTGGAACTTGAGAACAGGTACTGCCAACTGCGGAGCACGTTTACCCACATGGTCTTACGTTCAAATGTCTGAAAACAAGGACGAATTGTTCTGGAGTGACTTCATAATTCCAAGTTAAATGGTACTTGAATTACTGTTGACCTTCACTTTGAAACAGCTTACTTTTATAACAGGTTTGCATGTCTGGCTCTTACTGGGGTTTGACGAGTTGGAAGGAACTTATTTTGCTTAAAAAAGTGTGTGTGTATACACGTGACTATGTGTTCACCTCTCTTCATTAATATTCTGAATGATTGGGTAAAGCTTTCACAAAGTTTTACATCAGAGGTTAGCACATGGCTACGAGATGGACAAATCCAGCCGGTTACTTGTTTTTATAAATAAAGTTTTATTGGAACACAGTCCATCACTGCTTTTGTGCTTTGGTGGCCGAGTTAGGCAGTGACAACAGAGACCAGCTGGCCCTCAGCCTAAAATGTTTACTGTCCAGATATTTACAGAAAAAAATTGGCCGACAGCTGATCTAGATGATAAAAATATGTCTTTTAAGAAGTTGTATTTTTTAATAAATTCTGGGGAAATTGTGAATTAAGAAATTCTTTTATCCTGGTCCATCCTTAAAAATGCAGTTGTCAGCTCGACCTGCTCTGGTTTATTTCTGTGATCTCAAGAAGTTGCCTATCAGATGTTGGATGCAGTGACCCTGGTTTCATGGTAACTAAACCTGCATCAGCTTCTTGCTAATGTACTGCTAGTCATTTTATTCAGTAGACTGAGTAGCTTTCAGTGTTTCTATGGGAAGGACACTGCTCATTAGTGAATATGTTCAGCCTTCAGTTCAGCTAAAATCTGAGTGCCTTCTCAACCTGAAACAGGCACTGTTATTCTAAACATTAAGTAATCTAGCTGTCCACAAAGACAGAGTGCTTCCCAGTCATTACAAGCTGTGCGCCACCATCATTCCTCACCGTAATGCCGTGAAGTAGGTTCTTCATGTCGCCATCCAGATTTTATCACCGGAGCGGGAAAGGGTGGCTTTCTGAAGGTCACATAATGAGAAAGCCCACTGGCAATTTGTGTCATCTCGTGAGTCATGTTGGCTCTGGGAAATGAAGCTGGCACCAGTGGGACTCACACCCAGGGGCTAGCCGGTCCTCCTCACCCGTTCCCGCCCAGCAAGGCCGACGGTTTCATTAGCGAGGTGAGTGAGCGGGTGATCCAGTAATTAATTCATCTCTGTCTAGACTTAGGGCCCCAATGAAATCGGATGGTGGGGAAGGCTTCCCAAGTCTGCAGTGCCCTCCTCCAGCTGATTCTCATCACCCAGCAATGCTTTTTCTTTTAACTTTGCCTGACCGTTTATGAAGTATATTCCTATTGATTTACTTTCTGGATCCTCATGGCCCTGCATCGAATGATGGCCTTATTCCATTTGACAACCTGAGGAGAGAGCTCAGTGTCTGAGCCCCGCCCTCCCCCGCATGGCCCCCAGCTCCCAAGCCTGTGTTCTTGCTGCAGAATGACCTGAATGACGTGCATCCGTAGGAAGGCACATGGTCCCTGCCTTCAGGAGCCTTCCAGTCTCGTGGGAAATATGCCAGATACGTAAAGCTGGTAACTGGCCTTCAGGGTCTCAGTGGGAAAAGATGTGCTGTGAGGTGGAGGCTTTGAGGTCAGAGGAGAAGGAATCACGGTGGACTGTGAAATAGGGGTGGAGGTGTGATGCTCAGAGAGGGGAGCAGGATTTGGCCGAGCTGGAAGGGAAGTATGCACGGGAGGGAGTGGCATGAGGCAGTATCTCTCTCTCTCACACACACACAACACATGCGCGCGCGCGCACACACACACACACACACACACACACACACACGAGCTGGAGCTGGGAGGGAAGTATGCACGGCAGGGAGTGGTGTGAGCCAGTATCTCTCTCTGTCTCTCTCTCTCTCACACACACACACACACACACTCGCCTGCACACACATGAGGCCACTGAGGGATTGAGTTCAGGAGACAGCAGAGCTGGCTGGAGAAGGGGGTGGTGCAGCAGAGGTGAGAAGCTGCTCTAATGGAGGACCTTTCTCATGTACAGAGAATGATGGAGACAGTGATTAGAGAAGATGAATAGTACCTCTGATTGTTGTGTGAGGAAACAGGAAGCAGGAATGTAGATAGACAGATGGGGAATGAATGGGTCCAAAGCTGGCAGAAAGACCCCCACTGTAACCATATGTGTCACCAGAAACCAGGCTGGCTGTTGGTTCCTCTGGCCTCATGTTATTATAGAGTCATCTGGAAGGGTCATTGAAAAACATTTATTTCAATACTTTCAGCCTTTAAAGGACTTCCCTGGTGGCTCAGACGGTAAAGCATCTGCCTATAGTATGGGAGACCCAGGTTCAATCCCTGGGTTGGGAAGATCTCCGGGAGAAGGAAATGGCAGCCCACTCCAGTATTCTTGCCGGGAAAATCCCACGGATGGAGGAGCCTGGTAGGCTACAGTCTATGGGGTTGCAAAGAGTCGGACACGACTGAGCGACTTCACTTTTCACTTTCAGCCTTTAAAAGGATGATCTATAGTCTATATTAATACAGAGCAGACTCCTGGATCTGAGATTCCACACAGCTGCCACCCAGAACGTTGAGGTGTGGGGAGTGACCAGCCACATCCTTATACTGGGGCCCCAGGAAGCAACCGCACACTGGTCTGTATCCACGTGTCACCATGCCCCAGTCACACAGCCCCTACTAATGTGTAGTGTGCATCAGAGCACCCTGGTGCCCCAGGGCTGGCAGGATCTCAGCCATCCTCTCCCTAGTCCTGCCTTCTCCAACATCCCCCCAAACCCTCCCTCCCCGCCCCTTACACCCCATCATTTTGCTCAAGGAAATTTCCCCAGTTGCCAGCTTTATAGATGCAGTTTTCTGAAACTTGGATTTTACTGCAGAAAATCCCTTGCAGTTCTCCAGCAGGTTTTGTGAACCATCATCTGTCCAGAATGAAACTGCCCATGCCCCCAGCAGACCTCCTATGGGTCCCACCCACCTCACACTGGCTCTTGGACCTGCTGGGCCAGAGTGAACTTGCTGAAGATGAGGAAGGGATGTTTTGGTCAATGTGGGCTGGTTGGTGAAAACCCTCCCTGTATTTCACCATTTAGAAATACGTTTTGAAACTGACTGGCCTCACAGCTACATTCTGTTGGGAGGTTGAGAGCGGAACCAGGAGGTGTGGTATCTCTGGACCAAGTCACCCTGGGAAGGGTCTGTTGTGAGCGGGGCCAGCCAGTCAGAAGGCTGAGAAGCCTGGAGCTCGGGCATAAACTGGAAAGGGAGGGGGACTCACCCAGGTATTCAGCGTCTGAGCCCAGGTGGAGAACGGTTCCTTCCTCAAAGGTCTCAGAATGTGAAAACTGATGGAAGTGTAACATATAACCGGTTCCCTGGGATCCGGATAGCAGCGGGTCTCGGCATATAGGAGGACAGGAAATTCGGGAAGAAAGAAGACGTATGTGTGTATTTGTGAAAAAATGAACACATCCTCATCCTGGTGCTTCAGATCTGGAGACAGTCAAGTTGCTCTGTCAGGCGTGGGGTAGGGATGCCCACGTGGCCACCTCCTTCCAGATACCCGAGCATTGTCCTGTCACTCCGTGGGCTTGTGGATGTTTCCTGTTAGAACTAACCTGTGTCCTAAGCTGTTTTCACCTACAGAAATGCCGTCGACGCCTGTACTCATCCTTGGAGCCGTCTCGGCCAGGTTACTTGGCCTGCAGGGGCGTCTGTACTGGGTGCTCTCCGCCCCCGTCTCTGTGATCGGCCGGATGTTCTGGCTGCTTTTAGTCTCCCCAAGTCTCACAGCCCCTTGTCAGTCTAGTAGTAAAAGAAGATGGCCATGCTAAAGCCAGGTGAACACAGCAGAGGGCGTAGATGAAGCAGAGGGTGGGATGGCAGTGACTGAGCTGACCTCTGGCTGGAGAGTGTTTGGCTAGTTTGGTGGGAGAAGGACAGCACTTCTGCGATCCATAGGCTGAAATAATGAAGTCACTAAACACAGCTATTTATAATAATTATCTCCTGCCCCCCAAATCTTATTTAAACAAATGGTGTATATTAGCGAACACATTTTTCCTCAGCCCCAGCATCCCACCTGGACTGCAGACTCCCACATGGGAGTCCAGCGGAGCATTTGCTGAAAAGAATGGCACATGGTGGGCATGGGCAGGACCACCTGTGCTCTGACATCCCAGAGGCGGGGAGATGGGGTTCTGGCCCAGGTGTGAAGGGTGCCCCTCGCCTGCTCTAGCTGCTGTGCAGCTTGTCAGTAGGTAGAGGGGTGGTTTGGGGAGGGTCTCCAAGCAGGAGAGTCACCAAGACCAGAAAGGCCAGGGCTGGTGGGTAAGGTGGGAACAGCCAGGCGTCTCATGTGTGTGGGTGTGGCATGGGGTGGAGGCTGGACATCTGAGGTGGAGGAGGGAATCAGATGTGACCAGCTTGGTCTGGAGTGACAGCCGAGGACCAAGAGCAGCAGGAGAGCATTAGAGGAGTGTCTCAGTTTATTCAGACTTTCAGCCAGCCATCTTTCAGTCCCTGCCGTGGGCCAGGAACTGTGCCCTGAACCAGGATTGAAAGTTCTCCCCGCCTGTGAGGTGCTGTCCATGGTGTGGCAGAGGAGTTGGAGGTGGTTTGAAGCACAGACGAGTCTGGAGTGGAAGCTGCTACAGTGGGCTTTGCGGGCCCAGAGGAAGGATGGGTGGAGCTGGGAGCTGGGAAAGGCTTCGGAGAAGGTGTGGCCTTTGTGCAGATATTATTTTCTTTTTTCTTGCTCATCCCTGCTTCAGTCGTGTCTGACTTTTTGTGACCCCATGGACCGTAGCCCACTAGGCTCCTCTGTCCTTGGGATTGTCGAGGCAAGAATACTGGGATGCGTTGCCGTGCCCTCCTTCATGGATCTTCCCGACCCAGGGATTGAGCCCATGTCTCTTACATCACCTGCACTGGCGGGGGTTTGGATTCGTTACTGCCAGCGCCACCTGGGAACATGGTCCTTTCTGGAGGACTTCCCCAGCAGTCTGTCTTCCTAGCCAGTCACAGCAAGAACAAGTGTGCACACCCATGCACGTGGCCTCCAAGGGAGGTAAGATGGCTCTCCAGACTCCCCAAGAGCCCTCCAGGTTATCTCATGGGAATTCAGACTCCAGTGATGCCTGTGCAAATGGCATAGATGCTGGGATGGGTGAAGTGGGATTCTAGACTCTTGACTTCCTCCCCATCTATGAGGGCTCACCCATTCCCAGGACCAAGACTTGATCTCAAAAACTGGTGGCAGCTGTGAAGAGTACCAGACTTGTTCTCGTCTGGTTTGGGCCCACGGCCTCCCAGTGTGGTCTCCCTTGTCTCCTTCTGGGAGAGGCCCCTCTTGTACCTTGGAGACGTCATGCTGGGGATGCGGGCACTAAGAGCGACAGCCCCCAGGGAGGCCAGCAGACACCCAGAGATCTTCCAGCTCTCAACGGATGCTCCCAGTCCTTGAGCTCATGCCCTTTGGAATGATTAATTGGCGTCCTCCACTCTGCTGGACAATTACGGAGCGCAGGAGAAGGAGGGAAAGGTCTTCAGTTGGACCCAATTTGGCACCATATTGTTTTCTGTTAATCTATTTTGTTTTCTGTCCGTCTGTCCCCAGGGACGGGGGCCTTGCTGCTTGCTGAAGCATGCATAACTAATGTCCTCATTAAGGGCTGATCTGTTTACCAAGGCCAGGCGAGGAAGCCAGCCTGCCAAACCTAGGCGCAAGCTGGGGGCCGTTGCCTCCCTCTGGGCCTTAGCCCCACCTCATTAAGCTGGTCCAGGCTATTGATTGGGAGCCTGTGTTTGGAAGAGTCTTACTTACTCCATGCATTATCTTGACAGATTGATCAGACCTGATTGAGAACCTCTTAAAGAAACGAACAGCTGTAATGGGAAAGTTGGACTCTGTCATCCGTTAGGATGATTCTGGGAGCAAGAAGAACAAGTCTGACATCTTGGAGCAATTGTATTTACAATTAACATGGCTGAAAACGATTGCCTCTATTGATCCCCCTTCCTGCAATTACAGCTCCATTGTTTACATTCCAGCACTTCAGTTATAAAAAGGAAATTCAATAATTATTGCATTATTTAAAGTTAAAGTGCCACAGAGTTTGCTGGCTACGCTTGCTGGTTGATTTAACGTTCAGTAAAATCCATGCTGAGCTCTCCATCTTGAGGCCGAACAATATCGGCTTTTAATGAGACTTAAAAAGCTGGGGAAGGAGAGCAAAACCTAGTGTGCAGGTGTTTGTCTGGGTTATTTATGGGGGGGGGACCCAAAGGCAGGGCAGAGAAACACGCCATGTCATCTTTCACAAAAGTATGTCCCCCCTCTTGCCAGCCGTCTCCTGGTCTCTCGACTCCGCTTCCTCAAAGAAGCACTTCTCTCTTTCCACTCTCTCAGTCCCTGTTCCCTTCCCACAAGGGTAACTTCTCAGCCATAAACAAAATCCACAGAATTTAGGGAGAAAGGGTGAAATGTCTTAGCACCCAAAAGGAGCGACACGGAAGGCTTTTGTTTCAAGGGAATTTTTCTCTTCCATGCAGTCATTTTCCCATTTTCTGATTCGAGGGGAAAAAAATGAAATAAAAAAAGGAAGCACCCCCACCCCCTCGCCCCACTTATGAGGAAGAAAGCCCTGCGCGTGCTCACTGCCCCCTTGCCTGTCTCACGCTGGCGGCCCCGACCCCTCTCATAAGGCGGGTGATGAGAGTGTTGGTCAACAGATGCTGGGGGCTCAAGAGGTGCCTCCAGGTTGGAGCGCCACACTCAGACTCCCAGCAGCAGCAGCTGCAAAGTTCAAGAGCACAGGAGGAATTTTAAGGACCATTTTATTTTTCTCATATTTGGTGGAAACTCTCCGGTGGGCTGGGTTCCAACAAGACATCTGGACAGGTGTGCTCAGCGGGGTGCCAAGCTCGCGAGGAAAAAGTGATGCCTCATGCCTCGCCATCAGGAGTCACGCTTTCAGCCCCAGCCCCAGGAAATTTGAGACTGCAGGTGTGAAAGGGGAGAGGAAGATGAATGGAGCCAATTCCGACTTTTATAAAGTATCTGGAGCGGGCCGGTAGCAGGCAGCTGCTTCCGTGGGCCTTTTTCATTAAAGAGGTGAATTCTTGAGTGCTGGCACTGCGTGATTTATCGAGGGCAGTTTGCTAGCATCTGAAATGCTCTTTGGGAAAGGGTGGGTGATGCGGAGATTTTAGGCCTGGGCAGTTTTCCTTCTTACGAGGAAATACCTTCAGGGGCTCCAACTTGGGTCTCTCCTCCGTGGTGGTCGCTGTCCCAAGCAGCTCAGGAGTGTGACCCAGGCCACCAGCACCAGGGAGGCGGTCAGGAATTCCCCCTCCCTACCCCGAACCCAGACCTGGTGAATTAGAAACCCTCAGGGTGGGTCCTGACGCTCTGCGGTGGGACATCCCCACCTCCCACCCCGGGTGCTTCTGAGGCATGCTCAAGCCAGAGGACCACAGAGCTGGAACGTGTCTGTATCTTTAACTGCTGAGCCCGTGGTGTGTGCCTGCCAGCCAGGTGAGGAAGCAATATCCAGGCTTGAGGTAGAAAGATGACGCCCATGCCAGACGTTTGGGCAGTCCTTCCCGTCTTCTGAATCTTTTTCACATTTGTTTGCTCACGTGGTTTCCAAATTGCCTCCGAGGAAGACAGGGCAAGTATAAACGTCTGTGTTTCACAGATGAAGTAACGCACCTGTTTTGACCACCAGACAAGTATTTCTTCTTTTTTTTTTTTTCTTTCTGCTGTGTTGACTGTCATGGGATTGAAGATACAAATAAGCAAATCCTTCAGCGTGGATTTGGGAAATCAGGGATGTGTCTGTTTCAGCTCAGTTCTCCTTCCCTGGTCCTCACCTGGGGTGTTGGCAGATGTGCTAAAGAACAAGGTTTCTGATTTTTCACTATTTGGGTGCTGACAGAGAGATCCAGTAAACAGATGTGGTTCTGGAGCAAGGGCCTGGGCCTGGGGTGAGGGTCCTGACTCTGCTGCACCAGCTGTGTGACTTTGGGCAAATGACCTAAAATAAGAATTAGGGGCCTGTTGTAAGGAAGAAGTCAGTCCCATGCAAGTACAGTTTCCCCTCTGTTTCATCATTTCTGCCCATCGAAATTTCTTTACTGTCAACGAGCAATCCTGCTTTGGGACTGGGGGTGTGGGGTGGCGGTTCCCGGGGAGGGGGCAGGACAGACTGGCGTGAGGAGGAAAATGTCAAATAGGTAAATTCAGTAACATTCATTCCTATCCCTTATCCCAAAAGCCTAACCAGCTTGGAAAGTAATGATAGTAATAATAATAACCTTATTAATTATGAAGGCAAACTTACAGCAGGTGCCGTGTTAAGCACCTTTGTATGAATTATCCCACTGACCTCTCCCACTGGTACTGTGAGGGGGTCCCTATATTGCAGATGAGGAAACTGAGGCCCAACCCATGTGTATGTCTTGCCCAGAGTAGCACAGAGGGAGGGTTTTCCCCGGCCTGCCTTAATCCAGAGTGCTTCGTAAACCACTATTACGGCAGGAGTGTGACCTGGAGTTGAACTGGGGACCAGCTTGAGGCACGAATACGGCGGCCTTTGTTTCATGTGGGGACTTAAACCCATGGGAGCTGAAGAGTAGCTCCAGGGAGGAAGCGTATCTTCACGAATGAAGAAAGTCACCATTCCCCATGCCCTGTCTTAACGGAGGGGTGACCTTTGGACTCGAGGAGCCTGGGCTCGTTCCTGGAGAATGGTCAGGTTGATGTTAGCCTGGGGACCTACTCTTTTCCTCACCATGTATTTCCCTTGGCTTCCCAGCTTATGTACATGCTCCTTTGACCGTCTGGAAACGAGCCCTTATCTTGCTTGATACCCTGTGCTCTGATGGGCCCCCTCCTTTAGGAAAGATGCCTGCATACCCTGAGAAAGTTTGTCTCTGTGTGGTTATGCCACGCCCCTTTCTGGAGTTTTCCCAACAGAGGGAAACGAAATCTGTTAGTACCAACATTCCACAAGAGCCCACATTTGGATTTCTTCTAGAAAAGACTTAAAGCCGAGCCTGATGCACCCTCTCAGTGGCTGCAGATTCATGCTTATTTTACTTCTAAAATGTATTGTGCTTCTCTCTAAGGACCATTCATCTTCCTGAGACTTTTGAATGAGGAGATGTCATTCTTGCGAGCCAAGAGATCCAGGGTTGGAAAGCCTGAACTCCAGCCTTGGAACTCGGATGCCGAGAGCGAACAGTCAGGGCTTGTTCCAAGGCGTGAGGAGTCTGGCCTAGAAACCAGAAAATAGGTCAGAGATTGATCTAAGGGAACGTTTTTTACTTCCTTTCACTTTCTCTTGTAAATTGTGGTCGGAGCTTATATTTTAACGCTGTCTGCTGGGCTCCTGCAGTGAAATAGGACTAAATTAACATGTGCCAAGGTTGAGGGCTTGAGGGGCTGAAAAGCCAACAGGAAACCGAAAATACGTATATATTTAGGTTGACCTTCCGGAAGCCTTCCTAAGAATCTGACATTAAATGTGGAACGGTAACACCACCCCTGATTAAAAAATTGGCCACCTCTCTTCCAGGTTGAGTTACACCTGAAGCAGTTTCCTCTGTAGATGTCCCAGGTGAATACCTGGGTCTGGGGCATCTCGGGCCCCATGACAGCCCCCTGCAGTCAGTTCAGCATTGCTGGACGACCGTGGACCTGGCCTCCAGCCCTGGGTTCCAGTCCTGTTTTGTACACTCTGTGGGAACTCATGGGTCAGGGGAGGAGTCACGTGACCTCTCGGAGCTTTGGGTTTCTCTAAGGACAGGAGCCAAACACCGCCCACCTCAGGCTGTAATGAGAAAATGAAGTGTGCGGAGGTGCCTCCTCAGCAGTACCTGCCGTGCAGGGTTACGATGGTGAATTAACCCCCCTCACGTCTTCCTTATTCCATCTTAGTGGGTAATTAGCGGGCTCACTCCGGACCTTCATCTTCCTGTCCCGTCTCACCGGAGGTGTTGGTGAGACTTCTGCAGCGCTCTCTCTGAGCCCCTGGCTTGCTCTGGTTAACAGTTTTCTCCTCCAGAGGTCTGATGGAACAGCAGCCTCTTCCATCAAGGCCTTCCATGTGTGGGTTGTGGGGCCCTCCCCGCTAGGTGTAGGTCACCCCCAGGGTTGCCCACGTGCCCCAGGAGGGGTGGATCCCTGGGAGCCGCTTTACCTCACCCATCACGGAGCTTCACCGTTTGATCTGCCCTCCGGGTGCGGTTGCGAAGTATCCGTGGGAGAATGTGGTGAGCCGGGGTGGCCGTTTGTGTGTTCCTCATGACAGGTATTATTCCCCGCGGAAGCCTCCTACGTGAATCCTGTGTGTTTTCGTTTGTGAGAGTGTGTGTGCGAGTGTCAGAGTGTACTTTGTCCATTTCTACTTTAAACGGGAGGCTTTGACAAAACCTGATCAATATTTTGCATTCCATGCATGAAGAACCAGATGTTAGAAGTTTCCTCTTGTTGGGGAGGAGGAGGGAGCCGGGGCCCCTCCAGATTTATATAAATCGATGTTCTCTGACAGAAGTTGGTTAGTTTTCCTGGGAAACAAGTAACAGGAACACATTTTTTTGATTTTCGCGATGAATTATTTTCTAACAAGAGCCCTCTTCTCATCTCTTTGACTTTCAGTTGCTGGCCAGGGTGTACGAGCCCAACATACTAATGGGGTGAAATCCCACAAATAATGCCAGCCGGCTCCTTTCCTTTCTTTTTAAATTATTCATTTCCTCTTCATACCCGCCCTCACGTGCCAGGCTCATTATCCAAGATGCCTTTTACTGTATTGAGGTCTTATCTTTTCCAAGTTCTTCCCCCGGAACCAGACCCAGGAGCAAGTCAAGGAAGGGCATCTCCACGATGAGGGGAACAGGCATGCCTCTCCCTACATCTCCAGGTCAGGGGCACAGGAGTGTCACCTGCCAGCTAAACTCAGCCCAGCATTTTGTTGATAAAATATGAATGCTCCAACAGGATTGGACTGGTGGACAGGACAGGGTCCCTGGTCAGCATGAGGGAGCCCCCTTGCTCATTTCCAGCGCAGGTGCTGCTTACCCAGCATGTGCCAGTCCAGCTCCTGCGCGCTGAGGGCCATCTGTTATCTGCTGCACCGTGGTCGTTTGGAGAAGTTGGAGTTTGCAGAGTTCTTTCCCTGCTTCCATTTATGAGTCACACTGGGTACTTATTTCCTTTTTGTGGGTCCTTGTACTTCTTTGTGCTTGCAGGAAGTAAATCCTATTGCCACATGTAGAACTTCCTTTCAGTGGGAACAACTGCACACTTGCAGTTCCTATAAGCCAGCGTTTTGCAGGCACTGTTTTTAAAAAGTATTTTTTTTTTTTTTTGATGTGTTCCATTTTTCAAAGTCTGTGCTGAATTTGCTACAGTATTGCTTCCGTTGTTTATGTTCTGGATTTTTGGCCATGAGGCATGTGAGGTCCTAGCTCCCTGACCAAGGATGGAACCGGCACCCCCTGCATTAAAAGTCCCAACCACTGGATTGCCGGCGAAACCCTTGCAGGCACTTTTTAAAACCAGACAGTAAGACCGGGGAAATCAGGGAAGCCCTTGGCAGTTCAGGATTCAAGGTTGTAGGAGAGGCTGGCTGGACAGAGTGCTGGACTGGACCTCTGTTTCTGCTCTTCCTTTAGCTGAGTCAGTCGCCCTTCCTTGACTGATTTGTTGGTCCTGCTTCTTCATTACTCACTGGTTGGTTTTCTTGAGTGATCTGGTGATTTTCCCGTGCCACTGGAGGAAGTGTTCTCACGATGGTAATTCACACCAGAAGGTTGCCCCCCTCATATCTGTTGGCCTGTCTGCCAGGTTACCACCATCACTGCCTCGTTACTTGCCGGGTCAGGCCCTCGGGTAGGGCATAGTCTGTGTGTCTTTGTGTGTGGGTGTGTTTACACAGTGTGTGTTTCCATGTGTTGTTGACATCTAGAATGGAACCAAACCCTGCCCAGTGGGCTCAGTGACCGTTTTCCTTTGGGTCCGCATGTAGCATACACGTCTTACAGCACACTGACCACAGTTGAAGTTATTGTTCTGTGTTCTTATTCTTTATTTTGTATTTTTAAAAAGCGTTAGTTATTTATGGCTGCATCAGGTCTTAGTGGCAGCGCGCGGGATCTTCATTTCGGCGTGTGGGCCTCTCGCTGCGGGGTGTGGGTTTCTTCCCTAGGTGGGGCATGCAGGCTCTCTAGTTGAGGCGCAGACTCAGCAGTTGTGGTGCATGCGCTTAGTTGTCCTGGGGCATGTAGGATCTTCGTTCCCAACCAGGGATGGAACCCGCGTGTCCCCTGCCTTGGAATGCAGATTCTTAACTGGTGCACCACCAGGAAGGTCCCCTGTTTTATTTTTTAGACTGCACAACTGACCCACTAGAGGTGAGCATAAAGAAATCTTGAGCACAGAGTTCAGAATCTTGAGCACAGAGTAAAGAAATAAATGGAAACAACCAAACCAAGACTTGGGTCCTCCTCCCTGAGGATGGGCGAGCTCTATGATGGAGGGGGAGAGGCTTGGGGGAGTCCAGTATCTGTGTGGGAGAAGAATTTCCTTCTTGCCGAGAAGAGCAGGAACTCTGAGAGGAGGCAGCCCCTTCACTGAGTATTCCACTGGGCTTTGTGCCTCGGTGGATTCTTCATATATTACAGTGAATTTAATTAAATACATTGTGATCCCAACTGAGGGTATCCTAATTAGCTGGGTCAGGAACAAATCATTCTCCCTCCTTCTCTAGATGAAAACATCTACTCTCTCCTGCAGGGAAAGCATTTCTGGGGTGACGGGCTGGCCCTGTGAAGTCAGTCTCTCCAGTCCTGCCCCCTCCTGCTGCTTCTTACTAGGCAAGTTCCCAGGGTGGAATTCTGGGGATGGGCCAGCGCATCTTGGGAGGGAGAGGGAGCCCGGCCACCAAGGTCAGGGCCTGGACCCACTGAAGACCTGGGAAGGGACCAGATGGTGCGAATAAGTCAGGACCCTGTTGCTGGCTTTGGACCCCCGTTTGCTCCATGTTGGACAGCCTGAAAACTGCCCAAGCGGGAGCTTATAAGATGTGGTGAGAACAGGGGCACTCATGTGCAGGTGGACCCCCAGAGACTCCAGTTGTGAGTGGAAGTTCGGGTTGGGGTATAACCTTTATGAGCAGGTGTTTCCTAGGAATGGAGAAATAGTTTATTCTGGATTTCCATGTGTATGTCTTGGAGAGTGAACTTGGAGTGCACAAGCAAGCTTGGAATTTTGAATTAAGCTTCTGTGCAAGTCCCTGAGAGGGGACCCTAAATGTCCGCTACACCGGGCTCAGAGGGAGAGGCCTTGGCTCTGTTTTCCGCATTTTTTGCTTTTATTCTTGTCTCTACCATTTGTATCGGGCACCCATTCATTTTCTTTCCGAAATGGTTCTCGCATAGCAGACCAACAGGATTCCTGGTGGCAGCAGAGATTACCAGTGACTACCAGGAGTCAAGTGTGGTGGTTTAGGGGCATCATCATTGTATCAGTTATTTTTCCAGCAGGAGTCCCCAGTGTGATGTTTATTTCAGTTGAGGATATATACAGCCCTGTCACCCAAGAGCCCCTGAGTCTGAGGATGAAAGACATCTGACATCTCAGCTCCCATCCAACTCTTTCTGGCCGTGTTATCCTCTCTTCTGGCTCAGAGACTAGAAACCCCAGACTTTTGGAAAAGAACCCTCACAACCATATTAAAATCTCATGTTTAAGATTCAGAGCCTTACTGCCAGGAAATCCTGTTTCATGAGAAGGTAATGGGAATTCGGGGTTAAGGCTTCAGTGATCTTTTTTGTAATTTTGTAGTTTACGATACCACCAGAATCCCTTGCTAGGACTTATCGCTTTGGATTCCATGGTTATTTTCCCTGTTACCTTTCATTCAGTCAGTTTTTGTTGAAACTTTAATAAATGTAATGTGTTGGGACTTGGTGATCCAAGGTGGCCTTTCCTGGCTCCTGTATGAGTTCCCCGTTCCTCAGTCCCAACCCTAATGCTTGCTCCTGAGAATATCCGGGTTCCATTTTTGGCTTTCGGGGGTCCCTATGGAGAATTTGGGTAGAATCGGCATGGGCAAGCTCATTTTGTTTTCCTTTCCATCCAGCCCAGCAGTCTCTCTCCCCAGAGTCTCACCCTCCAAAAAATGTAGCTTTGGAGCTTTCAATCCTTGACAAGGAGACTTAAGTCAGAGGGGGCAAACTGAAGAGAAACCATTAAAAACAAACAAACAAACAAACAAAAAAAAAACAGCTCAAATTTATTTCAGGAAAAGTAGCTTTGTGTTTTTGGTGGTTATACTCTGACAGCTAGCATTGAGCTTGCTTGTTACTTGGTCTCTTTCTGGCTGTGATTGCTGTAGGCCAGCTCTTACTGGAGGCAGGGCCAGGGGAAGGCTTATTGTTTTGCTCCAAGGCTCTGCACTTAAGTGTGTTAAGTCACCCATTTCTGGGAAAGAAGGGATTGTTCTCTGCTGTTACCTGTGAAGCCCTTCACTGTGTTACCTGCAAGCTGGCCTCAGAGCAAAAGTTAACGTTGTGTAGCCAGCTTACATGGTTGAGGGCCTGCGCCCCGCTCCCCTTCTTCAGCCCTCTGTTGATGCATTCATATTTCCTCTTCCAATGAGGTCCAGACCTACTTCTGGGATGTTCACACTTTTTCCGTGAACATAGGATGTGTACATGTGAACACATGAGCCTCAGAGCTGTGTCATCCAGTAGGGACAGTTGGGCCACTCTTGTTAGCATTGAGCAGAGTGCAGGGCATTGACCTCTGTGCTTCCTGAGTGTCCCACAGTATCATCAGGACAGGACAGAGGTCCACGTAGGACCAGAGATGGTTACCTGGCACGGGCGTCAAATAGAACAAGTGTGGTCAAAAAAGAGACGAGCAGCACAGAGCAGCCCCAAGGCTTTATTGTGGTTCCTTGGGCCAGGCTCGGGGGACTGGAGGTGGGCGTAGGGGCGAGGAGAAAGAAGGAAGGACAGGTGGTAACATGAGCCCATAAAATCCATGATCTCAATTTCCTCCTCCAGAAGGATACTGGAGCAGATGCTGCCAGATTCTAGTTCTCTTTCTCCCATTAACTAGCTGTGTTAACTTGAGTCAACCACTTAAAACTTCTTGGGATTTTTTTTTCCCCTGTTTTATGTGTACCCAATAGAAAAATTCCCTCTTCCCCTAAAATGAGTCATTTGAAATGAAGGAGGTGGCCTTTCTATACGAGGAGCATGTCAGTTCTCTAATTCTTAATAAAGGGTCCATAGCTTTCCACGTGTTCTCACAGGGACCCCAAAGGATGTGAATGTTATGCTTGGATACAAGTCTTCTTCAAGATGCAGAAGCCTGGGTTCTGCCAACTCCATGGCCTCCACTGGTTTGTGTACCATACTTTTATCCCTGTTGCGTCTGCTTCATGGGCTTCCATGTTCTGGGGTCAAAGTTCTGTATCCACACAAACACAACCCAGAGTGTAATTTTGACCATCTGAGCTCTAAGCCAAATGACCTTGAGATGTTGAGAGAGATCTGGTTTGGACAAATTTATTTTTCTTTTCTTCCTAATCTAGGGGAAGACCTAATTTCAGGTTCTCCTAATAGACTAGTTCTAAATACAAAAGCTTGAGTTATCTTTCTTGTGAAATAGCCACACAGCAGCTTTGGTGCTTCATTACTGACCTAAGATTCTGTGCAGGTAAGGTGACCACCCTGTAGGCCACCCCCTAAAGCAGGCGCTTGTCACTTTTTCCATGAAGGTCCAGATAATAAGATTTTAGGCTTTGCAGGCCACGTAATCTCTGTTGCAACTGTTGAACTCCGTCCGGTGTTCAGAAAGTATCCATCGACGATGCACGAACCAACACATTTTGTGGCTGTGTTCCACTGAGACCCTATTTGCAGAACCAGGCAGCAGGGTGCACTTGGCCTGTGGCCATAGCTTGCCGACCCCTGTTCCACATAGAGCAGACACTTTGGAGATAAGCGGAAAGAGGAACCTCGGATTATTGTGCCAGGAAGCCCAGTTTTATGCTGGGAGGGTCGGATCCGTCAGCATTTTCAGCACTCTGACACACCTGGGGGAGGCAGGAAGGAGAGTCACCTTGGTCCCTGTCCTCATGAAGCTGCTAGGGGAAGGGCCCCCTGGGAAAACCGAGTCACCCCGGAAAGGGGTTGTCGGGCGGCCGGCAGGGCGGGCGGGCTCGTGGCGGGGCTGGGCTTGGTGCGGCTGACCAGGGCGCATCCCTCTCTCTTACCCTCGCAGCACCTGCAGCAGCGCGAGAGCGGCGTGGAGGGCGAGAGCTGTTACTACCACTGTGTCCTGTGCAGCTACTCCACCAAGGCCAAGCTCAACCTTATCCAGCACGTGCGCTCCATGAAGCACCAGCGCAGCGAGAGCCTGCGCAAGCTGCAGCGGCTGCAGAAGGGCCTCCCCGAGGAGGACGAGGACCTGGGGCAGATCTTCACCATCCGCAGGTGCCCCTCCACTGACCCCGGTGAGTGGTCTCGTGGGCCACGGGTGGCTGCTGTGCTCTGGGCGTGGGGGACACACAGGGACTGTCACTTTCCTCTTAACTATTAAAGGTTTTTAGAGGAAGTTAGCACGACTTTTCTTTGCACGTCACAAGCCACTGCCCACTGAGCAAGCCAACAGACCATGTGTTGTCCCCTCTCCCCAGGTGCGTCCGGCGTGCATTCTAGATTCAGTCGTTGGGTTCAGATCGACATAAAGAAAATGCTACAGTATGTCTTGCTCAGAATTGAGATTGGGCAGTTTGTGGCCTTGAGTCTGGTCTGTAAGAATGAATTGCAGAGGTGATCGAAGAGTGAGTGCTTATTAAAAACATCGTGACTGTTCCGAGCACCCTGGCTATTCCTGGCTCAGAGCTGCCCCTTCCCTCACAGAGAGCATGGGGATCTTGCCGCAGCCCTTGCCCTGCGTCTGCTTCCCGCCTGTCCTCTAGGCTGCAGTCCCTTCTCCTGTCTTTCCCATGTGACTTAACTCCCGTGGGAACCTCGTACATTAGACTGTCCCCTCTCTCTTACTTTTTTCAGCCTCCCAATCCCTTTCTCTCCACTTGGGAGCATAGGACAGTCAGCTGACTCTTTAAAAACCATACAGCAAAAGCTCTCCCTTAATCCTGAGTTCCACTGTCTGTCTACAACAGAATCTTCAGATTCTTGAAAGAACAATCTGTGTTGGTCCATCTCCAGTTCACATGTCAGCCTATCAGAGCCTGTTTCCTCTCATCATCAAACCATGCTTGAGAAGGAACCCTTGACCTTGGATGTACCCAGTCCAGTGACTATGTGCTGGGCTTCTTTCTTGGTCTCTGAGGTCGCTGCCCAGTGCCTTCTGGAAGCACCCTTGCCTGGCCCTGTTTCTGTCTTGTTCTTTGACTGCTCCGGACCATCCTCCATGCCCCTCCCTGGCTCGTGGTCCTTGGTCTGCCCCCCAGGCCGGCATTGCCAGGCACTAGGCCTGGCCCTTGGCTCCCAGCCTCTTGAAACTTTGCTCTCCTGCCTTCAGCACATGCCCTTCGGGCGGCTCCCTGGGTTTCTCACTGGGGCCACCTCACAGGCCTGGGTTCACGACTTCTCCTGCAGACAAACCCCTTTGCTCATTCCGATGGCATGTTGCCGCACAACCTGGCCAGGCTGCAGACTCAGGCGGGGCCTTTGGTCTCTCTGTTGCCTGCAGCACCCTGTCAGCCATTGAGCTGTCATGGCCGTGTGGGGTTTTAATCCTAATGTTATCAGATTGCACATTTTTACAGTTTTTAAAGGCAAAGAGTTATATAAACCTTACTGTGAAAAATGGCATGGCCCTCCCCAGTGCCATTCCCCAGAGCCCTGGCTTTCAAGTTTAATTGTTCCTTTTGTTACTCATGGCTGTATTTCTTAACATGCCTCTACTATTGTTGCTTGAAATTGTTTTGTTTTTTTTTTGGCCAAGTGTTAGGATTAACCTATTGGCTTTCTACATTGGAAGATAAGGATTTTACTAGTATGCCATTCTGCAAGCCCACACACTCATACCTACTTACACACACTGCATCCACAAACTCACATTCCCACCCTACCCTCACTCTGTACACACCCTCTTGCACACAGACTCGGTGCCCACAAATCCCAGCCCCTCAATACATTGTCTCCCCCTCCGATCAGTCTTCTATTATTATTAAATAATAATTTGGGGACATATTAATATTCAGTATTTTCATTATTCTAACTCTATAAATATTAATCACAGCTGAGCCATGTAGAGTTTTATAATTTCATTTACCTTCTTGCACAACTTTTGTTTTCTCTGGTTTTCTAGGTACTTATGATTAATTCATGGCTAACCCTCTGCCAGGGTAGACGTTTTCTCCACTCTGAAGGCTCTGCTATATTGTTCTGTCAGCTTTGTTTCCTACTGGAGGCATTGCTCCAGAGCCCCCATGGACCTCTCTGCCCACAGCTTCTGTGTCCATCACCCAGCTGCTTCTCTTCCCCCTTTTTCTGTATAGGTGGAGCTAGATTCCCCAATGATGGGATACACCAGAATTTGAGAATGTTTCCTCTCTGCTTGAGTAGGATTGTCACAGAGGAGGGGCCAGTCCTCCTAGCAGTCAATCTGAATTGTCGCTTTGGGAAAGTCCTGGGTGGGGATCAGGGTGATTTTTGTCACCCCCAGGCCACTGCAAGATGGACTGTGCTTTCCTACGTGTATCATGGATGCCTCTTTTGTTTAAAGTTCATTCTCCCCCTCTGGGGCTTGCGTTTCATGTCTGACCCATCGTTCTGCCCTGGGATGGGACCCAGCACCCACAGACAGGCCAGGACTCCAAGACTGGGACCGTTGTGCCATCCGGCTGTGGGGTCCCCGCTCCCCACGAGGGCATTTTGGCCTGTTTGTTCTGCCACTCTCTTTATTCTACTGTTGAGTCATTTGACAGGGTTCTTCTTCCTCTACCAACATACTCAGACCTATTTATTTCAGGGTTTAATTTTTTTTTTTTTAACCAGCTTTGCATACGTCATTGTTTTAATCTTCCACTAAAAGCTGGTCCCTTTTGCCCCCTCAATTCTTTCTTTCACTCTGCTCAGAATTCCCTTTTTATTAATGAGGTGCCCCAAACTAAATAGTGTACAGCTGCCATTTCACCCAGGGTCTATGAGCTGGAACAAACAGTCCCCTGTTTTATAATGTAATACTTCTATTTATGCAGTCGCTGTGGAATTGCGTTCTTACACCACTGCCTTCTGGGTTTCTCTCATTTAATGCGTATTAGTGTTTTTTTCCTCCCTCTTCGAAGTGTATGAGCAACTTTCATCTAGATGATAGACTCCCTTTCTGTATTTCAGAATCCTTTTGTATTGTCTTCGGCCTGGAGTCATGCTTTCACTCTCCACCCACCTCCCTCCCCACCCTGTACCGCCCCTTCCACCCATACACTCTAGCTCAGTGTATACTCTTTACTAATGACAAAGGCATAAATTACTAGGTAATGTTCGTATTGACATGAAGAGTAACTCGGTTCTGTTTTAGAAACTCCTTCAAGAAAACTCACCTTAAAACATATCCTCCTCCCTTGTACCGGGAATGGGCTCTTACAAACTTCTTGGAAGAATGTCTTCAAGAGAAGGGCAACACGGGCCTGGTAGAATTAAGACACGGAAAGTCATCATCTTCTGGTTTTGTAAACACAGACTTCATAAAACAGGTGTCCCTTGTTCTGCCATGCTCAGAGACCCTGCATCATCCTTTTACAGATGGAAGGTTCCTGGCTGCCCCGCTTGGAGCAAGTCTGTGGGTATCATTTTTCCATCAGCATTTGCTCACTTTGCGTTTCTGTGTCACGTTTTGGTAATTCTCACAGTATTTCAAGCCCTCCACCAGCAGAAAATATTTCAACCCCCTGAAGGCTCAGATGATGATCAACATTTTTAAGTACTGAAGTGTTTTTTAATTAAGATATTTATTTTTAATTTATTTTTATTAAGATAGTTAATATACTTTTTTTTTCCCGACCTTAATAGACTACCATATAGTGTAAATGTAACTTTTATACGCACTGGGAAACCACAAAAGTCACGTTAGCTCACTTTGTTGTCATACTTGATTTATCACAGCATCTGTGAGGTGTGCCTGTAATTCCCACTTCTCTCCTCTGGAACATAAAGGTTGGGGCACTGATCCTCAACTGGCAAGGTCGTCCATGTGGTGTGAGGAGGCCTCAGGGCGCCTTTGGGCACCTGTCGGGAGCCCTGCGTTCTGACTCTAAGCCGCGTGTAAACAGTGGTGGTGTCTAGGGTTTTCCTTCCTGGCATTCTGTCATCACCTGGTTAAAAGACGGCGTTCTCTCTCCTTTCCTTTCCTCCTGTCTTGTCTGCACACCAGAGAGATTTATACAAAAGCTACCAGAAATGACATCCTCCCCTTCCCTGAGCCCAGGGCCTCAGAGCTCAGCCTCCTGTCAGCTTCTGCGGCGGCGGGGCTTCTCTTGCCGAGGCTGATGGAGTGGACTGTCCCGTGCTTTCTCGCCTGGGGGGTGACAGAAATGCCACTTCTTCAGACCTTACTTGTTAGCTCAGTCCCACATGGAAGCGCAGAGAAGGAGAAGTGGTGGAAGTCTCCTCTGCCTTCAGAATTTCGCAGCAGTGGCCGAGATTCACACCCACCACTGGCTCCCTAAGCCCCTCGAGAGCCCTCATGACCAGCCTTAAAGCATCGAGGTCCTGCCCTGCTCCACCAGAGGGCTGAGTCTTGGTTGCTGACCACATGCTAATCCCTAGCCCACCCTCCCCGACACAGGCCTGCTTGTGGTTGAGCGCCACCTTTACTTACGTCAGTGAGTCCTATGCTGTATTGGTTTCTTTTTTTTTCACCAAGTGCAGTGGTCTTTGTGATTATGCTTGCCACCCTCACTTCTGTGCTAGAAACACAGACACACACACGTGGCCTTCCCATTTGAAAGAGAACGTCTTGGAAATGTACATCTCACAGAAAAGGTAACCACACTACCGAGATTCTTGCCTTCCCATCATTTTTTGTTTGTGACCTGGTCTTTTGATTTTGGCTTGAATGTATTTTCTGCAGGACCAAGTATTCTCTCGACAGTGTGGGATTTGGCCTTCCTGTTTCACTCCCACTCCTTCCCACACACACACAGATAAAGGCAGACAAAGCTCGCTGCTGCGGCGGCACCTGGGTCATATCTCCCAGCGGCTGGCTTCGGCTCCTTGCCTCCCCTTAGTTGACCAGAAGCCCCTGGAAGATGAAATGCAGCCGTAGGTGGATCATGTGTAGGATCAGCTTCCCTGTTTGCTTATTAAAAAGGCATTTCTGGCTCCCGGGTGAAACTGTAGTTAATTTCGCTCCATCAGTGCCTTGAGCCTCCAGAAGACAAGAGGCACTTTGTGTTTCTGCCCTCGGCCTTCCTCTCTTTTCCTCCTCCTGTTTCTCTTACCCTCCCCTTAACTACTTCTCACACGGGGACGTGGCCCTCCAAACATTGCACAGAAGTAATGACATGACTCTTCATCGAGCACCTACTTTGAGTCGGGGGCACAGCTGATGCTGTCTCTCAGCTCTTGGTGTGGATACATTGTTCTAGACACCAGCACAGGCGTTCAGGGCAACCGATGATGGCTCAGCTTACAGATGGTGCGCTCATTCAGAATTTAGGGGAGTATTTTGCTTGGAGCAGAAGACGACAGCCTCCTACACTGACACATCTTTGGCGCTCAAGGTAGTGAATTCCTGGGGTCAGGGAGCCGGCCAAGTGACGATGTGGTTTAGACGACAGCCTTTACTGAAACACTCACCGGCCTCACCTGATGGATGATTTTTTTGAAGCAAGTTCTGGGGAGTTCTACTTAACTTGTACAATTTAAGAGAATAAGAAAATGCACTGTTTCCTAGTTCATCATTTGTTTTTGTTTTGATTTTTCAAAACTGACATAAAGCTGCCCTCTGAGTATTAAGTGCATTTTTTTTGTAAATAGCTAAATTATACGCTATTTCAGTATAATTTTTCTTTTAACACTAAAATATGTTGCGACCAGTTCTGCAGTTCTAAGGTATTATTTTCGTAGAACCAGCAGAGTTTTTTCTCTGTCCTTTTTCCTTTTGATTGTATGTCTTGTCCATGAGGCTTGGGGAAGCATAGGGATAAAGTAATTCTGACCAGAAAAGTTAAATGTGTAAAGGGCATCCAAACAAATTGGGGTGACTGAGAATCTGAGCACTCATGAAGGAATCAAGAAAACATGACTTTATCTGTTTTAAATCCATTTCCTGATGAGGGACTACTGGGATGAAAATCGGGAATTTCAGGGTGCTTTTTCGGAAAGCTTCTTTTCAGTGCAAGACTAAAGAGACTTCATTATATATTGACATGAAGAGAGAATATAATATTGTTGAATGAAAAATGGAGTTTGCTCAATGATGTATACTTTGATTCTGTTTTTTTTTTTTCTAAAGCTTTAAAAATAGCCATTCAAAGCAAAGTTTGTAATTGGCGTTTCTGACTGCTTCATGGGTGGGATCTGTTTATATGGAATCTAATAGAGTGCCAGCCACATGGCAAGAGCTCAGATAGTGGCCAAGCTCGTTGACAGAGATACTAGCAAAGTTACTCACAGGAGACCAAGGGGTGAACCTTGCTTGTCTTTTGTTCATGGAGACCGTTTTCCTTCTGTCAGTGTAAAGCACATGTAGTTTGATTACCACCTGATTCGCTTGCATTTTGCACCCACATAAAGAGGACAGGAGTGCTTCTTAGGGTGTCTACAGTCTTGTTTTTTTGTTGGAACAGAGTTCCTGATTTGCCTTAATTAGTCCTCTAACAATCTACAAAGGTCAGTGCCAATTGCCTGTTCATTTGCATTTGTAATTGTGATGGCTTCTGATTACATGTTCCTTGTCTTAGTCCTTCCTCTGCTGCTGCTGCTGCTGCTGCTGCTAAGTCGCTTCAGTCGTGTCCGACTCGGTGCGACCCCATAGACGGCAGCCCACGAGGCTCCCCCGTCCCTGGGATTCTCCAGGCAAGAACACTGGAGTGGGTTGCCATTTCCTTCTCCAGTGCATGAAAGTGAAAAGTGAAAGGGAAGTCGCTCGGTCGTGTCCCACTCTTTGCCACCCCCTGGACTGCAGCCCACCAGGCTCCCCCGCCCCTGGGATTTTCCAGGCAAGAGTACTGGAGTGGGGTGCCATTGCCTTCCCAAGTCCTTCCTCTAAGTATATGCTAGTATGTCTGCTCCTCCTCTCACGTGTGTGTGCACACACACATGCACACACACACACACTCCTCCCCCCTACCAGTGTGGAAGCTAAGGCTCCATCTCTTCATACAAGACAGCTTTGTAGTGATAGCACCGCCTTCCCTGCAATGTCAGAGTCTGTTATAAAGAAGCATCTTGGAGAGGCTGTTGCTCCTAAGTTAGGAATGTCCTGAAGCCAGAGTCAGGGCAATTACATGGATACCAGGCAAGACCTCTGAGAGCCATTATCCAAGAGCTATTTTGACTGGAGTCATTGTTGTTGTTCAGTCGCTAAGTTGTGTCTGACTCTTTGCAACCGCATGGACTGCAGCATGCCAGGCTTCCCCGTCCTTCACCATCTCCCTAAGTTTGCACAAACTCATGTCCATCACGTCGGCGATGCCATCCAACCATCTCATCCTCTGTCGCCTCCTTCTGCTCTTGCCCTCAATCTTTCCCAGCATCAGGGTCTTTTCCAGTGAGTCAGCCCTTCGCATCAAGTGGCCAAAGTATTGGAGCTTCAGCTTTAGCATCAGTCCTTCCAGTGAAAATTCCCACCAAGCTTGTTTCCTCTCTGTCTTCTCCAGAAGAGATAAGCACATGTGCCAAGACATTCCACCTTTTAGAAATGATCTGAGATCTGGCTGCAGTAGCCTAAGTTACAGTGATTATCATTCATTTACCCATTCGTTTTTCTGGATCCACCATTTAGTAGTTGCTTTATTTTTATGGGAGGTTCAAAGCTGCCAGGGTTTTGGGTTTAATTTCAGTGTATGACACTGGAGCATATGTTCCCCTATATAATATACTGGGCTGTATGTATGACTATACATTGCCTGTCCTCCTCGTTGGGGCACTCAAGCTGTCTTACTTGCTGTCCCCTCGGTAGGTAGTGGTGGGTTCCCTCACGGCCACCCCACACTGCCCTCTCTGAGAGGTGCCAACACTGTGGCTGCTGCCTTCCAGGAGGGCTGATACCGAGTGGCCCAGCAAAATGTAGACGAACGTAAAAAGGAGAGACCATGAGTCCTTGTGGAGGGGGGCGGTGGGTATTGAGGGTGAGCGTTAGAGGTCTCCTGTTCAGGGTTGTAAGCATGCCAGAGAGCTCAGAAACATAGGGATCCCCACGGCAGACAGAGAATGTCCTGTCCCACGTGGTGTTATGTCAGGGAAACATTTATGGGGGGTCCTTTTGAAAGGGGGGATCCAAGAAGCTTGAACGAGGGAAACTCGTCCCTCAGGTGAGCATGGGAGCTAGCCAGCGAGTGGGGTCGGGGCTCTGCCTCGGTGGGTTGGGGATGGTGGTCATCACTCACTGCCCCTGTCTCATGGGCATGTCTTCGTTCCAGCCTCTTCACACCGTCCTGTGCTGCTCAAATGTCATTTTTCAAGAGAAACAATGATTTGAACTTGTTATGCCTTCAGACATGCCTGAAGAATCCGTTTCTTGGGCCACTTACGCTCTATATTAATAAACTTGCTCCTGACCTTGGTAGGGGGCCCAGGAGGAAAGTGGAGCATGCATTGGTCTCTCTGTTCACAGAAATAGCTCAAAGCCTTCTCAGAGTCACGGATGTTAAGGAACCCCCTTCAAACTGTGACCCAATTAGGAGAATTATAGTCCTGCATGATTTTTTTTTTTCCCAAACACTGACTAGCAGTGGGAAGTTTTCTGACCGCCCACATCAGAGTAGGCGCAGTCCAGAGCCTCCTGCTTCTGGGGTTTCTCGACCCTCTGAGAGCAACAAGGGAGCATCTCCAGGTTCTCAGCCTGTTCGGCGCGACAGCCACGAGCCCCCTGCGGCTGTTTAAGTTTAAATTAATTAAAGTTAAATAAAGATTTACAATCCAGTCTCTCTGTCATACCAGCCAGATTTCAAGGGCTTCTTAGTTACATGTGGTTCACGGCTGCCTTAGGGAAGGGGACAGATTAATCGACCAGTTGGGAGTTTCTAGTGGACAGCGCTGGCTGGCCACGGGGCACGTGATACGCTTGCCCTGGCGCTGGCTGCCTCACTGGGATCCCACTGGCCCAGCCTGGATTTGGGCTGCCCTTTCCATAAAGAAACGGACATGGTGCCCACGTGCCTCCTGCTTCCTGTCAGGCTGAGTAAGGTGTGTTCTGTAGCGCCTTCCCCTCTCTGTTTCTGCTGTTTACCACTCCCCCCTCCTCGATTTTTCTCCATATGAGAGAAGCACGTTTTCAAATAGGCATTTACTTTTGGTTTTGCCACTTAAGCCTCATCCATTAGCAGTTTTGAGGGAGTTGGAAAGGACTTTGTCAAGATGTAGCCTTCAGAGTGGATGTTAAAGGGCTTTTTATAGTTTTACATTTCCAAACTATCTTGAGACCTTTTGTGTGTCTGTTAATAAAAAAGAGCTGTTTATCACTTTTAACAGATACTTGACTTCTGCTCTAATCAGAATATTAGAGGTTGGATAGTATGTGATTTTTCTGGGAACAAGCCTGTCTGTTGTCTTCACTCAGCTTTATCCAGATCTGTCGTCATCTCGTGAAGACAGAAAAAGAATCTATGTGCTTCCCTCTCACCATTTTGCTCAGTTTAAAACCCTCTGCTTGGGACAGGCTTTTTCCTTTCAGACTGCCTTAGTTTGCTTAGAGCTGCCGAAATGAAAAGCCATAAGCCGAGTGTCTTAAACAATCCAAGTTCACTTTTGTGCAGTTCTAGAGGCTGGAAGTCCCAGATCAAGGCGTTGGGAGGTTTCGTTTTTCCTGAGGCCGCTCTCCTTGGAGCACAGAGGGCTGTCTTCTCCTCTTCTCACAGCCTTCGCCCTGCTCTCAGGCCTGTCTGTCTGTCTCTCTCTCTCTCTGTGTCGTAATCCCTTCTGCTTATAAGGACGCCAGCCAGGGTGCCCTAATCCAGTCTATCACTCATCTTTAACTTAATCACCGTCTTAAAGGCCCTTTCTCCAGATACAGCCACATCTGAGGTTCTGGGGGGTTACAGCTTCAACGTATGAATCTGGGGAACACATTTTAGGCCGTAACCACCCACTTCCTGACATCTGAGTTCAGTGTCTTGTTCCTTTTTGGATGTGGAAGGAGGACAGGAGGCAGGGGCGGAGGGTGACGGGGAGACCCCGGACCTTCCTGCCGCGGGGTCGGTGCCTGCTGGTCCCTCCGCAGCTTCCTGCTCCCAGATCTTGGTCCTAGGGGTGGGCCCTGGTCTGTGAAGAAGCAGAGCAAGCTCCCTGGCAGGGGGCTCTGGAGGAAGTGCCGCCTGCTTAGGTCAGAAAAGAGGTCAGAGCACTGTGCCCGCTGAGCTCATCTGATGGGGAGCAGCGCTCTGCCTGGCTTGTCCTAACACCGCCTCCATCCAGACCTGCCACTGATGAGTCCCAAGGGCGCAGCCAGCCCGTGGAGGGACATTCTCGCGCCTGTGAAACTTGGCGACCTACGCCCCAGGACAGCTTGCCCCTCTGTACGCTAAGGAGAGCGGCCTCAGGAGAAACGAAACCTGCCAACGCCTTGATCTTGGACTTCCAGCCTCTAGAACTGTGGGAAAGTGAACTTGGGTTGTTTAAGGCACTCGGCCTATGGCTTTTCGTTATGGCAGCTCTCCAGTACACTGTCGCCTATGAGGCTCAAGTGCAAGGATTTACATAAGGAGCCTCTCCTGTCTGTTACCCACTGGCACTTTTAAGAATAAGCACAACCTCCTTGTGGATTTGTGGATGGTGTTTAGTGGTCTCGTTTTTTGTTTATTTGGGGGGTGATTTTTTTGCTCTGGTTAGAGTAAATGCCACCCCCCTTGTCACCTTCTGTGACCTGCTTTGGAGAATTCCATACCATGTCTATTGGTTGGGCTTCCATCCAGAGGATCCCAGTTGCCACAAGTACGGAAGGCTTCTGACTCCCTGGTTTTCCTATGTTGGTGTTGAGTCCTCCAGACCTGGCACTCTAGAAGGGCCCTGGTATGTAAGCCTTCACACTTCCCATTTAGGGCCCACCCCTCATGTGTAGCCCTAGGGCAGGTCCGTCTTCACCCCCCAACCCTCATCTTTCCCAAATGCGAACCCAGGACCCAGACTTCACAGCTGACCTCCCAAAGGGCCTTCCTCTATGAGAGTGTAAAGCAAGGGCGTGTTCATGGCTTCTCAGCCATCATAGGTCTCAAGTCTCCAGGTTCCCAGATTGAGTGCTTGTTGTAACACGTGGCTGCCATACTAGATGGTACAGACAGAGGGCATCTCTCTCGCTGCAGGAGTCCTCGTGTGCTCTGCTGCTGTCCATCAAGACTCTTCCCTCAGTGTCTTGCCTTCTCGCTGGGGGGTGACAAACTCACCCAAGGGACCAGCAGCACTTTGCCCCAGGGACAGGGTTCTTCGTGTCCAGAAAGGACTATGATCCACTGCCGGATCCTTTCTGGGTAGAAACCAGGAAACCTGTAAGGCAGGGCAAAAAGGGGCAGCAGTCATTTGTGACTCTCCAGCCCATCGAGTGCAAACCTCAGTCTTCTCTGAGAACTGGCAGTGATTTAAGTGGTTTTCCTAATATTCAAAAAACGCTTTGATGATTTTCCTGTTCAGGTCAGTCCCAGTGGCACTGGAAACCCCACAGTGTGGAAGGGCAGCCCTGCTCTGGGGGCCGGGGCTTGGGGGTCTGTGCTGGCATGACTCCTGGCCTTGTGAGACACTCGGGATGAGGGTGTAGCCTGGTCATAGGCCATGTGTGTGTGTCCACCCCAACGTTTTCATGCTAGTTTTGTAGTAGGCATGAGTCTTAAATTGTTAACAAAACTGCCAAAAAATTCAAAACTGTATAGGCACTTCAATTCAGAGCAAATAAAAATTGGGGCTGATTTTGGAGTTCAGGAGGGAGAGCAGGGCTCAGGAGGGGGCCACTTGCTGAAGAGTTTGCAAATAAAGAGGCAGAGATGGGGCACTAGTCGGGGAAAGATGTACTTGACTTTCCCTGCCTCTTTTAGACGAGAACCACGGCTGGGGAAAGAGTGACTGGTTCGAGTCCAGGCGTGGAGTTCATTAGCCCTGCAGACACGGAGTGTCCTGAGTGTGGCCCATGATGCTCCGGGCTCTGGGAAAGCTGCCAGCAGGGAGTGAACACAAAGTCTGGACTTTTCCCTCCCGTGAGGGGGAGACAGACGCCAGATAAACAAATAGAGGATGTCAGGTGTGCAAGGTGCTATAAATACAGAGCCCGGCAGGGCAGGGCGAGATGGGTCAGTCGTCTTACATAAGGTGCTCTGAGAAGTCTCCCTGGGGAGGTGACATTGGAGCTGAGCGGAGTGGCCCTGGCAGAGGGCCCAGCGGGTGCACAGCCCCTCAGCCATTTGGAGGGGCAGCGGGAAGGTGGGCAGGGGAGCTGTGGGCGCTGGCAGGCTGCAGGGAAAGGGGGATCAGACTTTGCTCCGATCAGGATGGGAAGGTCGGAGCAGGGCAGTGACAGCGTGACTTCTTCCCCTGTTGAAGCTTCCATGGGAACTTGACCTGCACGACCCCTGGTCTCCCTCCCCATCGCCCCCAGGGAAAGGAGACCCCTCGGGCAGGGAGGGGAGGGCCACCGCAGGGTGCAGCGTGTGCAGGGTCCTTGCAAGCAGGGATGACTGCAAGGAGAACGGGCTGTGCTGGCCTTGCACTGCTTAGAAGCCACTTTCTGGGATCAGTGGCATTCTTTGGAGCTCTCTGGTTTAGCCCAGGGGTCAGTGGTTTTCTCATAAAACAAAATCTGTTTCTGGTGACTCATGACGCGAGTGCGAAGCGCAGGACAGACTTGTGTCCTTTGGACTTGAGGATGCATTGTCTCTGCTACAGCATAAACAACTGAGATGAAGAAGGGGAAGCTGGCTCTGCTTTGGGTGTGTGTCAGGCTGACTATAGTGAAGTAAGAACCTTTCTCCTCCTCCTTCCCTCCACCTGCCGACGGGCAATTCCACATTCCATGCAGAGCCTTGGTATGTCAGAGGGCGATGCGTTTTTCCTGGACTGGAATTCCGTTCCACTATATAGTATCATAATCCAGAAAGTGCTCGGTTCCCAGGAACCTGTGTTCTCTTCGCGTCCCAGATGCTGCGTGTCAGAGGTCATTATCCCGTTCTGGGAGGGCCGAAGACCTTGCTCTGACTTGTGTGTCTGGCCAGCCTGTGACAGACAGGCCTGGTCTATTTCTGCACCCGTCTTCTCCTCCATAGGGATGTGCCCATACCCCAGGCAGATCTGAAGACGTCCTTGGAACACATAAGACCAGGGAGATTTGTGCCCCACTGGTCTGTTTTCTCTGGGCTTTGCTGTCATCAGGAATGCAGACTGGGGTGTGTGTGTATTTCCAGTAGATGGTGTGCAGGCACACAGCCTTCCTTCCCTCCCATGAGTCAGAATTACACAGCTAATTGGGAAATGGTGCTTCTTTTTCAATAAAAAGGGGCCACGCCTCCCCCCTCTGGGTCCTGGTCTTTCTGGGATTGTCAGGCTTGCGTGGAAAGGCCCCTGGAGGGAAGGACGTGGGTTATACATATCACGGGATATTTGGAAAGAATGTTTCAGCCACACCTGGCTGCCGTGTGTGAGGACAAATGTAATTTATTTTAAAAATTTGGCCACAGGCAGCCTTTTCTGTCTGTTTCTTTGGGGCGGGGGGAGTGAGCAGGGGATTGAAGAGAGGCAACGAAGTGATGGTTTGCATTTGTTTTCTTCCAGATTTGACTAGCCAGCAGAAGAGAGATTATCTCTAACGGATATGAAAGGTTTAATCATTTTAATTTTGTTTTTATTAAAGTTTATCATAACTTTTCCCCCCAACGTGCCCTGGTAGAACAGAGCGAGAGAAGAGGAGGTAATATAAATATACACAAACCCCCAAGCTCTTGGTTAATAAACTCTCTCAGGGGCGGGCCCGTGTCGGGAGGAAGCGGCTGGCTGGCTGGGGACAAGTGCTGACCCGGGCATGCCGTGACAACCCTGAAAACGTGGTCAGCATCTCCTAAGCATCCCAGCCCCTCTCCAGCAGATACTTGCCACGGGGAGCTCAAGGCTTTCATTAAGCAGAGAGAGGAAGCTTAACTCTTGTCTTATTCTATCATGATCCTCAAGTGGGCTGGATCCCCAAGCCATTTCTAGCTATAAAGAAGCCTGAATTTGTAGAGAATAATAGAATTCGTTTCCATTAGATTCTTCTGCCCCTTATCATAACAATGAAAATATGTGAACCTGGATATCCTGAAGACTTACTTTAGGTCAGAATCCCTCAGATCTTGTCTGTGTGTGTTGTATGGAACAGCAAGGTTGGGATAAAAATAGTCTTTCATTTTGGGGTAGGAAAACTGTCCTATGCATGATGGTGACGGAGCAGCTAGGATCCTAGATGAACAGGGCTGTTGGCTCGTTTTCCGTTCAGGGCAGTAAAAATAAGCTTATGTCAGAGTCAGTTGTCCCAAATCACCTGTGTGTGACTGGAGTCCCTTGGAACCTCGTCTCCTCCATGGCTGGAAGACCCCATGGAGGCAGGGGTTTTTGGAATCCCAGCACCTAGACCAGGCAGGATGGTGCACGGCCTGAGAATGAGGAAATGGTGTTCGTGCCTGTGTTCATGAGGCTGGAAATCTTTCCTGCACACCTGAGCCACTCTTTAAAGCAGCAGAATGAAAGCATTGTCATCTTGTTAAACCTGGCTTAAGCAGATAGCTCACTTAACCTGGGATGCGTACCAGTCCTGAAGTTCTGGGCTACGTCTTTGCAGCACTTTCTCTGCCATTGTTGCGGAAGGTGGTCAGTTCATCAGTGGAGAAGCAGCTTTTCTAGTGGCGGCTGCACCTCTCCTTCCTTGAATCAAGTAGAAACTGCTGAGAGGCGGCTTTGCCTCAGCCGCTGTGTGAGAGTGAATGACTGGGCCCCACACAGGCTGTGTGGGCAGGCACGTGCTCCATACAGGTTCCCTTAGGAGCTTCTGTGAGGAGCGTGGTGGGTGGAAGGCTTCCAGAAACAAGCCTCCCTTCTGAGAAAGAAACCCAGAGCTCAAAGGCTATCCCAGGTTTGCAGGCCTCTGCCGTGCCCTTGCCAGTGCGCTTCATGTGGGAGAGAATGCCAGCAGCCCAGCGGCCTGGCATTTTGGAATTCTTTTATGGGAGTTCTTGAACTGGTGAGGGGCAGCTTTCCTGGTCACACAAATGCAGGCCTATGTCATTCCCTGCAGGCTCTTACCCCGCCCCTCCCGCTGCTAAGCTGCCCTCCAGGAGAGGAGAGACTCAGATACTCCCTCATCTGGACTTTTGTCTCAGATTGGACTGGATGGCCGCAGAACTTCTGGTTTGTGTATGCGGCCTTAATCTCACATATTCAAAGCTTTGTATAGACTATGAAGATAGTAGAAGGTGGGGAAACAAAACATATGTATGTTCTTTTATCTCATAACTTGAACCCGTGAGCCGCAGAGCCACCCCAGAAGTGTCTTAAACAAATTAGGGGTTCCATTTTCCCCCACATAAGCCGACTTGGGAGGAGGGCCGTCTAGTGCAGGAGTGAAGGTGCCGCAGGTCAGCGGGGACCCAGCTTCCTTCCATCTTTCCTCTCAGCCATCCCCATGGTCTCAGGGATGGCCGCGCTCCATCTGTGCCCTGGGCAAGGGGAAACAGGAAGGGCAGGAGTGCACTTGCTGCCCGAGTTTGCCCCTTCCAAGAGCTTTCCCCGAGCACCCAGTTACTTCCACTTGCATCTCATTGGCTGGAATTTGGTCACGTGACTCTCTCTGGACTCACAAGAGACTGGGAGATACTGATTTTAACTAGAGGGTATTGCCACCCTGAGTAAAGTGAGTGCTCAATTCACAAGAAAGAGCAGTTGTCAGGAAGGCAATTAGGAGCCTCTGCCACCCATCGTTTAAAAGATGAGGAAGGATTAAGTCAACTGTGTTATGAAAATGTAGTGGAAATCTGGGTGGCCATTAGGAATAATGTTCTTGATTAATATTTAAGGACATGGAAGAAAGCTCAATAGACAGGGAAGCAAGACCCCAAATCATATAATTGTCCTAGTTTCCTTTAACATATATATAAATATACTGAGATGTTATCGCTGATTATGGGCAATTTTTACTTCCTTCACACTTTTTTGTATTTTCAAGATTTTCAACAATAGGCACTTATTGCTTTTATGATCGGGGGGAAAAGGCAAACTTTAAGTGTAAGGAATAGAGAACTTGGTAATTACTATCTCGTGTATGAAATATACTTGATGGAAAAAATAAAATGAGTAATAAAGGGGAAAATCTATAAACCTGTAGTGATAATGGAATGATGATGAGTAACTGTAGTGCTATGGATTCATCAAGAACAAATCCCATCATACTAATAAGATAAAAGGAAATAATGTACATCAATTCTCATTGCAAAGGGAAGTTGTGTTGTGCAAATGCAAACTTATATTCTGGAGGCTGTAAATGTACTTCAGAGGCATCCTCCATCTCCAAGCATGCTTTCAAGGTGACTCAGGCAGGGGCTATTCTTTGCCCTATTTTAACTCTGGAAATTTGGGGTGGGGTTGTTGAGGTTTGCAGCTGTTCAAGCTCCAGTTCATTGTAAACACTAGTTACTGTGGAAAAATATAACAGAATAAGAGAAATGACCCCTGCCTGTCATAATTTGGGAGGATATCACCCACCCACACACATGCATGCATGCATGCAGGCATACACAAACACATATGCACATGATTAACACAGTTCACGGTGGTCCGTGGTAATCACGATAGTGGGGCAGGACAATAAAGACCCTGGGCCTTCTGAAGTGTGAGGAATTCTTGGCTGGAATCATTGGGGCAGCTCCAAGGAGCAGGTGAACCCAATCCTGGTAGCTGCAGGTAGAGTAAGATGCTTGGGGTTCTGGGCAAGTTCAGGAATTTGGTTGGGGCCAGGGAGCAGGCCATTCAGCTGAAGAAGGAACCCTGGGCAAGCACCACAGGCTGCAGACCCATCTCCTTCTGTTGATCATATCTAGTTTCTTCCACTTTCCCCTGCCCCACACCAGTATGCCCCTGTGAGAGGCAGACAGAATTGCGAGTATGAATATCATAGGTGTATTACAAACAAATACATCAAGGACTTCCTGGCAGTCTGGTGGTTAAGACTCTGTGTTCCCAATACAGGAGACACAGGTTCCTTCCCGGGTCAGAGAACTGAGATCCCTCATGCCACCTGGTACTACCAAAAAAACCAAAAAAAACAAAACCATACCTCAAAACTACTGTTTCTCCCAAAACCTCCTAATCAAATTCTGAGCCTAAAGAGAAATGTTTATATGTGTTGAATTCTGACGACGAGAAAGACTGATAAGCAGGGATAATACATTGATTTCTAGGCTGTTTGTGTTGAGGGGAACTGCACGTGCTGGTGCTGGCAAGAGTTCTGTTTTTATCCAACATTTTCATTGGTAACTTGAAAACAAATAGTGAATGAAATTTACATACAATCTAAAATATTTATGCAATAAAGTGTGTAATTGCCAATACTAAAGAATACAGAAAATATATAATGGGACTAGAGAGGTTAGGAATCTTACTGCATTTCCTTTTCAATTTGTATTTTTTTTTTGGTCCATGGTTTTCCAGCAGTTAGTTGTGATTTTGGTGTTTTCATGAAAGGGGGTGAGCTTACCTCCTTCTACTTGTCTCTGCCTCTCAATTTTTACTTAATTTTTTAAAAATATAATTTCAGACTTACAGAAAAGTTAAGATTAGAAAGAATTCCTGTATATCTTTACCCAGATTTCCCAAATGTTCACATTTTAGCACATTTGGTTTATCAGTCTCTCTCCTCCTCACACATTCTCACTCTCTATATGCCTACTTAGGACACACACACACACATAGATATTCACTGTTATCTTTTCTGCCCATTTCAGAGTCAGTTTCAGACATGGTGCCACTCGATTGCTAAAGATATTAGTGTATTTTCCAAATGTATATTTGGAAATGTATATGGGAGAGGGTGATGGACAGGGAGGCCTGGCGTGCTGCGATTCACGGGGTCGCAAAGAGTCGGACACGACTGAGTGACTGAACTGAACTGAACTGATATTAGTGTATATTTCCAAAGAACAAGGGCATTATCTTACATAACTGCAGAAAAGTTATCAAAATAAAAAAATTAACATTAATACAGAAGCACCAGGTCGTCTGCAGGTTGTCTTCAAATTTTCCCTATTTTCCCAGTTATATTATTTATATGGAAAAAAAAAAAAAACCACACAGGCCACAAGCTGTATTTGGATGTCCAACTCTTTTTAAAAGAGTCCTATAATCTAGGACAGTTTCTCATTCTTTCCTTTGTCTTTTACAGACTCAACATATCTGGTGAGGACAGGTTAGTTAATTTGTAGAGTGCCCTTCAACTTGAGTGTGTCTAACGTTTCCTCATGATTCGAATTGGGGTTTGCATGTTGATAGAAGTTCCCCAGAAGCGATGTTGCTTTTCTTCTAGTACACTGTATCAAGAGAGACATGGTATTGATTTGTCTCTTTATTGGTGATGTCAACTTTGATCAGTTAGATGCGGTGACAAATACTGATTCGTTATGTTAGTGAAGAATTAGTAGTTAACAGTGATTATTTATCCATTGTAAAATTACTATTTCCCCCTTTGTAACTTATGAGGATCTAGTAAAAGGATACACTGAGTATATTTAATAAGGAATTGAATTTTTTAATGGAATTATTTGGAAAAATATATAGCAAATAAAAATCAATAGGAAGAAATCTTTGGCAAAAAAGTAGTATAGTCATTAAAGTTGACTTTTCAAGCTTATAATTTATCAATTTCTAGATGATTAAGTAATTCGATAATCCAGTATATGGAAGGAGTGAAAAGAATTCTCAGAAGTGTCACCTGATGGTAGAAGTGAATGAGAAGCATTGAAAGTAACTAAAGGAGAGATCCTAGTGAAAGAAGGAAGTGTAGCATTAGGGGGCCGGATCCTGAAGAGCAGGGTCTTAGAAATGTGCAAGTTGGGGCTGTGATAAATCTAATTCAATTCTAATCCCATTGTTTAAGGCAAGCGAGCACCTCTTGATCTCATGAGTGTACTCAGGAGTAAGTGGGCCCCTGGTCCCGGGGGTCCCCGTCAGGACAGGGTCAGTAGACGCGTGCAGAGTGCAGAAGGGAAGGGGGGCTTCTGTGTCTGCCGGCTGCTCGGTGTTTCTGCTTCCCTCCACTCCACAGTGCTCTAATGTAAGCCTAGGAAGGGCATTGATGAGCTTTCACTTCCTCTCAGCCAAGCCTAATGAAGTTCTCGGTCCTGGTTTCCTGCTGTTCATCTCCTCTCTCTGAGGCACGCAGGGGAAAAGGCCCCTCTTTGCCCTGGGGTGGCTTGAAAGTACAGCCCCGTCTTCACCTTCCACTCTTTCCTCTGACGGGCTCTGGTGGAACCACAGCCTCCTCATTTTTCTTCTTCATGTATCAAACTGCAGGTAGCTTTCCCTCCTGTCCATTGTTAGAATCCCTGACCCACTCTTACCTGTCTTCCTTTCCAGAGGTGATTATTCCTTCTCTCATCTTCAAGGCTGTACAAACCGTAGGGCCCTGCCTCCCAACCCCTTAAGTGAACAGAGGTCTAGTGAGCCTTTAGCGGAACAAGCGAGATGGAGAAGCCGGACGGGACGTGCTCTATGCCCAAGGTGGCTCACTGTCTAACAGAAAAAGATTCTTACAAAGACCACTGCCATGGGCTCGGAACTCTGCTGATAATGTAAAGGGCTTGGGGATGTTCTCGTGTCCGTATCTTGAGTGTGAACAGATGGAGAAGGTGGAAGTAATCCCCCAGTGGGACCAGCGTGAGCCGTGTTCTCCACGACAAAGGGAGCTCAGACTTCCCTCTAGGGGAGCCGGGAGCCATGAGATGCTTAGCAGAGTCACATGACCTCACCCTCTTTTAGGCAAGCAACACTGGCTCCTGGGTGGAAGATGGAGGGGTTTGAGCTGTGACAGATGAGGATCTGAGCCAGTGGAAGCAGGGAGTGGGGGTGGTGGCATGAGTGAATGCTCGGTGCTGTCGAGGTGGTTCCATCTGGGACACGTGGAGGGCAAGCAGCTAAGGATGGTTGTATGGTATCTGGTGGGCACTGGTACTCCAAGTAGGAGAGAGCAAGTCGAGATGGAGGTGTGGGTGAAGAAAGAAGTTGTCGTTGAGCCCTCTTCATCTGCCTCATCTCCCAGTTTTCGTAATGAACATAATGAATATAATTCTTAATCTCTACTTCAGAACCTTTCACATAATTATAATTATGTACTGTTTATTTATCTCATACTGTTATGAAAAGATTTGACAGCCTTGTCTGGCTGATTATTTAATACCTGCTTACTGTTCATCCCCAGACTCGTAGACGTCTGTGTAACACGGGCCCGCGTCTTAGGCTGCTTGTGCGGCGCCTGGGCTGGGGCTTGTCCCGCTGAGAGGCAGCTCAGCCAGTTAGTGTCCTCCTTGCTCGAGTGCTTCGGGTCCTGTGGCTGGCTGCGAGCCTGCCCCGCCCCACACACGTGCTACGCCGTGTCCTCACTGCTGCTGCCTCTTCCCCGCGTCTCTAAGCGGCAGCCCCCTTTCTACAATTAGTGACAACTTGCCAGGTCTGTGCCCTGACCGGGGGCACCTTCCGAAGAGGAAGGCTGCCACCTTGAGAAAGAAGTACCTCCCAATCACGTCCGGCATCTTCTTGTTTCTGGGAACGATCATCCTCTTGCAGGGTCCACTGCTCTTCACCTTGGCCAGAAATTGGGCAGGACGTGACTCCACGAGCCAAAACAGATGATCCATCCAGAACAAACGTGGATTACAAGTTTAAACCGCCGTCGGCAGCAAACCGAAGGAGAGTTGAGCTGATCTTTGGCTCCAGGGGGCCCTAGCGCTTAGCAGCATTGCGGCGTTGCTTCTTATGGTCTTCGGAGTTGGACGTGGCTTATCTTCCGAAGGTTGCGTCTTCCCACCCTCTGCTAGAAGGGGGCGCCCTTGAGAGACCGTGCTTGTCTTCCTCCTCAGGGTGACCCGGAATGCGCCGCTCTGCTTTGATGAGGTGCGCGTTTCCGTTTTCCTCTCATTCTCGGACTTCCCCCAGCCCCGCTTGAGGAGGGCTGCTGTTTCTAAATTTAGTGAAGCTACTCAGGGGTCTATCACATAACGTGCTACCCTGCCGTCACTTGCTGTGTGGAGTAGAACCAACCAAAGGTGTGCTTTTGTCAGCAGAGTCGCGGGTGACAGGGCTCCGGAGCGTTTAGGGCTGGGGCAAAGAATCCCGACCTGACCGGCTTACGCTGTGTTCCCGAGACTTAACACTGAACCCACCAAGCCATTTTGGCTCAGCCTGTAGCTGGGAAACATGAATTCGTGTCATGAGATGCAGTCTCAGTGTGCAAGCAGCCTCCCTCCAAACTAAGGATGGGAGACACGCTTATCATTTTTAAAATTGCAGTGCTTATATAAGTGGTTGAGAAACCCCATACCTTTAAGGATGAGGCCCCCTCCCTCCAAAGACAACAACTATTCATATTTTTCAGGGTTTCCTTCTAGAAAGACTGTAATTTAGGGAATCTGAATATCGAATGCTTATTCTGTCATTTCCAGGTCGTTTTTCTGACTTCAGGTAGAGCTGGGCTACAGTTGGTGGGTTTGTACCTGTGTCCATGATGGAGGGGGGGAATGGAGGTGGGTTCCATGAAAAAAAAAGTCTCTCTTGCACACTGAATGTTTTCAAAGAGATGAGATCGCTTTGAAGCAAAGCGTGGGATGGGGTGAAAAGGCCCCGCGAATAGCATAACCGTGACCTTGGCCCACAGCATTTGGCTCCACCGAGCGGTGGAGATGCGGGCTTGCTGGTGGAACTGGGGAGAGCCCGTCCCAGCAACGAGAGCACTCATTCGTTCTGGGTTGAAGGTGACCCTGACCCTACTCTGACCCAGCGCCCACCTCCTCTTCTGCATCTCCTCAACTCCAAGGAAACACCCAGGTTCTCGTCCTCTCTCTCACAGCAAACACAAGGGGACTTTCAGATCCGACCTGGTTTCAAGACCTTTTAGGAGTCGCACGGCGGTTTAGATCCCAGCTTTTCTGAGCTGGCTGACTTTGGTTAAGTTACATAATCCAGGCATTCTTCGCCCTTCCAGGTAATCTGATACACGAAGTGGTCCCTCAGCTCAGGAAAATGCCCGGATACGAAAGATTCTATGTGTCTGCTTCCGGAACTCCCAACAGCACGCCTCTGAAGCATCAGTTCTTTTGTCTGCAAGCAAGGGGCACTCATTCACAGTTTGGGGTCTGTCTCTAATTCTCTCGTGACGGTTAAGTGAGAGAAGATATATAAAAGGGTCATCCTTCACATGAAGTCCAGCACACAGCTCAGCCACGTTCGTTCCTTTGTCCCTCATTCACTCTCACCCTCCGTCTCTGTCCCCCACATGGCTGTGCCTTGGCCTCCAGTACACTGGCCAAGGGAGGGTTAGTCTCATTTCATTTTTGGATCATTTGTTAGGATAGAACCTTGCCAGATTTTTTTTTTTTTTTTTTTTTGGTCTGTCCACAATGATTTCTTTGTCCTTTCTTCCCCGCCTCCTCTTAGGGCATCTCACGGCCGTAAGCATCGTGTTATCTCTTTCATCTGCAGCTCTCTGATACCCGTTTCTTTCCTGCAGGAGGGACTGAGCTCAGAGAAGCTCCCCGTCCGCCTCTTCCACTCCCACTGTCCTGGAGTCACGGAGTCCCCACGATGGCGTGGCCTCTACCCTTGAGGGCAGTGGAAGCCCTGCTCCAGATTTCATGCTTCAAACAAGCATGAATAGTATAACCATGACCTTGGCGCACAGAGCACTGGGCTCCAGTGAGCAGTGGAGATGCGGGCTCACTGGTGGGACTGGGAAGAGACTGTCCCAGCAACGGGAACACTTGTTTGTTCTGGGTTGAAAGTGACCCTGACCTCAACTGTAGCATCTGACATTTCCAAAAAAGCTTGTCCTGTGGTTGATGGTTTTTTTAAACATTTTTATTTAATTTACGTAGGCTGCACTGGGTCCTTACTGCAGCATGCAGGCTCCTCTGGTTGTGGTGCATGGCCTCTCTAGGTATGCCATGCATGCTTAGTTGTGGCATATGGGATCTAGTTCCCTGACCAGGGATGGAACCCGGACCCCCCGGGGGTGACATTCACTTCACTCACTAATGTGAGTGGTTCCACCACATTCTTGGAGGAGAGATCTTAATGTCCCTTTATCTTTGCTGATATTACTCTTGGTAGAGAGATTTGGATCTGCAGAAGGGGGGCATAATGTATGACAGTCTGTGACAAGATGGCCCTGTGACTGTAGGGACCTGTAGCTACCAAGACACTTCCAGAAGAGCGATGTAGATGTTCACAGCACAGGGGACTTACATGTCAACACTGCCGGCTGGACGTGGATTAGAATTGTTTGAATGGGAAAGGGATGGTGGTGGGGAGCAGAGAAAGCCAGCTGGCTAGTTGCTGTCAGCGAGGTAAGAGAAGGTGAGGAAAAGAAGTGCAGGTGGTGTGTATAGCTTGGGAAACCCTGCGCGGCCATAAAGGCAACTTGAGAGACGTCAGAGGAACAGCCAGGCTTGGGTAAAGGTCTGGAAAGGAAGGGCGACTGAGGGTTTAACTAAAGCCTGTCCTGTGCAGGGGGGAGATCCACAGGCTCCAAAGGTGACCTAAAAAGTTTGCAAATTATGAAGGATGCAGAGAGGGACAAGTTTTTATTGTTGGTTAAGTGATGGGAAGGGAAAGCAAGAGTGAACTTAGCAAGTCTTCTAGAGTTGTAAAATATGTGGATGTGCAGCTTCCCAGAGGAAAACGGAGACATTCGAACTAATCCGCGATGAATCTAGAGGAGGTCTCTGAGCACCACCCCAACCCACTCCCTCAGGGTGCCCTGCTCAGATGGGCTCCACATCTCCCCAGTTTTCGACAGAAGGTAGATTTTCTAGATGGGAATCTGCATCTGTTAAAAATAATGGACAGAGAGCCTAGTATGATTTATTTAAGTAGGGAAGGCTGAGAGGGAGGGACTTGGTTTGGAAAGAAGAGGAAAAATTTCTGCTGGTGGAGAACCAAGTTCTTCCCGCCCTGTGAGGGGTTGCAAACGTCTGTCACAGGGGAGAGGCAGGCAAGTAAGAACTCTCAGCCCCCAGGTAGGGCCTTTAAAGTAAGTTTCTTTCTTCCTGGTGTGTGTTGTTATTCATCACCTGTTTCTGTACACTAGACTTTGAGCCTCTTGCCTGCAGGTCAGTACCACCACTGGGGCTGGGGCCTCCCTAAATAAACCCTCCTGACTTCAGGAATATGAACAAGCAGCAGCTAGACAGATGTGTTCTTACATCCCTGAGCAGAAGTGGCTGTAATCAGAGTGCCTTGTTCCATCTGACCGGTGTCCTGTGCGTTCTCGTGTGACTGGCCAGCCCTTTGTCGACTGCAGAATGGTGCCCTGGACTCTGCCTGGGTTTTCATGAAGATGGCGAGCTTCAGCCCATGGTCTCATGTGCTGAAATTCACGTGAAGTTAAAGCTATATTTTAAATTCTCATAGTGTCTACATTTCCCTCCATGGGAGACAGAAAAAAAAGAGGGGCCTTGTTGATGGACCAGCAGATTTCCAGAGATTTTCACCACAGCTGTAGAAGGGAAGTTGCAGGAAGGAAGCTGAGGTGGTGATGGGCGGTGGGCTTTCGTCTCGTGGCCCCATGTGGCCTCGCCGAGAGGATGATGGTTGTCATGGAAACGTACACCCACAGACAGGCCTTTGCCCCGTTTCCACCCACAGGGACTGGAATGGAGAGAATGGCTGAGTTGGTGAGAGGGAGAAATAAGGAGGATTGGTCCAGCCGTTTATTCATCTGAGTTGGATATTTCTGGAGAGAGTTAAGTCAGCATCTTTTTGGTAGAAATGCTGCCTTAAAAAAAAAAAAAAAAGACAAGCAACTTCAAGGTGAAAGTTCCCTTTTTGGAAACATGAAGTTACATTGTCTGGTTGGAGTCGTCCAGTCAGCATGGGGGTGGGGGGTGCTTACAGGGAGAAGGCAGCAGGGGAGAGCGTGGGGGCCGGCTTGGGAATGGCCCCGCGTGGCAGCCCCGCCCATCTGCCAGCGAGGTGGCCTCGGGAACCTGCTGTGAGAAGCAGACAGAGGCTGAAGCTGAGCTGGGCATAGCTTTCTAGATTAGCTCCCCCAAATGGCCCTGTGTGGACTGGCTTGGGGCTGAGGAGGAGGCCAGCCGGCTTTCTGGAAGGGGAAGCCTGCCCTGCTGGCTGGGCAGGGACTGCACTGCGCACACCTCTGCCCTCCACCTCGCCTGGGTTGGGGCAGCTGGTGCATAAAGGGGGCAGCCTGTCCACGTCTCTCCTTGCCTCTGCACAAATTGGAAACGACTAACCTTGCCATATTTAGTGCAGCGCTAACGGCCACTCGCCTCTAAGGGGTAATCATGCAGGCATAAATTCGGAAAGTTGCTAAGCTATGAGCGGTCTTATGAGCATTAAAAGTGTCCTCTTTGCCAGAAAGGTCATTCATAACTTGGCTACCCTGCTGATGTACAGTCAGTGATATTGATTGATTAATGTATAAAAGCACCAGATCCATTTGCTTCTATGAAAGAGAATAAAGTGCAGTCGACTTTCTCTGTATTTTCACCTCATCCTTTTGTTTGAAGGACATTTTTTCCCCCTTCTTTTTGTTTTGCCGGCTAGGTTTAAGGGGGTTACAGAAAGCCAGTTTCTGCCAAGTAATGTGTTCACAAAGGGAACATTGATTCACATCAGTGTCGCTTGAATTACCCTTAAAGGTTTGCCAAGGAGTTGCTCTTACATTAACCTTCTGTTCATGAAGGAAGAAGTAAATATATAAGTCATAAAGTCAAGTTCATCGCTTTGGATTTAGTTTTGGACCCGATCTAAACTAACGTCTTCCGTGGCTGATTGGGTTGAAGGGCATTGCCCAGAAAGTCCCCTGTTCATTTTGGGGAGGGGTACGGGCTGGGAGGAGGTAAAGGGAAGCAAGTCCAGCCCCACCGCCTGAGCCCTCCTGGGAACCAGATCAGGGAACCACTGCTGAGAATGTACTTCCAGAGCAAAGGTTAGTTCTGTTTGGCTGCTCACGTTTAGGCTGACGCTGTGCTCCCTTCCTCACTCTCAAAGCAGTTCATACAATCAGGTGGTGGAAATAGCAAGAAAGACCTTTCTTTGTCTGGAAGGTGAAGGATTCTGGAAGCTGACTGGGCATCTCGAGTTCAGTGGGATGAGTTAGCTAACCGGTCTTGAGAGCCATCCTCGACTTTGCCAGTTGTTCACAAACCTAGCAGGGCAGTAGGCTGCAGTTGGGAAAAAGAACTCCTCTGCTTTTTATTTTAACCTCAAATTAAGTGTATTTACTTATACTTGTTGTTGTTTTAATTTTTCCATTATCCAGGCAGTCTGGAAAGTTTCCTGTTCTTAAAAAACCAAAATGGTGTTGGTGGGCTCTGGGACCTAGAGCATATTGATCGCCATGTAATTTGGGGAGCCGTGGGTATTCTGTAGGGTAGAGCATTTTGCCAGCTAATGGGCTCCTCCTGAGGTTTCTTGCAGTGACTTATGAGAACTGTCTGGAAGATAGCCCTGTGCTGGGCACGTCTGAGGGCGTCTGTCCGTTCAGCTGACCGGCCATCTTGGATTCTTCAGCATCTGCCGTGACCATTTGCAGAGTTGAAGGCATTTCCAAACAGTGTCTGAAGGAGGCTGGGAAGCCAAGGGAAGGTGGAACTCTGGAACGTAGGCTGCACTGAGCTTGAGGGAAGTGCTGTCTGAAGCATGGCCTGCAGGTGCCAGTGTGGAGCTCCTGGATCGGCTGCCCTGGTGGGGAATGAACGCTGGTCAGTCGGCCTGTCTGTCCTTCTAAGACTTGGTGAAATCTCCTTTACTAAGGAGCTGTTACCAGATACCAGAGCTGTTACCTGATAACAGCTTTTACTCTGAGCTGTTCATTCATGGGGCCCAGCAGAGGCTGGCCACCTTCTTTCTCTCCAGGCTCCTGCGTATGCTGGAAGAACCAGTTTTAGGTCAGTTTGCAGCTCTTGGGCTCAGAGCGTTGGTGACTGGGAGCCACCGAGGAGTTTTCTCTGGGCTTAGGGAGCACCATCAACACCTCAGTCTTCCCTGGGAATCCGGGCCCTGGGACCCAGATGCACCTTCCCTCTGCCGTGGGCCGCCACCACCCAGCGGTGCAAAAGCAGCAGACGAGCAAGCAGTTGGCTTCTATTTCCCTCCCAGAGGGGGTTTGGGAGTCTGAAGGTTTCTAAGCACCTGAGAATTCCTCCTAGTTCAAAGAAGCCTCCTGGTGAGCTCGCTACAGCTGGCCTATGCTTTGGTAGAGGGCCTTCACCATTTGGGGGCACCGGAAGCCCCCATGCCACCCCCAGACACTCTTGAGTGATCAGGCTGCCGATGGCGGTGGTCCGCCCAGGGCAGCCGCTCTGCCAGTCTCAGCGCTTCCTGGTTCCAGAGTGAGGCAGGGAGCCGCAGGCAGACAGGCCCAGGGTAGCTCTGTAGTTACACGTAGGCCGTCCTGGGTTTCTTCCCCTTCACAACAACCAGAGCTCTAAATGCTCGTTGCCAAGCTCACCCCAAGACACCGGGGAAGTGTTGGCCCATATGGGGAGCCACACGAACTTTATGTAATTGTTTAATTAAAACCTTGGTTCTCTAATTGCAGTCTAAACGCACACGCCTTTTGTTCGTGAACGGCAGCGCTCTGTGCTTGGTGATCTTGTGCACAGCGCTTCTTTCCTGGTTCTATTTTTTCCAAGTTGAAAATCGCCATTTAAGTTCCCGCCGTGGGGAGCTGGCAGGTGGTGCTTCTCACCACTGGGGAAGATGTGCCAGAATTCCTATTGTCAGTCCTGGTCAGCATCTTCTCTTGGCCGTGGTTGCCTTTCTGATTTCATGTTGCAATGAATCAAATCGGTAAGCCCCTTCCAGGTATACCTGCTGGAATAATCAGAGAGAGCAAACCCCCCAGGTTTCTCTGGCATAAGCATTATTTTCCGTATTCCTGGTGTAGGTATTGAAACAGATATGTTTTCATGTTTGCTCTTTAAAGGAGAAAGCCTCCCCTCCTCGATTTCCAGATGAATCCTGGCACCTTTTCTGCTCCCTCCTCTCTCTGCTGAGGTGATAGGAGCTGGCTCAGAGGATATACTGAGAATGAATCCATTTTCTTTCCTCTGTCTCTGCAGAATAAATTAGAATTGGCCTGATTTAATAAAATGGCTTCATCTCCCTGCCGTCTCCCCCATCTCCAGAGTGTTCCTTCCGCAGCGGCCTGCTCCTCTGTAACGATCTCAGCACCATGTCTCCTCACTGCAGGAGAGTGGTTTCACATGTTGTGTGTTCCCTTGCACTCTCAGGTGGGCACGGTGTCACACGTGTGTGCACACGCCAGCTTTGGGGGATCCTGGTGGCTGAAGGCATGGAAATGTGGCACCAGCCCTCCTTCTTTCCATGGTCAGGCGTGATGGTTGTAATTGATGTAGAGGTCGGTGCGATTTGTCATCCGTCTGTCATTAACCCAGCCTCCTGGAGTTGATGTGACCACAATGTAGAATGTATTTTGGAGGGAAGAGAGAGGTCGAAGATGGAGGTTTGCAGCATAAATCTTCTCACCCTGCCCCAGCCCGTCCTCTGTTTAATTGGAACATGTTTATCTCTGTGGATGGTGGAGGGCTTTGCCATCTCCCTGTTACTCTCAGATGAACAGATGGCAGTTTGTTGTTGAACCTGGGGATGATTTTTCCATTTGGAACTCCCCCTACCCCTCAAATTTGTGTTTTAATATCTAATTCCTAGGTTGATTTTTCCCCCCCTTTCCTTTCCATTCTGACACTAATTATGCCAGCCGCATTGGGAGCCCTCACTGCTGGGAGGTACCCAGCTAAGTGTTAAGAAGGTTTTAAAAACAGGCTGAACTCTTTCTTAATGAGGCTCAATCGGGCTCTCCTCCGGGTGGTTTTGTTTTGCTGATCTGTCAGTTTTTCAAGGATTTAATTGCACTTTTTTTCGTATTAGTCTTTGAAATTGGCCTATACAATCTTGCTATAAAATAACATTTTTTTTTTAAAGCAGAAAGTTAGTAGCTTTTCTCTTCCCTTCTTTTATTGTTGCTGGGAGTTTTATTTTCCCCGTTTATCTCTCTGGACCATCTTCTACCCATCACCTTTGGGAGCCAGCAGTAAGTGAAGAGCCCAGAATAGAGTGTCGGGGGGGGGGGGCGGCGGCCACAGAGAGCCTGACGTCCAGGCCCCACGGGCAGTTTTCCCCGTTTCTTCAGCCTCCCGTCTTTGGGACTTTGATAAGGCAACTCAGCTTATGTCTCCGCTCCAGGGTCTGGTCTGGGTCAGGGAGGCAGGAGGGCTGTCTCTTTAGGCCGGAAGTGACAGATTCCACCCGGTGGTGCCAGGTCAGCTAACCAGCATCTGGAGTCCTCAGCCGCGGGAATCGGAGGAAAGGAAGAGTGCAGAACACAGAAGTTGCCAGGCAGGGGAGGGGCGGGGGAAGCAAGGCCATATCCTTTATGCTATTATCTTTATGGCGTCGAGAAACATGCTTGAAGCAATCAGCGTGAAACTCTTAATTGCTTCGCTTACTTCTGCTCTTCTCTTGGGACAGATTGTGCGAATGCCGGAGCTGCCAGGACCCTCATGTTAGCGCACTGTCCCTACTGCACACACTATTCTTAACTAGTGCTTTGTTTTGCAAAGATGCACAAAGCTTTTTCTTTCCTTTTTTTTTTCTTCCCTAGGATGCTAATAAACAGCAGAGGCAATAAAGGGCTGCTCTAGCCACCCTGACAGCAGCTCCACTTACTAGGCTGTGTGTCTCGCTCTCTCCTCCTGCCACCCTGCCTTCTGCTTCCTCTCTCTGGGTGTCTTCATTCCCTCCTATGCAGTATGCTTCTGAGCTTTAAAAAAAAGACTTTTTTTTCATTTTTAAAAATTTTTGCTTCTGAATTTATCCTGTGAACCAACCAACTTCCCTTTTCCCCTTACCACCCTCCTGAATCTCATTTGCATCCCTCTCCTTCTCTCTCTTCTGATGTGTATCTTCCTCTTTGAGATTTCCAGTCCCCTCTCATGAGGATGTAAAAATCCAAGAACCAGATCTCGGAGATTTCAAAATAAAATAAAAGTAAACTCTGCTTAAAAAACACTTTAGCAGGAAAGCCAGGCTAATTGTAAATCAATGGGTCTTAAAATGCAGCATCGATCTCCAGTTAGAAGTTTGAAGGGGAAAGCAGTAATTACTGCAGCAGAAGGTAGTTTTTCCTCTTAGTAAGTTCTGGGCAGAAAGAAGGCTCATTAGGGCAGCACTTCGGAATCAGAGTAATTAGTTTAAAAAGTACTTTTGTGGTGTTATTCCCTCGGCTAGAAATTATTGGAGTCTTCACAGATTTATAGCTCAATTCTGATAAAATTTGATTTATTATCGTGTTTGGTGTGAAAGAATCTTGATACAAAATCACTCAGGTGAAGACTCAGGAAAGTGTGGATTAGAGCCTTGGGAATGAAGAGCCATTTTAGAGTAAGTGGCATTTGATTCTGTCAAGATTCCTACTGTTCCCTGAGAGTATTGAATGTGGCCACCCTGGGACCCTAACATGGGAGCCTGCTTAGACCAGTCTTGGCCAAGCTCGTCAGCGAGCAAGCAGAAATCTTAGGAAAGGAGATGATTTTCCTGTGTGAGTTTACGTTGACTTGCAGCTTCAGTGACCAGGTTGGGTGTGACACAGCCATCCTGTCGCCCAGCATGGGTATGCTGGAGCATAATTTCCGTGAGGACAGGAATATCTCCTTGTCCATTTGGATCCACAATACCTGGAATGTAGTAGGTACAAACTAATGGATATGTTTCATGACTTGATGAGTCAGTAAATGAACAGACAAATTTTCTTTTCTGTCTTAGAGAGCTTCTAAGCTCTTGTCTTTAGGGGGAGAAAACCACCACGGAAGCTTTCTCTCTGGTTAGATTATCAACTACCTCTCTGAGTGTACATTCTCACAGAAGAAGCAGACAGCCCTTTCTTAAAGGGACTCGTTTTTTGCTTCCATGGAAGGTCATCCAAAGGACATTCTGCTCCTTGATTTTTTATTTTTTTTCTTAAAAAGAAAATGCACATTGAAGGGTACTTTTACGTCAACTGTGATCTTACACCAAGGCATAGCACCCTCCATCTTCCTGCAGTGTCTTTCTCATGCTAGGCTGGTGTGACTGGCAGGTAACACGTACATCAGAGTGCTTTGTCAACGCAGAGCTGTGGGTTTTTTTAAATCTTCCCAGAAACTTCAAGTTTTTCCACATTGTTTCCCAGAGAGGTTGCCTGAGGAGTGCCCTCCGCTGTTGATCTAGAATTAAACAGCAAATGAAGCACTGGTTTGTACACTTTTATTAGTGGAGCCCTCTTTCTTAAAAAATGAAAACTTAATTTGAACTAGGTAATTTTTTAAAAAAGCTTTGTAACTATAGTTATTTTGGGAGTTTTAGTTCAGTTCAGTCAGTCGTGTCTGACTCTTTGCAACTCCATGGACTGCAGCACGCCAGGCTTCCCTGTCCATCACCAACTCCCAGAGCTTGCTCAAACTCATGTGTGTTGAGTCGGTGATGCCATCCAACCATCTCATCCTCTGTCGTCCCCTTCTCCCGCCTTCAATCCTTCCCAGCATCAGGGGCTTTTCAAATGAGTCAGTTCTTCACATCAGGTGGCCAAAGTATTGGTGTTTCAGTTTCAGCATCAGTCCTTCCAATGAATATTCAGGACTGATTTCTTTTAGGATGTACTGGTTTGACCTCCTTGCAGTCCAAGAGACTCTCAAGAGTCTTCTCCAACACCACAGTTCAAAAGCATCAGTTCTTCAGTGCTCAGCTTCCTTTATAGTCCAACTCTCACATCCATACATGGCTACTGGAAAAACCATAGCCTTGACTAGATGAACCTTTGTTGACAAAGTAATGTCTCTGCTTTTTAATATGCTGTCTAGGTTGGTCATAGCTTTTCTTCCAAGGAGTAAGCATCTTTTAATTTCATGGCTTCAGTCACCATCTGCAGTGATTTTGGAACCCAAGAAAATAAAGTCTGTCACTGTTTCCATTGTTTTCCCATCTATTTGACATGAAGTGATGGGACCAGATGCCATGATCTTCGTTTTCTGAATGTTGAATTTTAAGCCAGCTGTTTCACTCTCCTCTTCCACTTTCATCAAGAGGCTTTTTAGTTCCTCTTTGCTTTCTGCCATAAGGGTGGTGTCATCTGCATATCTGAGGTTATTGATATTTCTCCCAGCAGTCTTGATTCCAGCTTGTGCTTCATCCAGCCCAGCGTTTCTCATGATGTACTCTGCATATAAGTTAAATAAGCAGGGTAACAATACACAGCCTTGATGTACTCCTTTCCCAATTTGGAACCCGTCGTTGTTCCAAGTCTACTTCTAACTGTTGCTTCTTGATCTGCATACAGATTTCTCAGGAGGCAGGTAAGGTCATCTGGTATTCCCATCTCATTCAGAATTTTCCACAGTTTATTGTGATCCACACAGTCAAAGGCTTTACTGTAGTCAATGAAACAGATGTAGATGTTTTTCTTTAATTCTCTTGCTCTTTCTATGATCCAAAAGATGTCGGCAATTTGATCTCTGGTTCCTCTGCCCCTTCTAAATCCAGCTTGAACATCTGGAAGTTCTCGATTCACATACTACTGAAGCCTGGCTTGGAGAATTTTGAGCATTGCTTTGTTAGCGTGTGAGATGAGTGCAATTGTGCGGTAGTTTGAGCATTCTTTGGTATTGCCTTTCTTTGGGATTGGAATGAAAAGTGACCTTTTCCAGGCCTGTGGCCACTGCTGAGTTTTCCAAATTTGCTGGCATATTGAGTGCAGCACTTTCACAGCCTCATCTTTTAGGATTTGAGTTTAGATGTGTAATATTTGTGTATCAAAAGAATAATAAAGCAGAGCTGATCAACCCTTTGGTCAAAATTAAGAGTTAGATAGTCTGGACAAAGCTTCCATTTTGTGTATTTTGTTTGGCTCCATTAATTTTCAAATCTTCATATGGAGGAGTAGTTCCAAATGGCAACAGTTTTCAGCAGCCTTTTAGCCTTGTAGTCTAAATGCAGATGTTGTTTGACTCGGAGGCCTACACAAAAACTAGTTAACTTAGCTGTGCAAGTTAATGCCCTGGCCTCCAGTGTGTTAGATTTTGGCATATGTCACCGTTGAGTATGTTTTATTATTGCATTTAATAATAACCATTAGCATTTAATAATAACCAGTAATTTAATAACCAACTTAAAATGAAACTAGAATCAGAATTTGCAGAACCCCTGCAGCATCCCGGGGTTCCCCGGAGACAGTTCAGGCACTGTTGCACTACAGAAGTCTACCTCAGACACATCCTGGGTCTGTATCGTTGTAGCAGCCTAAGGCGGTCCTTGCTGGAAAAGACCACTGCGGGTGTTGAATGACTGACGGAGGGCCTCCGGTCTGGGTATCTCCGCATCACTTGGACGGGATGACGGCTGCCACGTAGAACGCAGCCTTCTGTGCCACGTGAGGAGTGGCTTCGCGGGTGAAAGGGACCTCAGCCTTGGCTCTGCAGCCTCTGCTCTCCTCCCTCTGCTGTCTGCGCCTCTCCACCCTCAGAGAGGCTCGCCCGCCGGGGCCTTCTCTCTCTGGCCTCTGCGCTGGTCTGTTCAGTGCTTGCCTCTGTCCTGTGAATATGGAAGTACTAGCAGTCCACGTGGAAAAATGTCACTTTCTATTTATAAATGAGAGGAAATATTTCTACTGTTTATGCTAGAAGCCCCGAGCCGTGCTTTCAGACTCTGAGAATTATGTCTCTCAGCCGAGGCCTCGCTGGCCTCCTGCGCTCTGTCACCGCTCCACCCCAAGCTGCTTTCGTTCCCACCTCCCCTCCCCCTTCTGCTTTTCACCACTTCTGGTTGCCGGTACCCTCTCTCCTCGACTTAAATGTTTGTGCTTGCAAAGTTTATTAATAGCACCAGCACCACTGAGTGGAATAGTGATTTGCTTCCCCTTTTTAATTTAATTTATTTTTGGCTTTTAGTAACAAATCTGCAAGAATATTTCAAGCTGCTCCCTTTTGAGGTAAACTCCAGTTAATCCCTTTAAGCACATCTTGGGGGTCAGGCATTCCTGGAGTACCCTCTCACAGTCGTAGGCATCGCAGCTCATCCCCTCTGCGGTAAATGCCCCGGTGATCACTGTTCCTCAGAGGGGTTCCAGTTCTGGATCCATGATCTGTTCCACCACACACTCCCCGTCCCTGAGCCTTTTCTAATATAACCTACCTAAAGACACGTCACTGCCCAGGGAAATTTTTTTTCCCAGCTGTGACTTGACAGTGATGTTAGTGCCGTCTAAACAATTCATTGTGCACCTTTCAGCAAACATCAGAATGCCAGGCGTGGACGTCAGTTTACTGGTGATGGTGGGGTGGAGTGGGGTGATGGTTCCTAGGTGACAAGTCCTTCTCATACCTGGAGCTTGGGTTATCAGATCAGGGGAACGATTTCCTAGCGAGCCCGTCTGTTGTAGGCATTGAGTGATGGGGATGCCTTTAGGTGCAGTCGGCAGGTGGGATTGTGGATCGGGGGTCTTGGCTGGCTTCCCCAGGTGAGCAGAGGATCTGTCACAGTGGTTTGTGTCTTTCGGCTGGTCCCGTCATTATCTGGCCTGTTGTCTGATGTCCAGTCTGGAGACCTAATCACCTCTACCGGAGCCTCATCTAGAAGCTTCTCATGGCCCCTGCGGCCCTCTCGTCTGCTCTCACAGTCCCCAGCCCCTCACACCGGTCCTTCTATCTCATGTGTCCTAAGAGAGCAGTACTTCTGTCACCTTAGAACATGGAGAGGTGATTTTCAAATGGAAGTGGGGGCGGGGGTAGGTGTGATCTTGTTTGTTTTTATTTTTTTGCCTTGATAGTTGAGCCTCAAGTGGCAGAGAGACCACCTGGAGGTCAGTTGAGAACCAGAGACTCTTGAGTGAGGGGGTGCTCTTGACATGGCTCTGTCTCCTACCTCTGAACAGCCCGGGGAGCAGACGACAGCCGCTGGCAAGGAATTGATTGCATTAATTGATATGCCAATAAGAGAGCTTGTTACATCCGCCATTGGTTAGGAGGCCAGCTAACAAGTCCTCTGATCAATGGCACCAATAAAGATTTCATCCATTAATGAGCAACATGGTAATTAACGTTATCCATAAACCAGTTAGCCTGGCTAGCCAGCACTCTGGTGTGCACCATGAGTGGCAGTACCAAGAGTGTCTGGGCAAACACCCTGTTCCATGTGGGGTCCGTGTGGGCTCCAGGCAGGGTCATGGGCTGTGGTGAAGGAGCCCGAGACCCTGGAAGGTTTGCTCCCGGTGGAGCAAGATAGGAAGACCTGGAGCACTGAGAGCCTTGGCTGAGCAGAGAAGGCAGATGGGGCCCTTGCTGGGCCCCAGGCTGGGCGCAGCTGTGCCCGCCTCGTCCCCATACCTGCTGGGCGGAGAGTGGGCCACACTTATCTCTTCTGACTCCTTTGGCTGTAGAGCTTTCCCACGCGAGCCTCTCAGGGGCTGTTAGGGGCGTAATGGAATGACTGCACTCCCGGGTCACTCCAGTCCCAGCTGGGCACACGCTCCCCAGGGACACCCCTTGTCAGTGGCTCACACGCACGGCCCTGTGCTCCTGGAGGGCGGGCCATGGCCTCTTCTGGGAACCATGGACGGGCGGTGAAGCAATTAGCATCCACCCCCCACCCCCAACCCCAGCCCCTGCCTCCGTGTTTCACTAGGAAGAAACATTTTGCCAGAAGAAAGAAAGAAGGAAAAACAGATGATTTGAAGCTGTGCCTCTTCCCCTCTACCCCCACCTTGGTTTTTTGAAATGACATCAGTGGCTTGGTTGCCAAGCATAACCTGGCAGCCTGGCGGCTCTGCCTGACTGCCTGAGATTTCTGGGGACCGTGCAGCTCGCCAGCTCCAGCCGTGGCAGCGTGCCAAGGTGACGTTCCGTGACTAAGCAGAAACGAGGGAGAGGGAGAGAGGGAGGAAGAAGGTATGTGTGGCTGGGGAGCCGGGGGAGAGAGTGGTCCCGGGGCTGGGTTGGCGTGGGGAAATGTAGAGGCACGTGCGGGGGCATCCGATCAGGAGGGCGGGTGTCGGGGGAGCGCACTGGCAGGGACTGTCCCTGTGGCCCTGGGTGGAGGCAGGGGGGAGGGGAGGGCAACAGCCACACATGCAGCCTGGGTGGTGGCCAGAGGGGTCTGACTTCAGAGGGAAGCGAATGAGCCAAAGCGAAGGTGACAGCCCCGAGGGCCTGGAACTGCTGAGGAGGCTTAGGGAAGGTCTTCTCGGCATCAGGCCGATACTCCTCAGCGGAGTTTCCTCTGCATTGTTAGGTATTGACCCTCCAAGACCCCTTGTGGATTCCCTAATTGAAAATTAATACTAGATCAATGCCATGGGCAATTTGCATATTGATCATAAACAACTTTGAAGGCAGCGAGTGTGCTGCAGATCAATAGGGCCCCTGAACAGGCTGCAGAGGGAGCGCCTCCCAGTACAATGCACTCCGAGAGGTTAATGATTCAGGAAGTTCCTCAGCGCTCAGCGCGGAGCGGCCCCCACACCACACAGTGTTGTTGGCCAGAGCAATTAGTCGGGACCTGGGCCGCCCCCCCAGCCCCAAGCCACCCGGTCCCCAGCAGACGGGAAGATGGCTGAGCTTGTGCGAGACAAGGGCTGGCCACGAGTGTTTTTATGGTTGCCTTTTTTGGTGATGGATGAAGTCTTGGGGCAGTTTATTCTGGGAAGCGTACTGTAAAAGGCAGCAGCCAAGTGAAGGCTCCAGTCATTCTTCCGGCCCCTTCCCCAAAACACAGTTCTCCCCAAGACTTGAACAGAACGACCTGAGGAGGGGGCTCTCTTCGCCCAGCGTCCTCCTCCGTCTTCCCATTCCTGGAAGCCTGAGTTAGTGCTCGCTTGCGGCAGTGATGCACTCGGCCCCATTCTGCATAAGTCCCGTTCGCCTCCCAGTTTCTGGCTTTGGGCTCCTCGCCCATTACTTACCTCTGTCCCCTGCGTTGTGTCTCCTTATCCTGCTCTGGCATCAGGTCTTGCCTTTCTGGTCCGTCCCGGGGTGCCCCGTGGGTCCCCAGCAGGCCTGGAGGGTGCTCCTCCAGGTGGGCCCCCGTCACCTGTCCCTTGTTCGCTGCTTTGGTTTTCCTCTCTTCTCCCTCTGGCCTATGTCCGGCTCCTCTTGTCTCCTGGCTGTGGAAGCAAAGTGTGGATGGCTATCCTGTGGGTGCTGGGGACCCCCTGTTAGCATTCACAGCAAAGCTCAGAACGCTTGAGAGCCTGACTACTGATTCTCTCTTCGTGCTCCCAGGGTACTTTGAGAAGGCTGATCTGAGGATCGGGGCCAAAGGCAACCTGCAAAGACGGCTGATGGCTGTTTGCCTGTACCTGGCTACCTGGCTCCAGCCCCTAGACAGTGGAGGGTGGTGGTGCGGGTGGTGGTCACCAGGGGGAGACACCTCCTATAGAGAGTGAGTGGAGCAGACTTTCTTCCACAACAGCCCTGCTCCCACCCCTCACCCCAGCCCCCCAAATTCATCTGGTACTGAGAAGAGCTAGCATTATAATAGCAGCCCTGTCAAGGTGACAGAGCTTTCAATGGCTATTAAGCTTGCAAAATGCATCGAAATTCATGGAGGTGAAGGGGCAACATGGTTTCAGAGAAGGGGCATGCCGAATGGCGGGTGTCAAATTTCCAGGCTGGCACTGCAGCCCTTCTGAGCCTTGAGCCCTTCACCCAGGGCTGTTCTTCACCTTCGCAGGGAGGTGCTTTGGCCCACGCTGGCGTGGTGGGTACCCTGGTGTACGGCTGTCGGGCCCGTCCTTGTGCTGCCACATCAAGGGATGGTGGGTGTTCCCTTTCTCTTTGTGGCACTGCCTCACCGCAAGGCCAGCTCCTCCCCACTCCCCAGGAAAGGAAAGGCTCAAGGAGATTTTATCTCTGTCTTCATTTATGTATTATACATACACATCTGCTGGGAATCCCTCTCAGGGCAGCCGTCAAGCTGTATAGATGGTCCACACGTGCACAGCCCTCTGCTCTGCTGAAGGGGATGAGCGAGGGCCCAGGCCACCCTAGATTCGACCCAACAAGCAAGACAGCGAGTCCAGGGTCTTATCTGCCCAGAGGGAGGGGTACCAAGGGGGGCGCGGCTGTGCTCTGATTTTCACACGAGTACCTCGTGTGTTTGCAGTGCCTCTGGTCTTGTTCACAGCTGTGTCCAGTGCCCAGAACAGGTGCTCTGTGGATGTGTGGTGGGTCGCGGGGTGGGAAGATGGCGCAAGTACAAGGTAGCTTCTTCAGGGAAGTCCAGTTAGTCTCAGCTCTGTGACCTTTGCCAGGTCTCCCACCTCGCTGAGCCTCAGTTCCCTCATCTGGGAAATGGGGGTAGTGATCATACCTGCTTTGGTTGAGAAATGACTGTCCCACGGCCATTATGATTATTGTTAGATAATAACGACGAGCACATGGGAGCTTTCAGAGGTGGCTGCTGTTGGTTTCCACGCTCAAGCTCTTTGCAGTGAAGGGTTTTATCCAGGCAGCAGAACAGGAAAGCAGCAGGCATGCTGTGCTGATCAGTCCCACTGGGCTAGCCCCTTCCTCCTCCTCCTTGCAGTCAGGGCCCTTGTGATTAGGTCACAGATGTCATCCTGGCCAAGGGCTCCTGGAGCAGGATGGGGTGACCTGACATGGAGCCTGGGAGCCCACAGGGTGGGATGGGTGGAGGGTCAGGGGAGACTGGAGGGCCCACATCAACTAGACTTGGGGCCAGGTGTGGCTGCAGCCCCACAGCCTGGTGGCAGGTGCCCGGCCGTCCCCGTGCATGTGATTCCTTCATTACGGGGCCTTTCATTGACTCGGCCGCACCGTGCTGATGAACTGAGTCTGGGGACAAGAGCACATAATTGACAGAAATAAATTCCCATCACAGGCCTGGCTGCAGCCAGAAGTGAGTGTCCACCTGTGTGTGTGTGTGTGTGTGTGTGTGTGTGTTGGCGTGCATGAATTGGAGTGGGCGGGCAGGTGTTCACTTTCTTCCCTGGATGCACCTCCCCTGCCCTCCTTCCCTTCCAGAACCTTCCCGGCACTGCCTGTGGGCCCAGTGAGCGGCCCTGCCTCTGTGTCCCCTGCTTGGAGCCTCTTGCGTCCTGTGCCGCAGCTATTACATCACCCTGAGGGACGCGAGCCTGCAGGCGGGCTGAGGGGGTGCGCCTGTTCACGCACCTATCCTTTCGTTCAATCCATCTCCCTTCGTCCGTTTGTTTGTTCACCTTCAGCGCTGTCTGCGCTCTCTGCTTAGATCTCCGTGAAGACAGCGAGCAGGGAGCTATGGGGCTGCCCTTCTTAATTGAAATCGCATTTCATTCATCTGGGAAATGAGGCAGAGGCGGGGGCGGGGCGCTTTTCCACTGGCAGCCGATTCGACAGGAGGCCAGGCTTGAAGATAAGCAGCCCACGAACACACAGCACATCTCGGGAAAGAATTTAGGAACTAGAGCCATTTGCCTAAAACTAAACGAAAACCCACATAACCAGCCACATGGTTTTAACCACCACCACAAAAAGAAAAAGTCCTACTGTAATGCATTTTCTCAAAACCAGGAAATTAGTGGTTCAGGTCACCAGGGCATCTGAAGCTGGTCATTACTAATCAGTTGTTTACAGCAAAGAGATTTTTCTTCGTCTCCCCCAGTGTTTTCTGGGCCTTCAAAAGCGTTTCCTGGAATCCTGAGTGAAGTCGGTGTGTGTGCCGGAGACTGGTGATGTGCTGGGGTGGCTGGTTGCCTCAGTGACGAAGAAGCTCGGGTGGCGTGAAGGCGGAGCAGAGAGAAATGGAGGGCCCTCACTTGACACACTCTGACCTCAGCCGGTGGAGCTGAATACTGGAGAGCCAGGACTGAAATTGCAGTCACTTTAGATTATTTGGAGTGAGGAGAGGCAGGGAAAAAGGGTCTGTTGACTACAGGAAGCTGAATTCTTCCTCTGCTGAAAAGCTTATTAGTGGAAGGGGAAAAAGCAATTACTTGGCTTTTGCTAGTTCTCTCTGGCAGGGATCTGGGGCCGCGGTGGCCCCTTGGCCCTCCCCCTGGAGCCAGAGACTCTCAGCCGGGCGCCCACCCTGAGCCATTTTGGGACAGTGCTTCTGGGATCCCCCTCTTCCAGAAAGAGCATGGCGGGGGGACAGATAGAGGAGAGGGAAGATGAATGAATGGGAGGAGACAGAGAGAGGCAGGCTCGTCTGGTCTTTAACATGATGTTTTTCTTTAGGTACCATGTTGCCACTGACAAGAAGTTAACAGGACAGTCTGCTTAGAAACATGGATACTTGTGTTCTTAGGGGCTGGTTTGTGGTTCATTTTGGTTAGGGTGAGACCATTTTATCCATGCTGTGTCTTTTGTCTCATCATTTAAAGGACAACTGGAAGTCACTTGAACCACTGTGATACCATATTAGAATCCATTTTCCTCAGCGTCGCAGCTTTAATTGAGGAAGGTTCCCAAGGAGCAGTCTGCCCACGCCTCCTCATGCTTGGCTTTGAAAGTGGCATCATGACCGCTTGTCCCCTCTGTGGCTGGTGCCCCTAGGCCTCACTTGGAGACCCTCGTTGGGCTGCCTCACTGAGTGGTCTCGGAGCCCTTCCCTTCTCCAGGTCCTGGTCTCCTAGTTTGTAGAACTGAGGTGCTGCAGCTCCTCCAGATCCCTCCAAGCAAAGGCAGGTCCTTCTGATGACCGGGTTGCTGCAAATGCCATTATTTTTCTTTCCTGAACCTGTTTTTACCGTGTTCGTGCCTTTATGCCTTCTCTTGTTTGGACTCCCTACCTATCTTATATTTTACACATTTACATTTATATCCTTTTAGAATTTCTAAAGCACAGATATTTTTTATTTAACTACCTTAATGGTATTGAAATAACTTTTGCACGCCTCGATTTTTTTAGTCCATTGACCTGTTTGTCTTTCTTGCTTTTGTCTCCGTTCTTCCACTTATTTCTCTTTAAGGCCCAGTTTTTAGTCATTTCCCTTCTCCTAGAACAGCTCCTGTGCTTTCCAGCCTGCCACCAAAGGATTTTAGTAGTTGAGTCAGTTCATAGACTCTTTTCAGAAATTAATTTTTTTTCCTTTTGTAATATGTATTTAATTTTAAGATATACTTCCACCTAGGTAATTTTTAAAATTCATTCATTTTTAGTTGGAGGATAACTGGTTTATAATGTTGTGATGATTTCTGCTATGCATCAACATGGATCACCACAGGTGTGCACAGGTCCCTTCCCTCCTGAACCTCCCTCCCACCTCCCTTCCCATCCCACCCCTCTGCTTGCCACAGAGCACCAGTTTGCGCTCCCTGAATCATGCAGCAAATTCCCACTGGCTGTCTGTTTTACATATGGTATACATGTATTTGTTTCCATAGTACTCTCTCTCCGTTCATCCCACCCCGTGTCCAAAAGTCTGTTCTCTATGTCTGTGTCTCCATTCCTACCCTGCAAATAGGGTTATCAGTACCAGCTTTATAGATTCCATATATATGTGTTAATATATGATAGTTGTTTCTCTGACATTACTTTACTCCGTACAATAGGCTCTAGGTTCATCCACCTCATTAGAACTGACACAACATGTGTTCCTTTTAATGGCTGAGTAATATTCCATTGTATATATGCACCGCAGTTTCTTTATCTGTTTATCTGTTGATGGACATCTAGGTTGCTTCCACGTCCTAGCTGTCATAGTGCTGCAGTGAACATTGGTTACCTAGGTTATTTACTTTTTACCTTTCTCATTGGGTACTAAGTCCTCCTCTTCACTCTTCCTCCTTTCTGTGTTTAAAGATGTTGCTCCCTAAGTGAGGAGTCATTCAATTTTTCTTCCTAATCATCAGACCATCTAATCTTTAATATTGTACTGCTTTTTGACTACTTTTCATTCACACCTTTGACTGGTTTTTACTACTTTATACTTACAGAATGAAGCAAACATTTTTTTCTTGGTGAGAGTTCCTTTCCTTATTGGCTTTGCATAGGATCCGTAATTCACTTTAAAAAAATTATCCACTTCTCAAAGTTTGGGTAGGAGTCTAACTTAAACATTTCCCCTTCTGGTACTTTCTCCAGTTGCAGTGTGCACACAGAGGAACTTAAACCTCCAGAATCGTTTCTTTAAAGTGTGACTGTGGGCTGCAGACTCTATCCCGACTGCCCAGAGACTGTCTGTCACAGAGTCGGGCTTTCTGTCCGGGTCCTTGCTGACGTTCTCATGGCATGGCAGCATTTGAACTCTCTTTGAATTCGTGGTTTAGTTGTTTACAAATGTCCCCACCTTGATGACCATAACTGTGTGTCTTTGTGCCTTGAGATATATTGCTGTATAAACTTGGGGGTGTGCTTGGGTGCCTTGCTTTTTAAAGGATACCAGCCTGTTCTTAGGTCTAAGAAACATCTAACAGGAAGTAAAGCTGAATAGATGCTCACAGGGTCCTAAGGCTGAGACTAAAATATAATTAGTACCTCTGGCAGATTCCTGGTTGGGTTGCTGTAGGTAAAATCACTGTGAGAAGGCAGGTGTGTGTGTGTGGGGAGGGGGGGTGGGGGGGTGGTTGTCAAACCCTAGAAAAGGACCATTTCATTGTATAGGATCCAGATTTTTAAAATATGGAGTCTTTGTATTCAGCCATTGGCATACCTTTGGAAGTTTCTCAAAAGGAGGAAGAAGATCAAGAATTTTCTTTTTCCCTTTGGACACAAAAGAACTGTACAAGGTGCATGTCAAAAATGCATGATGATGCATTAATCCTAGTGTGGCTGGCTAATACAGTGTTTACGAATTTTGCTTGTATGTTCATGAGTTAGACTTGTCTGCAATTTTCCCCCATAATGCCTTTGTCAAGTTTCGTCGTAAACGTTATGCTGGCATAATAAAATAGCGAGCTTTAAAAAAAAATGACCACAATTTAGCAGTTCCATCTGCTTTTTCTCCCGTTAATGCAGGAAAGCTCTTGAACATAAATCTCTGGGTTTTCCCTTCACCTCGCTTCCCACTTCACTTTGCAGTTTCCTAGGAGATGTTAACTCTAACACGTTGCTTCTGTCACCCAGTTGTCTCAGACTGAAGCGCGTTTGGGGGCTTGATGGTTTTGGGGGGCCGGCCCAGGTTTGGACTCTCCACGTGGAGGCGCACCACTTGATATCTAGAGCGTGACTGTAAGTGCTCACAGCAGAGACAGGCTCTTCACCGCTTGCACCAGGCCGTGAGCCTGCGGTAGGCACCCGAGGATCCCCAGCGTGAAAGGAGGGCTGAAGCTGTCCTGAGCCACCACTGGCTTCATGTGCATTTCTAAGGTTGCATTCTGGGACATGCCAGGCCATTACACACACAGTGACCTTTGCACAGCTTGGGTCTGGCCAAAAGAGGGCAGGGCGAGCCAGTGCTTTTCTGGACACAGCATTGTCTGAAGTTGGCCTGCTGTCTGTTTCCCAGATTTGGTTTGGAAAGTGTAAGCCTTTGTTTGTGCTTTGTTTTTATGAATCAGCTGGTTTTCCCAGCTGTGCATATAAGTGGCTTATGATCATGCAAAATGAAGCTCATTGACAGTCAGCCCCTCACACCGCCCTCCACAGACAAGCATAGACTAATATTTCTGTGTACGCCCTGTGCTTCACAGGGCAGGACTCTTTCCTTACTAGGCTGAGCCCCTTCGGACGGCATGGACATCAGAGTGAAGCCACAAAGGGGCTGGAGACTCAGGTCCTTCATTTGTGTGTCCTGTGGCTCCAGCCCCTGGCGTCACGGTTTCTTCTTTTTCGGTCGACTGCTGTTTGTTTTGGGGCCAGAAACAAACGCCCCCCTGTGCTGCGTTTGGTTTGCTTTGTCGCGTGCCCAGGCCCCCGTATCCCCTCTTTTCCTTCAGCGTTGTCCAGTTCTGTCTTCCCCCGCCGGAAGGCCTCTGGTCTGCACGGTCACCCCCCACCCGCTTCCTTCATTCCCGCACAGATGGCGTCCATCAGCGATGGCATTCCCGTCATGGGAGCCCTCCCACAAGGTTCACTCATACCCATTAGGTTCTAATCACCATCATCTAAAATCACTTCTGGTACATCCTGTTCATTTCCCATACACCTCCATTTGTATATGGATACTTAAGTACATTTATAGGCCTGCCTTGATTTTTTTTAATCTATAGAGCGCCAACATTTTTTTCGTGTAAAAATGAATAAAGTAGGAAGCGCATCATATGTATGTATATACATCTTTTTTTACGTTAAACATAAGATCTCTGTCTGATAAGCCTAGTCAGTTTTGACTCAGAAGGTGATACCAGCCTTCTTTAATGGAAACTGTTAATCTTTTCTTTTTTTTTATTTACATGCTTTCTATCACTCATGTGTGTTTATCCATCTTGTCTTCACCCTCCAACCATGGGAGCCTGGCAGTGTTTACTTCAAACAGGGTGTTACTGAAAGACAGATGCTTGAAGGGACCGCTCAGGCCTCACACCTGGAATGCTAAAAAGCTTTCAGGCAGATCAGTTGGGTTGAAAAACGTCCCTTTCCATGGGGGAGGGGGAGGGGTGAGGGGGATACCCCACCTGAGAGCTTCCCTTCCGCAGCCTCATGGTCGTGACCCACCCCACCCCGCCCCGCTTCTGACTTACATCCGCACCCTCAGAGGATGCTTTCAAATCCACAAAATGGCTTATTCCGAAGAGTGAGCTTGAGGGGCCCTTTTTCCTCCATCAAGACCCTCCTCCCCTCCTGCTCACCCTGGCTTTTCTCACCTTTGCCTATCAAAGATTCTGCCCGTAAGATGGGGCCGTTTACTCTCCATCCTCTTTCTCAGTAGTAGTCCACTGAGTTAGAATCATTCTTCTTCTCCATGACTTTGTTTTTAATGGAAAGAGGGGAAAACCACCCTTCTTGGTTTCAAGGACCTTTCTATTTTGCTTGCCCCCTTCTTTCCAGAACATTCCAGTTTGGTGCGAGGTTAAACTGTGCAAAATACTGTTTGAAAGAAGGGAGAGAAAGAGAAAAAGCCTTGTCAAAATGCATTTGTTAGATCACGTTTTAAACGAAGTACAATTGAAGGTAGTTTCTGTCCAACGAAAGGAAAAACCCCTGCAAATGCGCTGAGCTCCCAGAGAGCGCGCCTCCTTTGTCGTCGCCCTGACATTGAAGTGTAATTTTTCATGGTTATTTGGACTGGAAAATGGTGGGGGGGGAGGGAAGGGGAGAGATGGGCTTGCGATTATTTCCCATAAATGACAACACAATCACATCACGCTCCGCTACAAACATGCTCGGGGAGTTTGCCTTTTTTACATTTCGTGTGTGGAAGTAGCAGCAGCAACCAGGGCTCTGTAGAAACCCAAGGGGATTAATCCCCCTGAACCTGGTGTTCCTCACAGTTCTGGCATGGAGCTGGGTTTCTGGTTTAGTGCGGGTTCCCCAACCAAGTCAGGGCCAGGTTTGGTATTTTAAAACTCGGAATGCACATCTTTCAGTATTTAAAAAGGAAAAAAAAAAATCTTCCCGGGAACAGCCACCAGGCGAGTCAGCGACACGTTCGTTCCGGCGCGCTTTGTCACCGCACGCTGCTTTCATCCTTTCTGTGTTTCCGCAGGGGGCAGCCCAGGTGCTTTGGCTGAGAACACAGATAAATAGAGCTGGTTGCAATCCTGGCTCTAGGCGTTTCCTCCCTTTTTCTCCTCTTGTGACCCCCACCCACCCCCTTAATTCCAGTGAGGTTTTGACAAACTGTTCAAATGACCGAATGGCCTGGCCCGGAAGTGGGGAACTGGCAGGAGGACCCTGGCGGGTGACGGTGCTGCGTGCGCAGCCCAGGGCAGGTGGTGTGCTCCAGGCCCAGAGATGCCCCTCGTGTACACGCTCACGATGGATGCAAAGCACGCCGGCGCGGGGCTCCCCCAGGCGAGCCTTCGGGGCCTCACCCTCTCCAGCAGGGGCTGTGGCCCCTTCGTGTCCACACTCACATTGGAGGTGAAGCACGTGGGCGCAGGGCTCCCCCAGGCGAGCCTTTGGGGCCTCACCTTCTCCGGCAGAGGCTGTGCACACAGGCTGCAGCTTCCCAGGCTCCCTCAGGCTGCCCAAGCCCCATTTTTCTTGTTTCTATAAACAGTGGCAAGATCTTCAAATATACAAAAGCATAAATGGTCTCTATTCTCCAATTAGTCATTTTAATAATACCCGGCATTGCCTTCAGTGTTGACTCTTGCAGCCGGGTGCCAAAGCCAGGGGTGGTGGGGCAGGGGCGGGAGAGAGGGGCCTGGCCGAGGGGGCCACTTGCTTCCTCACCACTGGTGTGCCTGGGTTTAGTGGATTTTCCTGCAGAGCGTCTCCCGGGCCCGTGTTGAGGTTGCTGGGCCTCCACCGCCTCACAGGCTCGGTCCAGAGACTGGGCCCAGCGGTCCCCAGTATACTTGGTGAATGAACCCAGCAATGAAAAAAATTCTTGTGGGAAAATGATCACTGAAAGGAAAAGAATATGTCAGTGGAGGGCAGGAGTGGGTCTGATCTTCTCCATGTCCTCTGTCCCTCTCCTTCTCACATCCTCGTATCTCTCAGAGGACCGGAACTTGTTTTTATAAACGTCATCTTCCAGAGGGCAGTTGCATTTAAAACAGCTAGTTAGCACTTTGGTCAGTTTTTTTTTTTTTTTTTTCCTTAAGCTCCTTGGAGTGGGAAGATACTGTGGCTTACTGGCAACCCTTCACTCCAGCAGGTGGAGAAGGGGCTTCAGCAAGATGGCCTGGCCGGCAGAGAGCTTAGATGGGGGGGAGATGGGAAATGCTAAGGACAAGGGTGACCTGGAGGGGGCTACACACACCCCCTCCACCTGTCCCGTGCTGTGTGCTCCAGACTTGGGCAGGCGGGGATGCAGGAGGTCCGCGTGCGAGAACGTACTTTTCACCTTAGTCTCTGTTAGCGCCCTGGAGTTCTCCTGTCTCTGGAAAAGAAATGGCAACATACCCTTTATGCATCCAGGTCCTGGATGCATAAAGCAGCACGCCAGTCTTGGGGCCCCCGCCTGCTCCCCTTTCCTACCTTCATCCTTCACCCCTATAAGGATTCCCACCTGAACTGTCACAGTCGCTCAGAATGTTTCACTCACCAGCTTTGATTTAGACCATGGACCCTTTGTCTTGTGATTTGACTTCTTCAAGTAATCTCTACCCTGTTAAGATGTAGGAAACAGAATGGCCAAAGTTTACCAACATTAAAAATAATATTCAGATGGATTACCCACAGAGGACCTCCAGGGAGGTGTGGAAGTTCCCTCTTTTGTGGGCAGAGTGAGAATGTGCAGTCACCTCCACCGCGATGCTAGGTCTAAGGACTGGGGTGTTAGAAGAACAGTTTGCATTGTGGTAGGCAGAAAGCAACCTGATTTAAGGGAAATTTTCTGGGGCTGTGGTATTGTCACTTAGAAGACCTAATTGCTTGAACTACCTCTCAGGCTGTTTGCAACCTTGTCATCAGGGCTAGAAAGATCCCATGGACTAAAACCACAGCATCAGCATTTGAAAAAGTGTGTTTGGGGACGTTGTGGAGTAGAATATCGCATCCTGAGTCTGGGAGTCACTGTGCGTTTGAGGTGTAGCCCAGGGCACACGGAGTGTCACCTACTGTAGGACCTGAGGTCACTGTTCAATAGGATCGCACTTGCCAAAGTGTCAAGAGGGAGAATGGCTCAGTTAGCCACCCACCTCTCCCTCCGTGGCCTAGAGAGGGTGACGAGCTGGGGGCAGCAGAGGCGTCCGTCCATCAGCATTGCAGGTCACATCCTGCTACAAGTTATTCTTGCAGCAGGATTTTAATGCACTGGATATTATTCAAAATAAGCAGTCTAGACCTTAGCCATCATCTTGCATATTGTAGGATCTGATTTGACCTCTGTCTGCAAAATAAAGCGTGCATACTTTTGTAGAATATGACCAGCTGTTAGAGGTTTCCTGTGGAAGCACAAGGGGCCAAGAGGGTTGGGCAAGCTGGACTGTTTGGCCCTCATTCTCCAGTTGTGCCATTTGGTCCTGCAAGAGGACAGGGGTCGGCCCAGGTGTCCTGTGGGGTGAGTCTGTAGTTACAGGTGCAAGGGGACAAGACACGGTGATGGATTCCCCTAGCCACCCACCATGGAGGCTCCAGCACAAGTGGCTGCCACCCTCTGCGTCCATCCCACTGGTCAGAGCATGCTGGGCCTTTCCCGTCCGCTTCAGCGCTTGTCCTTGGTTAATTAGGTTGAAAATGGGGAAAGGAAAAGCTTGAACCCTATCTTCAAAGTAAGCAGATTGGTTATTTTGTTTTTCAAAGAACAGGTCCAATATACAATTAAAACTTGTTTCTGGTAACCCTCATTCCAGGAAAGACGAGCTTTTAACAAAAGGCTTTTGACAGCTGCAGGCTATTTCATTTTTTTTAATGCCGAATGAAAAATCAATACATTTTTCTGGGTTATACATATTCAGAACAGGCCTGATATTTCCATTATAATGGAAAGTGGGTGTCTGCGCATCTCGCCTGTCAGAGCTGCACTGCCGCGTTTTCCAAGCCACTGCTAAATATTTCAAACCCGATTTGATTGTGGTTCATGACAGCTAATGTTTCTCAGCTCTTGAGCCTGCCGACAGGCAAACGCACTTTAGTTCACCCCCCCACCCTCAAATGTAGCTCCCCACAAAGAAAAAGGAAAGAATAATTTCATTCTTCAGTGTATCAGTGTATTCTTTAAGTAATGTGATCGCCGGAGTTCTGGGAACAGCACCCTGGTTCTTAGGAGAATTTCCAAATTCCTATCATCAAGGCCCCATGGCAGGGCTTTGTCAGGTTTGGAGGAAGGTTTGACTTAGTCTTCTCTGATCGCTCAGTTGGTAAAGAGTCCATCTGCAATGCAGGAGACCCCGGTTTGATTCCTGGGGTGAGGAGATCCACTGGAGAAGGGATAGGCTACCCACTCCAGTATTCCTGAGCTTCCCTTGTGGCTTAGCTGGTAAAGAATTCGCCTGTAATGCGGGAGACCTGGGTTAGATCCCTGGGTTGGGAAGATCCCTCTGGAGAAGGGAAAGGCTACCCACTCAAGTATTCTGGCCTGGAGAATTCCATGGACTGTATAGTCCATAGGGTCACAAAGAGTCAGACACGACTGAGCGACTTTCACTTTGACTTAGCCCACATTATCCTGTTAAAGAATCAGGAACAGCTAAGACTAGTCTCAGGTGTTGATGGACTCCCCTTTCTGCAAGCCTGTGATTTGCACAGCACTCCCCTGGGCCCTGGTTATTTGGTGAACGGTGCCCTTCTAAAGGGTGTGTCTTGGGTGGCACACTCAGTGCATGGTGGCAGGTGCTGACTTCGTGCTGATGCTGCCGCTGTTTTTGCTTCAGCCTCGTGCTCCTTCCACAAACCAGTTTCCAAGTGGTTCATAAAATCGTTGTGAATCCACATGGGGTTGCTAGTTGGCACACACACCTCCTTCAGAAGCAGATGTTTCCACAAATCGGGAAATCGTACAGTCATGCTCACCAACGTGATGAGTGTAAGGTGTGTTGAGAGAACAGTGTGCATTTGTGGCAAGAAAGCCACCTTAATTGAAGGAGCATTTTTTGGAGCTGTGGTATCATCACCTCCCCCCACCCCCCCCAATCTATGCTGCCCTTGGAACCCTTCCCTTTTAGAATGTATTATCTGCTGAAACGGGGCTTCCCTGGTGGCTCAGTGGTCAAGAATCTGCCTGTAATGCAGGCGACCAGGGTTCAGTCCCTGTGTTGGAAAGATCTCTTGGAGAAGGAAATGGCAACTCACTTCAGTGTTCTTGCCTGAAGAATCCCGTGGACAGAGAAGCCTGGCAGGCTGCAGTCCATGGGGTGGCAAAGAGTCACGACTCAGCGAGTAAACAACCTTTGCTGAAACCCTCATACCCGAGGGCTCAGCCCTTAACCAGCAGACATGAGCGAGTGCTGTCTGGGAGAAGCGGTTGTACAAAGAGGTAGTGATGGAAATAGGTTTTTGAAAGGCCTTCAGCCAGTGTTTTATGTGGAAACTGAAGACAGAAGGGATGCCAGAGGACCTCACAATTATTTGAGATTTGCTTCTGTTTCCCTGAACCCTTTAACATGAAAATACACCCAGACAGGAGGGGTGCTCTGATCTGAGGGCTGCTGTGGACTGTATCCATGAGGGTGGGCGTCTGCAAGGGGTTTGGAGGCATGGCCTCTGGAGTCTTGTGAGCAATAGACCATCTCATCTGTCTGAGACATGCAGGGCCTGCTGCTCTGGCTGGAACAGGCCAGGCATGAGGGGCAGAGATGACCTCCTCACCCAGGCGCTGGCTGTGCCCCTGAGAAAGCATTCCTGGTGTGTTCTGGTTAGGTTCTGAAATAGCGTTCAACTCTTTGGGGAGAAGATGGTTTTGATTTGTCTTTTTTTATTTGGCCTTAAAAATGGCACAGTGGCTGTTGTGTTTCTTGGGGAAGAAAAGTAACTTTGTCTTCTGAGGAAAAGACAGGATTTCCCAGATAAAACCGATCGTCGTCCATCAGGTCTTCACTTCCCACCATCTGTCAGTAGCTGACATTATAGGGGGTGGGGGGGAACCACTTCTGTAATGACCTCAGCCAGTTGCCACTGACTTAACTGTGGGGGAGAAATGCGTTCCATGAACACCTCCCCTCTGCTCTGTGCTCTGTGCGCATGTGGGTATCAAATACACATCCCTAAAGAAAGCGTGGCCCACCTGGCCAGGCCCAGGGACTCAGAGCTGGACACCCTCCTGCCCCTGGCCCCCACGCACTCCCAGTGCACGGAGCCCCAGGCCCTGCCCGTGGGTGCCCAAGGCCCGGTCTCAGTGGGCCACCAACAAAACAGACCCTGTCTGCACAGCACTGTGGGGCCGAGCTGTCCAGATGAATTCATAGTTTACATCTCTGTTTTTTAATCATATCTCTACCTTTATTGGTATTCAGAGCTCACAGTTTTCTGGTTACTGTCAGCCTGGGCTTTCATCCATTTTAAAAAGCTATTTTTCCTCTTGCTGTTGATGATGATGGTATAAAGACAGATGGTGTAACTGCTTATGAATGTCCTATTTTATTTCCCCAGGACCAGACAGTTCACTTGAAGACATATATTATTTCCACATGCTCAGGTTAGGCGGCCCAGACAGTGTCTGCCTCCTGCAGCTAGCTGCCCTTCCAGGGCTCGCCTTGCAGAGGGCGACACCTGTAGGTCACATGCGGAACTACAGGGAAGCGCCTACAGATTTGGGGTGTTTAACATATCAGAAATGATAATATTAAATCTAAAAACTCAGAGAGAAGAGGAAAGTGAAAGTGAAGTCACTCAGTCGTGTCTGATTCTTTGCGACCCCATGGACTGCCACGCTCCTCTGTCTGTGGGATTTTCCAGGCAGGAATACTGGAGTGGGTTACCATTTCCTTTTCCAGTGGATCTTCCTGACCCAGGGATCGAACCCGAGTCTCCTGCATTGCAGGCAGGCTCTTTACCATCTGAGCCACTAGGGAATCCCTTTCAAGAGAAGAGGACTTGATTTTTAAATCTTTAAGAAGAAAAAGAGATGCAAAAGAAATTCCTGAGCCAAGCTTGGTCGTTCACCCTCTCACTGGAGCTTGGTCATTGTCACTTTCCCACCCTTAGCAGGGCAGGGAGGGAAGAAAGCAGAAGCCCAAGCAGGCTCATAAACCGAGGGCCTGGGACAGCCACAAAGCGCCATGTGGGTTCCTTGCTTGTTGCGAGAATGATGTGCTCATTCTTCAGTCTGTCTCTGGATAGATTTGTCTGAAAAGGTTCAAAGAGCTGGGTTCAGTGCCAGAGTGACCGTGAGTTCTTAACTCTCTGCTTGGATGGCTCAGCCCAAATAGCACACGGAGAGAGGCGCTGGCCTTGGAGCTGGCCTCCCAGTGGCTAAATTCCTTCCCACCTCTGCAGAGCAGCACCTCCTGACGCTGCTCATCACATCGCGATGTCCCCTGTGTGTAGGTGTCAGACTCGCTCCACCTGGGGTGGTGTGTGTGTCCTAGAGAGGAGGGGTCATCTCTTTGCATAATTGCATTTGATGAATGTATGGGTACTTGCAGGTATTTTGTATCACAGGATGTATTTGGGCAAATGAGTATATTTTAAGAGACTTAGCTACTTTGGGTAGTCCAAACTTAATTCTGATCGACTGAATGCTGGTATCACCTTTCAGAAATGGATTTTATAATTATAGCGCTGAACAATTTAATCAAAAGCCAAAAATATGCATTGACTATTTGGCCTGAGTTAAGATGGCACCTATAGCATGCTGTGTAACTTGTTTATTATTGCTCAGCTAACACTTTGTATGTATTTTTTTCCTCCACTAAAGGCTGTAGCGTGTTAATATGGTGCTGTATATCTGACTGACTTCAAACCATGGTTGCATGCTTTTTCTTTGTTTGAACTAGGAGTGGGCGTGGGAAGACTTGATGTTAACTTGACTGTGCAGTGAGACAGAAAGGCGACATAGAAATTATTTGCAGAAGCCTCTTAGTTGAAGAGGAAAACAAGCAGTATCTCCTCTCATGCGTGTTCCCCATGACTGACTCTTACATGCCCTCTTGGTGGTAATGAAGAAATGTTCCCCGACCTCTAGTTCCATCTTCCAGCTCTTGGTCTTTCATTGTCTTTTTGGGAAGAGTTAGGAGAATCTGGCTCTAAACAGATACTTTCTTCCTCAAGTGCTTCATAAATCCTCTGAGGTCAGCTTACTTTGAACTCTTTTTACTCCCTTTTTTGCGATGAAATTCAGACACTGTTTTCTGGAGGGTTGTTAGTGTCACACCTTGAAATGTTGAAAAGTGGAGTTGGGGCTAGAGAGACCCAGGGTGATGTCAGAATAACCCCAGGTCCATGGGCCAACAGCCTTAGTCCCATGGATCTTGTCTGGCAATGGTCTTGGGTGACAGATGTGGGCTTCAGTGTCTCCACACCCAGGAAGCTGTGCTCTTCAAAGTCTAACGATTTCATCATCAACCTACTTTGGTTTGCTCGCCTTATTCATTCATTTAGCCTGTTCTTATTGAATGTTTTAAATAATGGTCCATAGGGCCAGGAGAACAAGCGAAAGACACCCCACTTCCTTTCCCTCAGCATCCAGAGGGGTTTACCCTCTTCATTCCCACTTCAGCAAGCAAGTGGCATTTTACTTTGTGATCAACCTCATGTTGGAAACGACCATTCTTTTTCCTTCACTGAAGTAGTGTGTATTGAGCTGGAGAGAATTTCCTTGGTTTGTTTTAAGCCAGTGGCGGGTGAAGAATGGAATGACTTCAAACAGGAGTGTATGATTTGGATAAGGAATTGTTTCCCTTTTTCTACAGATCTAGCTTCTCGCCACTGATGCCTGGCGAACCCATAGATGTTTGTTTCCTGGACCTCTGCACACTGATGAAATCATATCACTGATATTCTGTGACTCTTCAGAATATGAATGACTGTTAAAAAAAAAACCCACCACAATCTGGCAGGTGCTCAGGCACCACGAAGCCTTATGCAAGGTCTAGTTCAATGCCAGTTCTCAGTGTGGTCAGAGCTAGGCAAGAAGCAAGCCTGTGGCACTTTTTGCATCTGCAAGTGTTAAAGACTTGCATGTGATTTCAGAACTCAGTTGGAGTTATTTCCTCAACAGGATTGGCTTTTCAATAAGAAAAGCTCAAACGAGGTATTTGGAATCCATCTCAGAATACCGAGTGTCTGCACGTCTAGACCAAGCTGCAGTCTCCTGCCAGTGAGCGGGAAGGAAAGTTCCCACCACCGCCCCCAGACCGTGCATCCCTAGTGCGGCTGGCCTCTCGGGGCTCACTGTGTGGCTGGGGGACAGTCGTTGGCTGCCTGCGTTTTGTGGCGGGTACTTCTTTGGAGTAGCAGCCAAGAGTCCTCCATCTTCTGTCTACTTTTAGTCCTTGACGTTTTCATTTTCTTCTCCTGCAGAAGAAGCCATTGAAGATGTTGAAGGGCCCAGTGAAGCGGCTGCTGATCCCGAGGAGCTCGCTAAAGACCAGGAGAGTGGAGGCGAGAAGGACCAGAGCAAGTGGACAGGTAGCGTGTGTGGCTGCCCTCCAGCCCCCATGTTCCTCTCCTGGAGGAGGGCGGCAAACAGGCCAGGGGCAGGCGCAGCCTCGGCTCGCTCGCAACGGCTCGGCTGGTTCTCTGCGGGTGGGAAAAAGGATGGTATTCTTGCTCTGTTACAGTGGTCACCTTCCTTCTCCTATTACTTTATATTAAGGAATTTTAAAAGTTGCTTGAAATGGCCACAGAGCCAGCTTACTGATTGAGCAGGCATCCGGGTGGCTGGCGCTGTCCTGGGGCTAGTGTGTTTTGGGGTCACGTTTCCTTCACACCTCCTCCCTGTTGTTGTTTTTGCCCTTGGTGTGATTCTTCCTCCATGGAAGGTCTGGGGCCCTGTCCCACACTGCTCACAAACCGAGTGGAGGGACTTGCCACGTGGAACTTAATCAGGGTCACCCCCAAGTCTCTAAGGAGTCAGCAGTGTGGAAGGTGGGCTTCATCCTGCATTTGGGGTCCCAGGCAGCCTCTTTGTATCCCTGGTGTCCTGCTTTGGCCCAAAGGGGAGGCAGGGGGGCGTCTAAGCAAAAGCAGAGGAAATGGAAGAAGTTAGGAAAGGAAGTGCTGTTTCTGGAAAAGGTGCTGTTGAGAGAAGTGGGGAGTGGCCTTCTCTCAGGATGACAGGGTTTCTGTATCAAGGGAGAGACTTGCTGAGACTTAGAGGAAAATCTTGGTTCTTTTTTGAGGAGGAGCAGATGGTTTCTGAGAAGACTTATCAGGCCAGAGACGTCTCCCAGAAACACCACCGTAATTAGAGGATGTGATGTGACAAGCCACAGAAATCATTGTATTTGGTCAACCTGGTTCTTACTGCCTTCCATTATTAATATTGTAATACTTCGATTTTTTTTTCTTTTGAGAAAATATTTGCCTTCTGGAGTCCGTATTGGTTGGGCCTTTGTTACTTTTCCGGGCATGACTGTTCTTAAATCACGTTCAGTGTTGGCCTTTACTATTTAAACAAGATACAGAATCTTGGAGGGAGGCCAGGGGAAAGCAATGAAAATGACTGAAAGCTGAGCAATACCACCTGAGAAGAGGCTGAAGGAATCGGGGCTTTCAGCCTAGAAGAGAAGTTCGAGTGTGACAGCGTCTGGGCATCAAGGGATGTCACTGTCCTGTTCCTGGGCGGGTTTTCCCTTCCCTGCTGCACATCCTCCCCCTTTGCACTGGGCACTGTGGTGTCCAGAGGCCTGTGCTCATGCTAAAGCCGAGGGCCAGGGCGAGCCCCTTAGGACGGTCTGGAAGGTAGGACCAGGGACTAGGGGATGGGCATCCACACTCGGAGGCCCTGAGCATGCGGGGAGGGTTGTCCTGTGTGCCTCCCAGGGGTCAGGATCCCAGACTCTGCTGTAATGTTCAGATGAGGTCTACACAGACTTGGCTGACACACATCTGCCCGGAGGAAGTGAGCTGGGTTAGGGGGATTTTGCAGACACAGTCTGAAGTCTTGAGTTGCCGTCCAGGCCAGTCCATCCTTTGTTTTCACAGTTTGGGTGCCTGGTTTCTAATCCTGCCCCTGGGATGTTCTGGCTCAGTGACCTTGCTCCAGGCACCTTTCTGCACCTGAGTTTTCTTCTATGAGATGGGCATTAAGAAAACCCCCTATTTCCATAGCATTGCTCTGAGGGTTACTTGAACCTGGGAAGCTTGGAACAGTGCCTGGCATAAAGTAACTCAGTATCAGGAGGGTTTTTTTTGTTTGTTTGTTTCATTTGTAGTTTAGTTAAATAAGATGAGGAAACCTAGCGGCATTTTATCTTTGGATCCTCCCATTTGAATGTAGAACTGTTGCCAGGCAGTTGTTTTGAGAAGCTGGGGGAAGTAGCATAGGATTTAGTGTGCTTGTGCAAACGGCAGGTGGTACATGCTTCCTGCATTCTGTGAGCAAAGGACCCTGAGAGAACAATGGAACCATCTGCAAAGCTCCTACTGTGTGCCAGGCGAGCACTTGGTATGAGCTTCTCTGATCCTTAGAGCAGGTTACGGTAACCTTTGTTGAGGGCAGTTCCATTAAATCTCATTCAGAGTGACTGATGGCAGGAGGAGACAGAGGATGAGATGGCTGGATGGCATCAGCGACTCAATGGACATGCGTTTGTGCAGACTCCAGGAAATGGTGAAGGATGGGGAAGCTGGGCATGCTGCAGTTCGTGGGGATGCAGAGAGTCCCCACCTAGCAACTGAACAGCAACAAACAGCAGAGTATTTGTAATTCAATAGGAGTATGCCTTCACTGGACTGGTGGACAATGCCGGGTGGTCATGAGACTATATGAAGACTGGAAATAAGCACTGAAAAGTGCCACTGTCTTTAATAAGACTCTGCTTTCTCATTCAGTCATTCAAGCAACAGGCCATACTTAATCTTTATCTCTAAGACAGAGGCAGAATGAATAACTCAGAGACGCATGTTGCCAGTAGCATAGAAGTAAAGAAAGAAGGGAAAATTCTTCCGTGACTCCTGCCAACGATTCTCTCTTGACCTGAAGCTTAAAACTGTCTTTGTTGTTTGCGTGTGTAATGACAGGCTTTATTAAGGTGCGTTGGGCCAATTTGATCTTGGAATCAATACAGGTGCCAGCAGCCTCTCCTGAGCTTTCTTTGGGATCCTTAGTATTTTATAAAAAATGTCTGTTTGTTCCATTTACTCCCTAAATTGAGCTGTTCCTCTCTGATTAAATATGATGGGGAGTGCTTCCTCCCAGCAAATAAATAAGTAGCGATTTCACAATTTGTCCTGTTGATTAGTGGCTGCTCAGGATGCAGATTAGTCATATTTGAAATGGGCCTGGATAATTGGCATTTTCTCAGCTATTGATTATGTAATTCAAGGGTTTGCACAGGAACAGATAATCTTTACTAAAATTTGTTATTTTACTTTGGGATGGGACTCCTGATTTCCTTTTTGATGTTTGGTGAGCTTCTTTCCTTGAGGAATCAGGCCTTTCACCTTGAGCGGCAGCAAGACAAACAGAAGAGAGACTTGAATCACGGGGGCATCAATCCCACAGTCAGTGGTTGGGTCCCTACCGCGTGCCGGGCACTGAGCAGAGTCCCACTGATCCCAGTTTCCTTGAGATTTCCTTGTGTAACACGCCACAGGAACGCCCAGTCATCAAACAGTGTTACTCCGGATCAGCGCGGTCGCGGGGAACTTCCTGTGTCCATAAAGATGCTCTGCGTCTGCACTGTACAATACAGCAGCCACTGGCCACCTATGGCTGTTGAGTACTTGACACGTAGCTAGTACCACAGAGGAGCTAGCTCAGCTTTACATTTTATTTCATTTCAACGAACTTAAATTTCAACAGCCTGTGGCTAGCAGCTAGCATATCAGCCGTACAGATACTCAGGAGGAGCAAAACTGACCCTGAAAGACTGTGCCCCAGTTCTCCCAGCACTTTCCAGTTACTCCTCAGGCTACGTTAAGCTGTAACTGTGAGGCAGGCACTGGTCTCCAGCGTCACGCCCAGCCGGTAAAAGGCTCACAGGTACCCATCTCCACCGCCCTTGGGTGTTCCCTGGAGGCAGGGGGCCACGCTCAGGCCAGGGGCACGTGTGCCTTCATCTGCTGATACTGACTTGCCGTTGTTTTCTGTGTGTCCTGCCTTGTGAGGAAGTTAGGCAGCACTGCCTTACATACGTTATTTCATTTGATTCTCACCCCCTACTCTGTGACATACAATAGATACTGGAAGGACCCACTCCCCTGTGCCCCCTTCCACCATTTTCCAGATAAGTAAGTGGAGTCCCATGGAGCTTAGCAAGTTGCCAGAAGGCATACAGATGGTTTGGGTTTGCATATGGGCTCTTCCATATATTCTGATATAGGGTGCTAAGTTTCCTATTCTCCTCTCCAAGAATGCTTTTTCAGTCTACCCATCTGATCCAGTTTTTACCCCCCTTCTGAGTGTAGAGAGTAACACACTCTTCTAAAGTGGTGCAGTGGGAAACAGCAACATGACCGCCACCTGTGCGTTCAGCTTGAGTGGGGCTGCTGGCCATGAATGTGCCTCATAGTAAGAGCGTGATGCTCAGTCTGAGAGCAGGTTGGTAGAATGGAAAGACCTCTGTAGGTTTGGAGTCAGGAAGCCCACCAGTTAGTGAATGACCTTGGCCTTTGGGAGGCTTGGATGCCTCCCCTTGAAAACACAGACAAGTGACACCCATCAGCCGGAACCTGGGTTTCATGATGGGATGTGGTGGCACATGGACAAGCCCTTGGTAAATACTTGAGAGTCACATCTACTCAAGGCAAGTGTGAAGCGCTCCTCTGGGTCCCTGGAGCATGCAGGAAGGGTCTTTGAAGCAGAGCCTAATGCACAGCCATTTCCACCATCCAACTCTGTGGTTTTCTCTTTTACAATGTGAAAGTGATCGCTTGTTCTCTTTCAGCAGTGTGGATTTGAAAGTGCATGCTGTAGACTGAAGAGCCCCCAGTGTCAGCAACTGAACAATAATTAATGCAGTGATTATCCAATCAATCATTAATTGCTATAAATTAAGTGATATACAATTAATGTGATGCTTTATCACCAATAATTAGGAGAAAAAATTGAACTCTTGGCAAAGAATCATGGCAGGATGGTTATTTAAATCTTGTAGCCGCCATGGTTTCCAGGCTTGGAGCACTAGGCTGGGTCTAGTTAAGCTAATTTGAGACAGGATGATTGGGGGTATTAGCGCTTTAAACAAACAAACAAACAAAAGACGGGGCAACAATCCAACTTAAAATGACAACATGGTAACACTTCAGAAATCCCTTACTGAAGTTCATGTTTGCATTTTTGCAACATTTGGAGTTAGAATTGTAGCTAGAGCTTTGCTCTTCAAGGGGAATGGCCTGAAGGGATTTTATTTTATTAATTTTTTTCAATCCATGATGCTCACCTAACACACAGCAATTAGTGCAGCGGAGCATCCCTGATTTGAATCTATGGAAGATTGCTATTAAAGGGGGGTATTAATGGGCTGGCAAGGTCTGGACGGCTGTTGGGGAAAAGTGTGTTTATGGAATATGGTGCTGGCAGGCATGATTTCAATCGGATTTGACATGTTTAACATAAATGTATAGTGTACGGCTCTTGCTGCGTATGAATAATTCCTGCAGACCCACTGCCTTTCTAATTACTGAAGTTGAAAAAAAGCAGGTCAGGCACATCCTGGTGGAAATCTATTACCAGCCCTCCCCCTCTTCTCGCTGTTGTTTACAGCTTTGTATAAATAGGAATGCCATTGTATGGGGAACTGAGTGGCTGAAATGTAATCTGTGGCAGAGAAAGGAAAGAGGCTGAAACAATACTAAAAAAAAAAAAAAAAAATTGAGTTCATAAAGACAAAAGGAGGTATGTGCTGAGAGGAATCGCTCTGTGCTACCAGGAGGCAGAAGCCTGGGGCTCACTGCCTTGGTTCCGCCAGTGTTTAGTTATGTGACCTCTCGTCTCTGGACCTCCGTTTCACGGTTTGTAAAGCAGCCGGTTTGGACTCAGTGGGTTCTTGTGTTTCTGGGACTTTTTAAAACTGTGAATGGAGGAGGGACAGTTGTACAGTGGTGTAGAATCTTGGAGAATCTTCATTTCTAAGGTCAGAATGCTCGTAATTTGCGAGGATGTTCCTGGTTTCCAGGTAGTGGAGAAAGCATGGATCAGGAGTGGATTAAGAGTCTACACGGCCCCTTAGTCTTTTTCTGTGGTAGGCCTTTCTTGGGGTTGCAGAGAGTCGGACGTGACTTTGTGACTGAGTGACAAAAACAACACTGTCGCTCTCACCTGGCCCCTGTCACTGGGCACGTCACACAAACTGTCAGAGCCGGTGATGACGATATCCCTGGGGGAATCTTTGGAGACTCTTGTGTCACCTCTGAGTGGATCCCTGTGTCCCAGACCTGTTGCGGGCTGGAAACCAGGCCCTTCACCACCTCTACGAAAATCATTTTGGTCTAATTCTGTGTCCTTTCAGAATCTGGTTCCATCTCTTCACCTGACCCTAAAATAAATTTGTCTTTGCAGTAGGGTACATGAGAGGGAGTGCTGGGAGCCTGGCTTGCATGGCCCTGGTGTGGTTCCCATCCTTGCCGACGGAATCCATTTTTGGTTTCACATTTCCACACGCAGATGGGAATTGTGTGACTAAGTCAGCTTTTCCCTTCCTCCACCCTCTTTTTTTTTTTTATTCCAGGCCACTTTCAGTATAACTTGAGGGCTTAAGTCACTGCAGGCAGATTTCTGTCTCACAGTTGAAAACAAACCATTTGAACTATTTTTATGTTGAGAAGCAAAAATAGATACAGGGTATGGCGTATATCTGGACTTGCCTGAATTCCAGTAATTCAAAGGTCTCAGCTTTGAGAATTTATATAAAGTCATAAGAGAGAGAGACACCACATCAACTGAGCAAATACTCTTTGTGCAGATGTGGGATATGAAAAAAAAAAGTAGTTGGAACTCACTTTCTAGAAAGGATGTCATGTGCAAGCATATAACTATGGTAATGGTGTGATGAGAATTATCAAGGCATAGTTAGAAGGCAGTGAACCTGGAGTTGAAGGAGCAGATTGTTTTCATGGCTGTAGAAAATAACTTATAGGTTTGCCTATTATTCCTGCAACTTGGCCATGTTAATCTTCCTGCTTTGTTTCAATATTAGGTGTTGTCCTGATAGGGGAAGCACCTCAGTTACTAGAATCATGACCATGATCTAAAAATACAAAACACACTGCAGTGCCTTTCTCAGGGGATGTCAGAGCACTTTCGTTAGGGTCTCACATTCTTCCCCAGGTGCAACATTATCTTTACAGGCTAGAGAACCAAAACTCATCAGTGGGGAAGTCCTGGCTGTCAGATTTGTGATCAAACGGTGATTTGCCTTCTAGGTCAGAGTATATTCCCTGGATTATAAAGCTGAAGAACCATATGACATAGGAGCGTTCTCTTAACTGTATGAAGATTGGAGAAGACTTGAAGATCCTGTTTCTCTAGTTGTCAAGCAGAATTGTCAGCTCTTTATGGTTAGGGGCACATGGCATTCATTCATATTTTTGTGTGTGTTTTGTTTTTTAAAGACATTTCTTAGTGCTGCTTTAGGTTTACAACAAAATTGAGAGGTACAGAGATTTCTGATATACCCTCTGCCCCATCTCCAATCATAGCTTCCCCCATTATCAACGTCACTCACCAGGATGCACTTTTTTTTTAACCAATGAAAAACCTACTACACTGATCTATCCTAATAATCCAGAATTCACAGTTCACCTTATGATTTACTCTTGACATACATTCTGTGGGTTTGGACATACGGCTGTCACTATAATATCCTACAGGGTGTTTTTGTTGCCCTAAAAATCTTCTGTGCTCTACCTGTTCACTTGTCCCCAACCCGACATATGCATTTTTATAATTTCCTAGCAAGTGCTTAATACGTCTGAATATTTCATTAACAATCAGCTGGTGAAATAGCATAACCATAAACATTTTCAAGTGCAGGTTATTTGGTTTTATGCCTTTTAGATATTAAGCCCACAGGGGGAGTAGGATTCTCCTGCGTCGATTCACAGAAAAGGTGGATGTAGGATTCTCCTGCGTCGATTCACAGAAAAGGTGGATGTAGGATGCCTGTGCTTGTCCTCAAAGCCAGGCCTCTGTCCTCACCCTGTGGTTCCATGGCTGTCCGTGCACCTGTATTATTCCCTAGAGATGCTTCTAAAGATGAAACCCATCGTAACAAATGTTTGTACTCTCACCATGTGCTTGGCTCTGGTGGGCTTCATGTGCCTCATCTCTCCTCCTGGCCTCCCGGAAGCCCTGTGATTGGACACTGTCCTCCCACCATCAGACGTGGAGCTGGAAGTCCACTGTAGTCAGTTGAAATGCCCAAGTTCACACAGCAGGACTCCAGCCAGGTCGTAGCAGCCCTGCAGACCGTGAGCTCTGTTCCTTAGCAGGGGGGCTGGTACCTTTGTGTAAAGAAAACTTGGCCGGGGAAGACAAGAGTTCTCAAGGAGTACCCCCAGGTGCCCTCGAGCCATCTGCCCCACCCCTTCACACACCTTGTCCCTTCTGGGCCCTTGGAGGCTGTGCATAAACTGAGCTGGGGGACACGGTGGGGAGTGAGAAGCAGTGTTCAGTGTGGGCTCCCCCGCCCCTGCTATACAAACTCCAGGGGGCGACATCTCCAGGCTGCCAGTATTTGAAAGCCACAGGGTAAAGTGGACTGCTATTCCCATTTTTCAGTCCTTCCAGGGATCCGAGTCAATGTCTTTCTCCTCCAGCACAGATTGTCAAACTCCTGCCAAACCTGGACGAACCAAGAGCAATCCTTGGTGGGTCCCAGGCACGTTGATTTGTCGGCGATGGGGGGCGGGGGTGTGTGTGTGGCAGAGAACTGAAGTGCGGGGCTCTTTGTATCTGTCACTATGCTGGACACAGATTGTGTGTGTTACACAAGTGCCGCCTCTTAAAATTTAGTGAAGTATCTTACGAAGATGAAGATAGGTTTGAAATGGAGAAGGAACCTGCAAGAGTATCCTTTTAGCTTGGTCTCTGGGAGCCTGTGCTGTGTTGGGGCTCAGAGGCCCTAACTAACCTCATTAAGGTTGGATCTGATACGGGTGGGATGGGCTTGTTAATTAACTGTGGTCTGGTCCCAGCATGACCCACATCGCCTCCTGTTTTGACCTACATCTCACACCTCTGGACTTTTTGCTGTCAGTTGAAGTGTCTCTAAGGTTCTCCCTGTTCTAGTTTCTTCCCAAGTCCATCGTTGTCACAATCTGTAGTGAAGCCAGAGGGCAGAGTGGTGATGCAGAGCCCAAGGTGCCCCCAACTGGGCACCGTGACCACAGCTGCAGGGGGCATCTGTGCACAGCCCAGCGGGCTCTGCCAGGAGAAGACGGGCAGAGCTGACCAGAGCCCAGAGGCAGGCAGACGGACTTGATAACGCTAAGTGAGGAATTCGGTCTTGGCCTCTTTCGTCCCTGCCTGCTGGCCCAAGCCAGGCTCCAGGTGGCAGCCCCAGGCTCAGAAGTTATTATTAAGTACCCTGACAGCTGCTGTTGGTCTAAACGAAGTGGTGGCTGGTGGCTTTGTTTTGACTGGTGGTTCATTCAGAAACTTGACACAGAGGGTGCAAGGTATCTTGAAACTGAATTGTGGGATGGCCTTTTGGGAGCGCGAATCAGTGTAGTTAAGCAGCCTTAAGCATATTTCAACATGGAATTAGTACAGCAGATTGATGCCTCTGATGTGGGACTTAGCAGTTTTTCCCCTGAAGATGGAGACAAGCCACAGCAGCCGGCACTCAGCATGGACTCGCCATCGCACCCTGGCTGCCTGCTGGGAGAGCGTGGTGTGACACCTGTTCCCAGAGTGCTGACTTGATGACACGGGGGCCGGGGCGGGGGGGGCCTCTGCACCCTTCCCAGGGTCCAAGCCAAGGGAGCCTTGGCTGGTGTGGCCCACACGTGCCAAGACCAAAAAGATGCTGCCTCCTTCTGCAGAGTGGAGAGATCCTAGAGGTGTTTGTCCTGTTCACGAAGGTTCTCCAGGACATGTGGAATGACCGAGACTTTGATAGCAAGGCAGCCTATCGTCATTCTGGGTTACACAGCTGACAGAACATGTGGAGGTTACTCCTTCTGATTTTCTGGCTTTGAAAGTGTGTTTGTGTTGGCTTAGAGCAGGCACATTCCCTGAGGGACAGCCATATTTAATCTTTCACCTTTGGCCTGAGGGGGAAAACATCGAGCTTTGAGACCAGGCCCAGCTCTCATCCCCACATGTGGATGATGAGAGTATCATTTGCAGCAAGAATTATTTGAAAGTGGACTCCCTGATTGCCCACACCTGCCAGGTCCCCGTATTTCATTCTAGTCCAGCCGAGAAGTGGTATGGTCCCTGCTCATTACAGAGAGCTTCAGCTCTGATGGTGGTTCTCAAGAATGTGGTGGGACCATCGGCATCACCTGGGAACCCACTGGAAATGCAGGTTCTCTGAATCAGACCTATTCCAGGGGGTGGGGGCTGCCTTTTAGCAAGTTTTCCAGGGGATTTCTGGGGCTCATTTGAAGTTGAGAATGTTGGGGCTCTGGTCTCCGTGACAGGTGTGAAGTTTGAGACCTATTTCTCCTTTAGCTGGATGGCAGACCTCTGAGTCCTCGGCATATGAGGGAGGGACTAAGCTTTCCTATAAGACAGAAGTGTGCAGAGGAGACACGAGTTCTGGTCTGGCCAATGGAATCTAGATTGTAGGAATGGGAGGGGGGAGACATGTGGTCATGATGAGGAATGATCAGAGACCTGGCACTCTTTATCTCAACCCTGGTTAAAAAGTAACACTTGGTGAAGGGGGAACAGACCTCCCTGTACTATTCTTGAAACTTCCTATGAATCTATATTTCCAAATAAAAATCAAAATAACAATAGCAAAGAGTTTCTGGGTTTTCAAAGTGCTGAGCTATCTGGTTCACCTTCGAGGTGGTGGAGAAAACTAATGAGCCATTCCCCAGCAGCAGTCACACCCATCTGTAGTAGAACTCAAGCTTTCTTTGAAATGCTCCATGGAAACAGGAAGCTATATGATGAGTCCATGAGGCCTGTGTCTTGCTACCTAGGTGTGCTCATCTCCCTTTTTGAGTAGGTGTCTGAACTTCTCTATCTAGAGATGTACAGAAGCAGCGTAGCCTGCAGTTACTCAGACTGGGACTGTGTCTTGAATAGAAGGCTCTTCACCTCACCGGGCTGGACTCTAGGACAGAGTTCTCAGGGAAGGGCGCTGGCCAGGGCCTGAGGACCCCCACCGGCTGTGCCAGTGCTCACCTTCGCCTCACACAGTCTGCTGATTCCTCTTTGAAATGACTTTAAGTGCTCGGCTGGAGGCAGAATGAGAACCGTGCATGTTTATCAACCAAGTTGGCAGCAGAGCAGACCCTTTGGAGGAACCGTCATTCGCTATAGTAGGGAGGCGAGAGAGTTTAGCCAGATCTCTGGCCACTTATCAAGTGTAGTAGCTCCACAGGAGATGCAGCACAAAACCCTAGCCTCTGCTCTGGGGAGGGAATTGCAAGCAGATGGCAAGAGCGGCCCCGAGCCAACGACAGTGAGGAGCACAGAGCGTCCTCTGGAAGCCGTGCACTTCTGCTTTCTAGAGGGGAGTGTGGGGCCTCTGAAAAGCGGGGTGGTTGGCTGTGGAGAGACCTCACTGCCCCTTGCATTGCATTTTTGTTATGAGCCGAATGACCATTTTCAGGTCTGGTGAAGCTTCTGTGACTAGTGTGCTGGGGTCATTATCTCAAACTCAAGCATCAAGTCTGGAGTTGTACGAATGTGGTTTTTTTCTCCTTAGTCAATGGAGATAGATAGAAAAGATTGCTGTAAATTTCTGGGGCAGGTGGCAAGCTGGTTTACGGAACACAAGGCGATGAGAACCTCTGGCTTACGGAAAGTAGCATGAATTAATAATCATTTAATTGGCTCCTCCATTATGTTGCTGGTTTGGGAGATGGAAGTTTAGATAGAGGGGCTGTCAGTGGTGCTTTAGCTTAGAGTCTGATGGCTGAGAAGTGGGGGTGGTGGCTGCCTTTGGTCTTTCACAAGGATGACACTTCAGGCAGCCTCCCAGGCCTTCACCGGAAGGAGAAGGGTTGGCACTTTGGTGGAACACCACTTCCATCATGCCAAGAAGGGAGGAAGTGAGCGTGAAGACCCCCGCTGGCTGTGCCAGTGCTCACCTTCACCTCATAGACTTCCAATTCCTCTTTGAAATGACTTTAAGTGCTTGGCTGGAGGCAGAAGGGAGCTGTGCATGTTCAACGACCAAGTTGGCAGCAGAGCAGACCCCTTAGAGGAACCGTCGTTCTCTACAGTAGGAAAGGGAGAGAGTTTAACCAGATCTCTGGCCACTTATCAAGTGTAGTACCGCCGTGGAAGATGCAACACAAAACCCTAGCCTCTGCTCTGGGGAGGCAACTGCAAGCAGGTGGCAAGATGGCAAGCAGATGGATGTCCAGCAGTGTGGACGCTCAGCACAGGCCCTGGTTTCCTCAAGGGAGGACTCTGGCCAAGTGCAGGCCTGTGACAAAGAATGTCCACCACGCAAACACCACCACTGATGTGGTGAGTGACGAGCAGGTTAATTTTGCTCATGAAACTAAAATTTCTGGTACTTTCGATTATCTTGGAGGACGAGTCAATGTCTTGGGTAATGACTAGAGAAAACCCAACACTGCGTACCATAAGGTTCCATTTCTGTTCCATTGCCAGTTTTTCTTCAGGTTTCTTTTTCAGGAGGCAGCAAATCCCTGCCTTCCTTGGCTTGAGTTGTATAGCCACCTCACTAGGTGAGAAAGTCTGCAGGCTGTCCACGGTCTCGTGAGTACAACTCTGAAGTTTTCTGCCACCAAAATTTCAGTGACTTGGATTTTAGTTTACTAGTGAGGATTGGAATTGGGTTAGAATTTGTTCTATAAAAGTGGTTTTATCAAGTCAAGTTAAAGGGGCTGTGTATTTCTACCGTACCTGACCACTTGATAAGCCACCTACATGATATTATTCTTGCCTATTCTTCAGTTAGTCAGCTCCTGCCTGAAGCCCTTTACTAGGCTTGTTTTAATTATTCTGTGTGCTTAGAACAGAGTAAGACCATGTCTTCAAAACTGCAAATAAAACTTGCTTGAATTCAGATCACCTCTCTTCTGTCCCTTGCTCCCTCTAATTAACATGACAGGAGAAGTAAATTTTTAAGTAATTACTTTTAGGTTAAACATTCCCTAAGCAGATGGGGAAACAGTGGAAACTGTCAAGACTTTATTTTGGGGGGGCTCCAAAAACACTGCAGACGGTGACTGCAGCCATGAAATTAAAAGACACTTACTCCTTGGAAGAAAAGTTATGACCAACCTAGATAGCATATTGAAAAGCAGAAACATTACTTTGCCAACAAAGGTCCGTCTAGTCAAGGCTATGGTTTTTCCAGTAGTCATGTACGGATGTGAGAGTTGGACTGTGAAGAAAGCTGAGGGCCGAAGAATGGATGCTTTTGAACTGTGGTGTTGGAGAAGACTCTTGAGAGTCCCTTGGACTGCAAGGAGATCCAACCAGTCCATTCTGAAGATCAGCCCTGCGTGTTCTTTGAAAGGAATGATGCCAAAGCTGAAACTCCAATACTTTGGGCACCTCATGTGAAGAGTTGACTCATTGGAAAAGACTCTGATGCTGGGAGGGATTGGGGGCAGGAGGAGAAGGGGACGACAGAGGATGAGATGGCTGGATGGCATCACTGATTCGATGAACATGAGTTTAAGTGAACTCTGGGAGCTGGTGATGGACAGGGAGGGCTGGCGTGCTGCGATTCATGGGGTCACAAAGAGTCAGACATGACTGAGCGACTGAACTGAACTGAACTGAAGCAGATATGTTACAAACAAAGAATACCTGTTTGTTGATGTCACAGAAGTGGTTTTAGTTTTTCCTCAGGAAGCCATGCAGTGAGTATTGTCTTTCCCTTTGAAATGAAATTCTTCTGCCTGGAATGTAGAGGAACCTCAGAGAATAAAACAGAGAGTCATCAATCAGGTATGCCTCCCTCAGCACCCGTCTCTTTCTTACAGTGGCCAGCGCATCCCAGTTTAAGGGGGAATGGGGGCTTTCGGCCCAGAATTGATTTTGAATTTTGTGTCCTCCGTAACCTCCACGTGCAGGTCCTTTTTGTGCCTCACCAGTCAGTTGGGTGGGGCAACCTCAACCCCTGACAAGTTGACCAAGTGTTTTGTTCACACCTGCGAAAATCTGCATGGTAAGGAAGCCACAGCTCACACTGTCAGGCTGTGGTTGGGGTTTGACCCAGCATTTCACTGTCCCAGCATCCCTGTTGCCTGGCTTTACAGAGTATGTCATCCACGGCGCGTGCATTTGCGTGATTCCTGGCCATATTTTTAAACCTTTTGAAGTGCCAGGAGCCCAGCATGTTGCCTATGGAAGATTCATTGAGATTTAACACATATTTTCATATGACACAGCTGCCAAAATGAGGAAAAATTGCTTTAACCGGCAAAGTAAAAAATACCACCTGAGGTTTTGCACAGTATGGATCCAAATATCCACATTTTCATGGACAGTTGAATTTAAATTCTGAACACTTTAATTATAATATTAAAAATAATATAACTGCATGACGAAATGGGGAAATGGTCTATGACCTAAATTTAGGTCCATCACCTAAATACAGCAATCATTTTCATTCGGTCTTTTTCCTAATCCCTGTTTTTTTACAGAGCTGTATCATGGTATAATACACATTTTATTTTTTTTTGTTCCTTCAGATTAACATTCTCAAGGACTTTTCCACATTGCTGCATAGCTATCATATGTAACCTCATCTAATAGGGAAGAAGCTGTCCCATGGTTTACTTAACCATGCCTTTTTGTAAAAGATCTAGACTGTTCAGTTCTGCTAACTGAACAGGTGGCCAACATCCACTCCTGTTCAGTTTGTCTTTGTTGAAGAAGCCACTACAGGTTGTAACCCTTCCAGTTGTGACCAGTATAAACCAGTGGTTCCAGGCACTGCTTGTCTCTGGATGCATGTTTGTATTTTACTGCTGTGATGTCATAATGGCCTTCAAGTGACCACTAATTAATTTTTTTAACAAATAAAATGTTTTCTCTAGACTTGTGACATCTCTTAGAATTTAAGTTAGACTTTTGGAAAGCCTTCAAACCACATTGCTTTTCCTTTTGGTATTTGTACTACCTCATTTACTGATGGCCCACAATGGATGCTAGTGACAGAACGGAAGTAGGAACTGACTTTAGGACTCTGACCCTTGAGTTGTTGTTCAGAGAGAAGAGGCTTGAGAAAAGGTTAGACTGTCATGGCCAGGAGTAAATCCTGTTTCAGCCTGCTGACGGAGAAGTTGCACAGCTGTTTGCCCATCTACAGAAATTTCATAAAGGCTTTGGCACCATGGTTTGATAGGGACTGGCATTTTAATGTCTGGGGTCAGGCTGGGAGGAGGCCTGTCAGCCTCGTTAACCTAACTCTTTGGAGCAGTCCCCACATCTCCCAGGGATGCAGTGGAATTGTAACTGGGTGTTAACAGACTCTGATATGAGAAATGCATGGCTTTATCTTTAGAGAAGAAGCCTAGGTGGCTAACGTCCACTTCTAGACAAATCTGATCTAATAAAAATGCAGATTGCCCCAGACAGAAGTGGGATGAGCCCTGGAAGTTTTTACACCAGTGGATGCAGGGTTTTGTATTAGAGCTGGGCTGCTGTGTTGCTCCAGAGAAAGAGGAATGAGTGAGTGAGTGCTGATTTTATTTTTTAAAAACACTTTAGAAGGACTCCTTAGCTTGAGCATACAAAGGAAGCCTTTAGAATCCCAGAGCAATATGAGAGAATGGCGGTGGCGGGGTGGGGGGGGGTGGTGGAGATAATAAAAGTCCTCCTCTTCATCCAAAGGGAAAAGAAGAGTGGCTTCTGAAACCAGAATCCTCACCTCTGCAACCTCTTCACAATTCATCACACGTTCAGCACTGAAGGAAGAGGATGGACCCTTTGGTCATATGAGGAAACTAATGCTGCACTGGGTTACCCTGGGTTTGCTTTTTTCAGTGAGTGAGACGAGTCTGGTGGTCTCAGCCTCCTAGTTGTTCATCACACTGCCCGTCAACTGCAGGGCTGACAGTCATTCTGGGCAGGGCAGGGGGTGGGTGGCATAGATGGAGGGCACTGACAAGGTGGCATCACAGTCCTTTAAAAGCAAGTGTTGTTTCAGGTCAGGCAGACTAACTAAAAAGACGGAGATGGGTGTTCAGAGGAGAATTCTGTATCCTGGCTCGCACCTAGAGGAAGGGAGAGCCATACGGCAGCTCCTTCCTAACTGTAAGCCCTGAATCCTATAGACTGGAGGTGGAAGTGAGGAAGGTGGACAGTGGCTCTAACAAACAGGCATCTGAAGTATCACCTAATGCCTCCAACACATGGAAGACAACCAGTAAGCAAAAATGAAAAATGATGGAGAATAAGGAATCTTCTGGGGAAAGGAAGATCTCAAGTCCCTGAAACATTAATTAAAGACTCTTATTGTGGGAGTGTGTAGGCAGCAGCCCATCACACTCAGAGGTCTAAAACCCATGACACAGGGTTTCGAGGGATCAGGGCTGAGGGGGTCTGGGAGATGGGAAGTGGGCCATGGGGGAACCAGACTAGAATGTTACAGCACCTAGTTAATCGGCAGCCCGTCCATCACATTAAATATCCAGCCGTCATGTATTACCTTTCAAGTGAAAATGAATAACTCCCATTAAGAGCAAAATGGGTTTGAAGTCGATTCGAGACAGATTAAAGTACTGTTATGAATGTGTGTGTTGGGAGGAGGAGGGGTCTGTATGTAATATGCTTGTCCTTGTACTTTTTAAATAATAGATGTTCTACGAACTTATGTAGACCAGGTTACCAAGATACTGGGGTTAAAGGTCACAAGATGTGCATTCTGGGAACAGCATCCACTTCCTGGAATATTTCCTGCATTTCACTTTTTTTTTTTTTTCCCCTCAAAATTATTGTGTGGCCTTATAATTTTAATGAACAAAATTGATTTTTTACAACTGTTTATTAAAGCACACATCTGTAATGACAGCATCTTGTGTATCCACGTCAGAACAAATCTCAAAGCTGGAAACACATCCTGGGTAACTAGACCGGATGAGACAGAAAGCAGTCTGACTGAAGAGTAGAAATGAGGCTTTCCATACCAATGGCCTCTACGTGGAGTCAAATGATTTTTCAGTGAGGGCAGCCGGCAGTGGGTATGTCTTGTCTCACTACCATTTTTAGGATTCTTCTTCTTGCCTCTTGTAATGAGATTCTGAAAAATGGAGTTCCCCATCCAAAACAAGTGAGAGGGCCAGCCTTAAGCTACTGACCAGGTTTCAGAATAACCAGATCTGATCACTTGAGGATTTGTGTTTATGCAAGAGGAGCTCTGCGTATTTATCCTGGTTAAACCTTGTTAGCCCGGCTGTTTTCTCATCCAGATCTTGCAGGTCTCTTTCTGTGATTCACAGAACTCCTTCCGCCGCTGCTCTGTGCCCACTGTTTGCTGCTTAAGCCTCAGGTGGCCCTCCTCCCTCATCAGTGTTTTGTCTTTTTTGGTGACATGGGGGTGAGAGGGCATGGTCTGGGCCAGCAGATAGGAAACTCTCTCTCTGAACCACCCACTCTGAGTAAACTCTTGTGTCTGGAGCATTGGCTCGTTTATAAGTTGGATTCATGCCCTGCCTAGTTCCGCTCTTAAGTTACGTCTCCCTGCCAAAAGCAAGTTGCTGAACCAAAGCTTGACTTTTTGCATGTGAACAGATACATGCAAAAAATCAAGCTTTGGTTCACATTGATCAGGTCTCCTTTGATTTCAAGAGCTGTGACAATAATGTTGGGAGCATACCATTGATTACATCTATGAGAGTCTATCTGGTTCCTGGGTTGACTCGTGGTTGGTAGAGCAGTTGGTGAGACTTCCCCAGCCACCCTCATGAGCCAGCAGGTTGTCTTGATCAGCTGGGAGGGGGATCAGAACAGACTGAATGTAGGTTTATCCAACTCAAAGCTTTTTAGTTCATTTCTTCACCATTTTTCCTTGGTGTTCAGTTGTTAAAGTGGTGTAGTGACAGATATTCATAGGCAATGGAAAGCAATGCCTGCTTCTTTCCCACCGTGCCCGATAAACCCATCCAGATGCTCATCCTTCTTTAACTTGGGTGTTTCACAAACACCCTGAGCTATGAATGAATGTTGACTCTCACCCAGCATGCACCCTCTGGGAGCTGGCCTGGCCTGGCTGCTGGATTACATCTTCTGCTTTTCCTTCCAGCATCATCAAGCCAAGCAGAGAAGGAGCTGACAGATTCTCCCGCAACCTCCAAACGCATCTCCTTCCCAGGTAGCTCAGAGTCCCCTCTTTCTTCAAAGCGACCAAAAACATCAGAGGAAACCAAGCCAGAGCAGGTGAGGCCTGGAGGGGCTATGCTGTGGGAGAGTATTTCAGATACCTGGGGGGAGTGGGGTGGGGAGTGAAGTCTCAGGTGGGCGGGCATGGGACAGACACTATTGCCGTGGGAACTGAGAAGTCAACCGGCAGGTGGCTGTGTCCCCCACAGATGTACCAGTGTCCCTACTGCAAGTACAGCAATGCCGACGTCAACCGGCTACGCGTGCACGCCATGACACAGCACTCAGTGCAGCCCATGCTCCGCTGCCCTCTCTGTCAGGACATGCTCAACAACAAGATCCACCTCCAGCTGCACCTCACCCACCTACACAGCGTGGCACCCGACTGTGTGGAGAAGCTCATCATGACGGTAAGGCGGCCGGGAGCAGCACCTCTTCTCTCCCCAGGGGTCAAGGGTGGCATTGTGACATTGACAGGATGCTGTGCTGCTGGATGCCAGAGCCAGGACAGAGCTGGAAATGTCAAAGATGGTCCTGTGACTACTGTCAACCTTAGTCTTAGCATGATGGTGACCCAAAGGGCTCTGTGTTTCTCAGCATCCCTCATCATCCTCTCCCCTCCAAATGCAGAGGCCTGGGGGGGGTTAACTGCAAGATGTTATTCAGGTTCTCCAGGCCTTTACTGAGCAAGTCATATTCTAGGTTGTTCTTAGATTCATTATGTTTCATTTTATCCTCACAGCCACTCTGTTTAAAAAAAGGCTTGACACGTTTACATTATGGCTGAAGAAACTGAGGCTCAGAGAAGTTAACTGCTGTGATGCCACTTTTAGGTGGCAAAGTTGAGATTTGATCCCAGATTCTCCCAGTCTAGAATGCAGCCCCGTGACAGGGGAGTCCCTCGGGTGGATGCTTTCGTTCTCAAGGCAGGAAGATGCTCATTTGGGTAGCACGTGTCGATTCGTGAATCAGGGCTTTGCATTTTGAACATGAAGTTGCTATACTTGGCGGGGCATGGCTCTAAGTGGCCACTGTAGACATTGCCCAGAAGATTAGTACAAAGATTTAAATATAACATAATGTGAAAACTTTTCAAAATTCTGCAGGTGATACTAATGTATGTCCTAAGTGATGTTTCGTCATGAGGAACATACACTTGTTGCTGCGTCAGGGGAACTTTAGCAGCCAACGGGAAACTGTGGTGACCTGTGTGCTGCAAGTGTGACTTTCCATGGGTCTTTTCAAATAGATTGGTGAACATGTTGAAAGATTCTCTGTAAGTGGCAACTTACTTTTGTGGATGGTGGGTTTCTGTTACAAGTTTCCTGGAAATTCTCTCCAGCCGTGGGATTTTCCTCAGGCTGTCATATTGGGTTGGCCAAAAAGTTCATTTGGGTCTAAGTAAAAATAAAAGACACATTTTCTCATTTTCACCAAAAACTAATGAACAACCTATTTCTTAGATGAATGGACTTTTTGGCCAACCCAGGACTTCCCACAGCTGACCTGGAACCGTGGGAGCCTAAAGAAGCAGGAAGAGACGTGAGGAGAGAGGCATTTTCAATACATTATTCTTTTGCTCTGGTGATTATTTTTCCTGTTTAATATCACACTGGTTTAGGAAATATTTGCCTGTAGTAATCTGTATGATTGGTTTACATTAGACAGTGTTTCATTTATATATTCTTAAGGACCAGTATATAAATTTTATCTCAAATAGCCATTGTTTGTCATATTAATTCTTTTATAACAGCAACAGTGTGGTACAAGGTAGCAAGTCTGGTGGTCATTTGAGTCTTCTTCATTTAACAACAGGATGTTACTGCTGTGTTTGCTTGGGTACTAAATTCCTAAGGTACTTGGGGGTGTTACTCAAGCAGTGATTCTCAAATCCTTTTTGGGGGAGACTGGTGAATATGATTCATTAGCCTACTGGGTATTCTATGCATGCTAGTTTGACATCCGTTTTTAAGAACTCTTTCAAGTATTCTGCATGTACAAAATTTAAAAAAAAATTACTTGGCTACACCAGGTCTTAGCTGCAGTAGGATCTGCAGTCTTCATAGTAGCATGTGGGATCTTTAGTCGTGACATGTGAACTCTTATTTGTGGCTCGTGGGATCTAGTTCCCTGACCAGGGATCAAACCTGGGCCCCTTGCACTGGGATAAGACTTAAGCCATGGGACCAACAGGTACATCCCTACATGTACAAAATTGTGTGTATAATGCCTGGGAGCATAAGGGTACCCACAGTTCACCCAGGGAGCCAGGTTAATAATCCCTGTTTGAGAAGACTCCCCAAGAACATAATTGTGTAGGAGAAATGTGCTCCCTAAAGGAGCTGTGCTTGGCACCTGTTCAGAAACCCCTGTATACCTACCTCATTTTCCCACAGCACACAATGGAGGTGTTTTCTAGACATTTCTGAAAAAGTGTGCAAATTGTGGGAAATGTGCTGACTATAGGAGGTTCATTTGCTAGCAACAGGAGACAGTTAATGGATTCAGAAATAAAGTTGAAAGTTGTGGGAACTGTAATCATGTAAGGGTTTTACATTTGACTAAAGGTGTCTGTAAGGTCAGTCTGGTACCCTCTCTTTGCTTGAAGATGGAGTTACTGCATGGCTGTCGGAATTGAACTGGTTTCTTAAGTCATGAGGATGTTTTGTGTCAAGTTAAAGGAAGCAGTTCCATCTCCATCCTTTAGCAGGATCAGCAGGAAAAAGACAAGTAGCCAAGGTTGGAGGGGAGTTTGTGGCCATACTTTGGGGTGAACCCAGGCACCCTATTTGAGGGCTGGACTGCTCATCTTGGTCTTTACCCTAACAATTAAGTAGCTGCCACTGTCCTCCCTCTGAAAAGTATGGTGTTAAAATGAAATTTTGAAATTGTTTTACAACTGTTTATAATGAACCTGTGGTTAGAATCATGCCCCTGGAGGCTATTTTTATGGCAACTTTATTAGAAAACTGTCCAAGGGGAAGTATTGGTTAGACTTTATGATGGTGTATCTGTTTGTTCCTGGCCATCTAGAGCAGGAAACTCTGAAAACAGCATGATGAGATATGCCCCTCAAATCAGAGCTCCGTTTTCTAAACTGTATCATTAAGGAATGGTCAATGTCCAGTCACTCATCCTCCCAGAGGAGAAAGTTATGTCTGAGTGGCCCGGATGAATGGCAGTGAGAGGAGTGAATCTTCTTCCTTGCCAGATGGGTTTGACTGAATGCACTGCCTTTGGTGCAGATGAGGAAAACCTGGCAAAATCTACCAAACAGACACCTCCTGGCAGATGTGGGGTGTATCCATGGTATCTGAAGCTGTAAATTCTGGTAAATATTTTTTGCTATCTGGGCCCAAGGTCTCAGGATCTGGCTTGAATTGGGTTTCAGTCTCTCTAAAAGTAAATTCCACCTTGATAAATGGAAATAGATTACTTTCTATACAATGTCTTTCCGTTCAGTTGTAAATGGAGAGTGTTTTGAGGAGGCTTCATTTAATAATACCTTATCAGACAGCTTTCAGGAACCTGCAGTGTCTAATATGTCTGTTGCTATGGTAACAGCTGCTTGCTTATGCTCTGCATCTCATATCTGTGTCCTCCATGGGCCCCCTTCTTTTTACCGATGAAGGGGCTTGAAAAATATTCTCCACTGGGAACAATTGCAGCTCTGGCCCTCTGCTATGGAAACTGCACCCACAGCAGTTCATTCTGCTGGGCCTGTGGGAAACAGAGCCCCAAGGTTGTCTTTACACACATGGTAAGAAAGAAGGAAATCTATAAAGCTTAAGACAGTGAGACAAGTGCCCCTCCAGGCCCCACTGAGCGGCTGGTCCCCAACGCCAGTAATATAGCGCTCTCACCTAGTGACAGAGAAGTTCGAGAGTCTGAGTCAGTGATGGGGGTACAGGAGCCACTGCTTGTGCCACCTCTTTTTGCTCACTTTTCCAGGGGAGGAGGGTTGAGGGCAAGGGGGCCAGGTTTCTAGCCCCTAAATGAGAATAGGAAAGACCACCTACAATAATTTCCAGTGGTCCTGAATTATTCTAATTGATCACTGTCCTAAGTGGCAGGACACACCACTGGGATTGCAGAGCATTAACACAGGGAAACTGTCTTTGTTCCTCCATCACTTAGCAAAGTGTGACCTCATGGCAGAGAACGGGGCTAAGTCTGGAGCAGCCAGGAACACCTTTTTTCTCTAGCTCTTCATCTTTGTTCCCTTTAGCAGTTCTTAATTATCCTGTATGTTTTTTGTACATGCACTGATTCCCTTTCACAGCTCCTGGACCCATGCTGCCTGCAGTTCCATAGCTCCCAATCCCCCACACCTCACCCCACCCTACAGCTGTCTGACTCCTGTGATGTTTTCGGTCAGCATCTCTCTCTGTGCTCACCGTGTGCCCGTACATCTGAGTCTCCAGACCAGGCTGGCTGCTTAGCCCCCCTGCACCGGGGCTCTCAGGTGGCCACTGGCCCTGAGGCTGTGGCACCCACTTGGGTACCAGCTCTCACTTTGTCTCCATCTCAGAGGAAGGTAATGAAAATAATCGGGCTTCATTAATTCCAAGTCCTGTGAGATGATAGCCATTTGGAGCCTGTTTGCCAATTAGATGGTCTAAATTAGAAGTGACCTTGGTATACTGCCACTGCTTGCCTCTCTGAGTCTAATGAAGCTTTTCTCTCCAATTCAGTCTCCTCAGCTCTCTTCTCTCTCTCTTCTGCTGTGTGTGTGTGAGTGTGTGTGTGTGTGTGTGTGTGTGTGTCTGTGTCTGTGTCTGTGTGTGAGAGAGAGAGAGACAACTGTTCATGTGTTTCCAGTTCTCCCACCTATCTCCTTTTTTCAGTCTTTCTGATTCTTAGATTTTAAAAATCTGGTTCAGGGCTACATTTGTTTCTGGCCATATGAATGTTAATATTGCTCTACAATTTTTCCTCATGGGTTTTAGGTTAAAAAAAAAAGCCACATAGATGACATTTTAGAAGGGAAATGAGACAGAGAAATGGCCCTCCGGACACCAGGGTCCAGCGCCCAACCTAGCACAACTGGAAGGTAGTAGTGAAAAAAAAAAACAAAACTCTGAGGCTTTGCTGCCAAGCAGTGCCTGGCTTGCTGGCTGCAGGCGTGCAGACAGCTCCTACATCCTGGCAGCCATTGAGGTCAGAGGAGGAAGTGAGCAGCTGGACCCTCACTGGCACCATCAACTCTAGGTCCCCCACTAGCTAGAATGCTAAGGTCTGGAAGCACTGGCTTTCAAAAGAATAGGACCAATACCTCATTCACCAGGTGTACAGACTAGGCAGGTCTCTGCTGGGAAGGCCTGTGTCTGAGGTTCTGTCTTTCCCTCTGTTATCATTCCCTCTTTCTTTCCCTTCATCTGAGGCTCTTCAGTCTGTTGATTTTTTACTGAAATGTGAAGGATTTCAGTCTCTTTGGGAGTCTAGGTTTTGGCAAACCTGTCCTTTCACTTGGAATAGTGAGCCTTTCACAAAGCAACTCTACTCAGGTGAGCACTGCCAAGGCTGTGGGGATGAAAGTCTGAGAGAAGTGAGGTGCAGTACTTGAGTCTGAGAAGATACCTTTGCTTGCCAGCATGTGGAACTTGTTGGTTGCATTGATCTAACCTCAGGGTGGCCTTGAGGGATGAATTTCCATGAACAGTCCCGTTAAGAATTTAGCAAAACTTATATACCCCTTGGTTGCTCAAGGTGTTGTATTTGGCCATTTCACATCCATGACCCAAAGAAAGCAAGGAGTGTGGCAGCTCCTTATAATCCAGCTTCTTCCATTGAGAAAGTAAATATCAGCGGCCCCTCTTGAATGTCACAGTGGTGACCAGACCCACATCTAAGACTCTGGCTTTTATAAGATGCGTCCTTGAGGCTTTCAGGCCCACTCACGTCACAGAAACTTGAAAGGCACTAAATCATAATCCTAAATAATGGTGAACTGAACAGGAGGTATTTACAAAGCCATGTCACCTTTCCCAGTAGTTCAAGGGCAATTAACTTGAGTCCAGGAATTTCTCTCTAGGGAGCCTGTGATTTCCTGAAATAATCTGCAATAGTCTGTTTGAAAGTATTTTTTCTAGGAGCCTGCCTCTTTCATCAGATTTCCTAATGAGTTTATGATATCGAAAAGGTTAATTATTCTGGATGTGAGCTTCTTGGGCCCAAGGACCTGGTCTTGCTCTGTCTCACAAGCAAGTGGCACAGGGACCTTATTCAAAGTTTAGTGAATGATGGTCAAATGAATGGACAAGCAGAATCACTTGAGGCCCTTCCTTCTCATCAACTGAGTTGTTTTGGAATTGCTTAAGTGTGAAGATTTTTCTTCACGTGAAGAAGTAGAACGCTTCTACTTCTATTGCCATATATGAAAATTGCTGAAACTTGAAGATTTCCAGCATCAGTGCAGAACTCCCCATTTCTCACTCTGTGTGAGACCTGTTTACCTGTTTGGAAGGTTCTGTCCCTGCTCAGATGATGCTTTGTTCCTGAGTTCCCATCAACTCTGCATACCTGACTTGGCTCAGAGAGGCAGGAGGAAGGCGTGTGCTATCCAGACCACCACCAATCAAGAGAGACTCAAATTCTGAGGAAGTCATGGCTCTAAGAGATTGAACTTTCTTACCTGAAAAACTTGGACTTTTAGTTAAAAGTCTGTTTTCATAGTCTTAAGTCCTGTTTATACATTAGTGTCAAGTATGGGAGAATGTAATTTAACATACTCATTGTGTATGGGTGTAAGATTACTGGAAGAATCAATCTACATGGATGTCGATGTAGGATGAGTAGGCGTTTGGACTGATAGTGTGGTCTGGCCAAACCTTAATCTCTTTGTTTGGCATTTGAGTCTGTGGTTGGGGGTGCTGGGACAGAGTGTGTAATGGAGGCATCCAGTGCTTGGGGGGTCTGCAGCTTGGACACGTTTGGTGGGGGAGGGTGGGAGCTGGTTATGCTGTGGGCAGGTTTTTTCCCTTCACCTGCCAGTGTGCTCTGATGCTCCTCGTGAGAGGAAGGCCTTTACAGAACTGTGCTTGACACTGGTGAGTGACCGCCTTTCCCAGGGACCTCCAGCCTAGCTGGGGTGGTTTGAGCCTTCCATGCTGCACGGCAGCCATATCTGATTGGGAGACAAGGGGTGCTGAAGGAACTCTGCCCTTGGCCGACTTACATCATCTTCTGTGAGCACAGCTCCTCAGTGAGGCATTGGCAGGACTGTACTTTTGGCTGTTGACCAAAAAAGTGTGGAAACTTTGAGTGACAGGGTTGAGAAGCTGGTAGGAGAAAGAGGAGTGGACACAGACACAGGAATATTTAACGTCCAAGAGCTGACGTGGGGCCTGTCACTGTCCTGCATAGCAAAGAGGCTTCCATTGCCATCTCTCTGTTCAGACACATGGGCAGATAGACCCCGTCACAATTTCTAGATCCTTAGGATTCCCTTCAGGAGTCTTTCTCTCAGTCTCCTGGGAACTTCTTGTCCATTAAGATTTTATATGCTGAATCTTTTTTGTTTGTTTGCTTTCAGGGAGAGGTTGGGTATACTATAGATGAGAAGATGCAGGTAGATAAAAGTAATTACTTAAATACATACGGGGCAAGACTTGCAGGTTTGGAGGCCCAGATTAAGATGCAGAGGAGCATGTGAGGTTGATGATTATATTTCGGGGAGAGTTAATTGATGGAAGGTGAAGGCAGACAAAGAACCGCTGCTTACTGCCTTCTTGAATCCCAATCAGGAATTATGATTAAAGTCGCGGCGAGACAACAGAGGGCTGATGAATTGGTGTCTTTTTTTTTTTTTTCCTTTTTTGCCGTCATTCACACTTGATTGACTTCAACCTTTCAAGTGCAAAAGTCTCTCTTTTCCATTATTATTCATAGCCATCTGAGTTTTTCTAATTAAAGTGTATGAAAACAATTACTGATCCGTCGTACTGAGTCTGTTAGAGGGGATGTCTGCCTTACTGTAATGCGTATAAAGAGCCCACAGTTTTCTATAATGATGTGCAGCTGAGGTGTTAGATAATTTTATTCTTTTTTACTCTGTAGGGCTTTTTTTTATTTCTCATGATTCATTTTTCATAATTCCTAAAGATCCCAGGAAAGGACTGATCCTGCAGCTACAACTGAGAAAGGTGGTGGTGGGGAGTCCTTTTTTCCTTTCCCTTTCTCCCCATCTTGCCCCCAACCTCGTGGTCCCCCTTGGTTGAGGACTATAAATTAATCGGTGACCTTTCACTTCTTGGATTCCCGCTGGACTCCCCAACCACACTGGTCAGAAATGCTTTCTATTAAAAAGAAAATAGATGGAATGAGTTTGGCAATCTCTGCTCCATTCCTAACGATTCATCAACAGCTAGCCTTAACCAGCTGCCGGCAAGCTTTGTGTGAGGGTGCAGTGTCTATGCAAGAGGGGTTCTGTGTCACTCACGTGCACCTACCATGCACCTGCTGTTCATAAACACAGGGCCCCTCAGCGTCCTTCTCCACAGTGCCTGTTGCTTAACTTCTGCACCTTTGGGCATCTGGGTTGCTAAGGTTATCCTAACACCCTGAAATGTAAGGGGGAGTTACCTTTTGGGTATTTATGGTGACAGCTGTCCGAGTTTCCCCTTGAGGTGGAATCTACCACTGATGACTCTAGTGAATGCATCAGCAGCGATTTTGAACAAGGCCAGAACCCTCAAGCCATTAAAAATTAACAGTAAGATTTATTTTAAACATTTAATTTTGCACAGTCATCTAGATGTTCCGGTCTTTGCAACAGCAAGAGAAGATACTATTTCAGTGGTCATGTTTGATGAGGAAACAGTGTCTCCAGGTGGGCTGGGCACCACGTAGAAAGACTAGTGGTGACTGTATGTTTCTGTTCCTGTTAATTCAGGGTCAGTTCATGTCTCAGGCTGCATTCAAACGGGACGATTTCTGATTCATCTGGGAATATCCTCAACTACCTTGCTGTCCTGTAGCAGGCCAAGGGGCACTGCTTTTTAAACGAAGAGGCTTTTAGCCTTATGTTGCATACTGAGGGCTTCTTATCACATTAATGGAAGGCAAATGGTAATGTGTTTGGACAAGTTTCTGGCCAGATGGCAGGACAGCCTGGAGAAATAAATCCCTAAAATCTGACCTTAAATTGTAGCTCTTCTGACCCAGGTTGCTATATTGGGCAGCAATAGCCGTGGCCAAGATGGGGCTGCCCTGTTGTAGGATGCAGGACACCCTCCGGGCTACCACACAGGTGGAAGTTCCCTCTGATGCTGTGTACCTCAGGCAGAGACCCTGGGAGAAATCCTGACTGAAGTGAGTCTTAAGAAATGCTCATCTGCACTTGATCTCAGTTTATAAAGGGTTACAAAATGTTGTTTCCTAGAAAATCTGCCAGTGTGTCTGCATGTCCTTAGCCTTCCCTTTGTTCTCCTCTCTTCTTACCCTTTCTCTCGCTCATTCCCCTCCTCTTCTTGCCTGAATACATTTTGAAAATAGTACTACAATGCTCCCTGCTTCAAGATTACAGTGTACTTTACTAGGTATGATTTAATTAGGGCCCTTATTATGTTTTCAGCAGCTTAAGGTGGGCCTTTCAACTTATCTACCTAATTGGTTGCACAAGAAGTTTCACAGCCCATGACAAAACATTGTCAGTGATCAAAGTCAAAATTCTGCATAAAGGAAAAATATTAATAATAAGATTATTCTTCAAGTGTGCACTGCTAATTATGTCCAGAATGCAACCGTAGAAACACTTTTGACTGATGTGAGCTTTGTCTAATAAACATGAATCTTCAGTGAGCTATGGAAAGTGACACCTCCAGCCTTAACACTGGTGAAGGCTAATTTTGCTTATTAAATAATTTCTACACCTTTTCCTATTTGGGTCTCTTTCCTCTCCTTTTGACTTGCCTCATGTCTCTGCCGCTTTCTCTTTAGGTGACCACCCCTGAGATGGTGATGCCCAGCAGCATGTTCCTCCCAGCGGCTGTTCCAGATCGAGACGGGAGCTCCAGTGTGGAGGAGGCAGGAAAGCAACCTGGTTAGTGTCATGACTCTTGACCTTGAGGAGAGAAACAGAATGTCCATAGGGCAAGAGTGCCGGAGATCCCTTACTGTACTCCTAAGCTGAATGGAACTTTTCAGGGGACGAGGGGCGCTGCTGTTAGCACTGGGTACTCGGGCTCTGAGTGGGTATCTGTTGCTCTTCATGTGGTTTGAAGTGAGAACAGCTCAGGTGAGAACCAGTGAGGTTCTGGTGGACACAGGTCCCTTTAGACTGTACAATGAGGAAGTTAATGGCCAGAGACTCAGTCAGTACACTCATAACTTACCATCCATCCTAAGCCATTACACATTCCCTCTCTGAGGACTTAAACATGAGGGACTTGTGGAGTACATGGGTGATCTCAGGGCACTGGATTAGGTATCTTTCTAGGCACTGTATCTGCACAGAACTCTTCTCTGAGACTTCTAGGACTGTCTCATAGGAGGCAGCAGAAAGGAGCATTTGGAAGGGACGCTGTTGTAGATATAGATGCTGGTGGTGCCCTGCGGTGAGTCCTCGCTGGGTGGGACCTCGGTTTATGAGTCTCTCCTCCATCACTGACATCCTGTTGGCAGCTAAGATTTAAGTTGGGAAGAGCTCTGCCCCACACGACTGCTCCACCTCCTCCCTTATGATGTCTCCATACTAGGCAGTGTACCACTGACCTGAAAAAAGGTCAGAATATTTATGGATATGATGATCTCATTGTAGAAAAAAATTTTAATGTATTATTTTCATAATTGGCCACTTGAACATTCATTGCTTATTGAATAGAGAGGACAGTCAGAAGTCACACTGTAACAGGAAATTTAATGCCTAAGAAATATATCCAAAATTTGTTACAATGGACAGCAGTCCTTACAAATGCCCCACATCTTAGCAGGGCACTAAATCACATATTCTACAGTTTAGATCCATGTAAAAAGGGTATCCTTTAATTTCCTGAGAAACTGAAATGAATATTGTTTAAAAGACAGATCTGTGTGATGGTATAGGCCTACTAAGAGTTGAGACTTTCTGTATTTCCTTTTCTTCCTCTCTTCTTCCTGTGTGTCTGCAGGTTGGGTATTTCCCTCATCATCAGATTCTGTGTTCATGAGGCCCTGCTAGGTAGGCAGCTCGAAGCCCTCTTTATTACTGGGCTTGATTTCTATTTTCTTTACAGAAACCTCAGAGGATCTGGGAAAGAACATCTTACCCTCTGCGAGCACAGAACACAGTGGAGATTTGAAACCTTCTCCTGTGGACTCGGGCTCTGTGAGAGAAGACTCAGGCTTCCTGTGCTGGAAGAAGGGATGCAACCAGGTTTTCAAAACTTCTGCCACCCTCCAGACACACTTCAATGAGGTTCACGCCAAGAGGCCTCAGCTGCCAGTGTCAGATCGCCATGTATACAAGTACCGCTGCAACCAGTGCAGCCTGGCTTTCAAGACGGTGGAGAAGCTGCAGCTCCACTCTCAGTACCATGTGATCAGAGCTGCCACCATGTGCTGTCTTTGCCAGCGCAGCTTCCGAACTTTCCAGGCTCTGAAAAAACACCTCGAGACAAGCCACCTGGAGTTGAGTGAGGCCGACATCCAGCAGCTTTATGGTGGCCTTCTGGCCAATGGGGACCTCCTGGCAATGGGGGACCCCACCCTGGCCGAGGACCACACCATAATCGTGGAGGAAGACAAGGAGGAAGAGAGTGACTTGGAGGATAAACAGAGCCCGACGGGCAGCGACTCTGGGTCAGTACAAGAGGACTCGGGCTCAGAGCCAAAGAGAGCTCTACCTTTCCGCAAAGGCCCCAACTTCACCATGGAAAAATTCCTGGACCCTTCTCGCCCTTACAAGTGTACCGTCTGCAAGGAATCTTTCACTCAAAAGAACATCCTGCTCGTGCACTACAATTCTGTCTCCCACCTACACAAGTTAAAGAGAGCCCTTCAAGAATCGGCCACCGGTCAGCCAGAACCCACCAGCAGCCCTGACAACAAACCTTTTAAGTGCAACACTTGCAACGTGGCCTACAGCCAGAGTTCCACCCTGGAGATCCATATGCGCTCTGTGCTGCATCAGACCAAGGCCCGGGCAGCCAAGCTGGAGGCAGCGAGCGGCAGCAGCAATGGCACTGGGGGCAGCAGCACAGCGCCCTTGAGCTCCTCTACCCCGAGTCCTGTGAGCACCAGTGGCAGTAACACCTTTACCACCACCAACCCAAGCAGTGCTGGCATCGCTGCGAGCTCCAGCTTATTGAGTCAAGTGCCCGCTGAAAGTGTAGGAATACCACCCCTGGGGAACCCCATTAGTGCCAACATTGCATCCCCTGCAGAGCCCAAGGAAGCCAACCGGAAGAAGCTGGCAGACATGATTGCATCCAGGCAGCAGCAGCAGCAGCAGCAGCAGCAGCAGCAACAACAACAAGCACAGACACTGGCCCAGGCCCAGGCCCAAGTTCAAGCTCACCTGCAGCAGGAGCTGCAGCAGCAGGCGGCTCTGATCCAGTCCCAGCTGTTCAACCCCACCCTTCTGCCTCACTTCCCCATGACCACCGAGACCCTGCTCCAGCTGCAGCAACAGCAGCATCTCCTCTTCCCCTTCTACATCCCCAGTGCTGAATTCCAGCTCAACCCAGAGGTGAGCTTGCCGGTGACCAGTGGGGCTCTAACGCTGACTGGGACGGGCCCAGGCCTGCTGGAAGACCTGAAGGCCCAGGTTCAGATCCCGCAGCAGGGCCACCAGCAGATGCTGCAGCAGCAGCAGCAGCAGCAGCAGCAGAGCCAGCTCCCTCTGCCCCAGAGTCACCCTGCCCTCCTACAGCCCGGCCAGCACACTGAAAAGAAAAACAAACTGGTCATCAAAGAGAAGGAGAAAGAAAGCCAGAGAGAGAGGGATGGTGCCGAGGGGGGAGAGATCAACTCGGGACCAAAGGAATCACTGCCCGATGCCTTGAAGGCCAAAGAGAAGAAAGAACTGGCCCCGGGGGTTAGTTCTGAGCCGTCCATGCTCCCTCCACGCATTGCCTCGGATGCCAGAGGGAATGCTACCAAGGCCTTGCTGGAGAACTTTGGCTTTGAGCTGGTCATCCAGTACAATGAGAACAAGCAGAAGGTGCAGAAGAAGAATGGGAAGACGGAGCAGGGTGAGAACCCAGAGAAGCTCGAGTGTGACTCCTGTGGCAAGCTGTTTTCTAACATCTTGATTTTAAAGAGTCATCAAGAGCACGTTCATCAAAATTACTTTCCATTTAAACAGCTAGAGAAATTTGCCAAACAGTACCGCGAGCACTACGACAAGCTGTACCCCCTGAGGCCTCAGACCCCCGAGCCGCCACCCCCGCCTCCACCCCCGCCTCCACCCCCGCTGCCGGCAGCACCACCCCAGCCAGCATCCACCCCAGCCATCCCCACATCGGCCCCACCCATCACTTCACCCACAATTGCCCCGGCCCAGCCGTCCGTGCCACTCACCCAGCTCTCCATGCCCATGGAGCTGCCCATCTTCTCGCCACTCATGATGCAGACGATGCCACTGCAGACACTGCCGGCTCAACTGCCCCCTCAGCTTGGACCCGTGGAGCCTCTGCCCGCGGACCTGGCCCAGCTGTACCAGCATCAGCTCAATCCAAGTCTGCTCCAGCAGCAGAATAAGCGCCCTCGCACCAGGATCACAGATGACCAGCTCCGAGTCCTGAGGCAGTATTTTGACATTAACAACTCCCCCAGTGAAGAGCAGATCAAAGAGATGGCAGACAAGTCCGGGTTGCCCCAGAAAGTGATCAAGCACTGGTTCAGAAACACGCTCTTCAAAGAGCGGCAGCGGAACAAGGACTCCCCTTACAACTTCAGCAATCCTCCCATCACCAGCCTGGAGGAGCTCAAGATCGACTCGCGGCCCCCTTCACCAGAACCTCAGAAGCAGGAGTACTGGGGGAGCAAGAGGTCTTCGAGAACAAGGTTTACCGACTATCAGCTGAGGGTCCTGCAGGACTTCTTTGATGCCAATGCTTACCCAAAGGACGATGAATTTGAGCAACTCTCTAATTTACTGAACCTTCCAACCCGAGTCATAGTGGTCTGGTTTCAAAACGCCCGACAGAAGGCCAGGAAAAATTATGAGAATCAGGGAGAGGGCAAAGATGGAGAGCGGCGTGAGCTTACAAACGATAGGTATATTCGAACGAGCAACTTGAACTACCAGTGCAAGAAGTGCAGCCTGGTGTTCCAGCGCATCTTCGATCTCATCAAGCACCAGAAGAAGCTGTGTTACAAGGATGAGGACGAGGAAGGGCAGGATGACAGCCAGAATGAGGACTCCATGGATGCCATGGAAATCCTGACACCGACCAGTTCCTCTTGCAGCACCCCGATGCCCTCCCAGGCTTACAGCACCCCAGCACCCGCGGCCAATACAGCATCCTCTGCTTTCTTGCAGCTTCCATCAGAGGCTGATGAGCTGGCCACCTTCAGTGCAAAACCAGAGGTGAGTGATGAAAAACCAAAGCAGGCTGAACCTCCCAGTGCACAGCCGAACCAAACCCAAGAGAAGCAAGGACAACCAAAGGCAGAGCTGCAGCAGCAAGACCAGCCCGAGCAGAAGATGAGCACTGCCCAGCAGAAGCTCCCGCAGCTGACGTCCCCCACGCCGCTACCTACGCAGCCTCCTCCACAGGCACCCCCCCCTCAGTGCCCCTTGCCCCAGTCGAGCCCCAGCCCCTCCCAGCTCTCCCACCTGCCCCTTAAGCCCCTCCATACGTCAACTCCTCAGCCGCTGGCCAACCTACCTCCTCAGTTAATCCCCTACCAGTGTGACCAGTGCAAGTTGGCCTTCCCATCATTTGAGCACTGGCAGGAGCATCAGCAGCTTCATTTCCTGAGTGCACAGAACCAGTTCATCCACCCCCAGTTCTTGGACAGGTCACTGGATATGCCTTTCATGCTGTTTGACCCTAGTAACCCACTGCTGGCAAGCCAGCTGCTCTCTGGGGCCATACCTCAGATTCCCGCAAGCTCAGCCACTTCCCCTTCAACTCCCACCTCCACGATGAACACTCTGAAGAGGAAGCTGGAGGAAAAGGCCAGTGCAAGCCCTGGAGAAAATGACAGTGGGACAGGGGGAGAAGAACCTCAGAGAGACAAGCGTCTGAGGACAACTATCACGCCAGAACAGCTAGAAATTCTCTACCAAAAGTATCTCTTGGACTCCAATCCAACTCGAAAGATGTTGGATCACATCGCACATGAGGTGGGCTTGAAGAAGCGTGTAGTCCAAGTCTGGTTTCAGAACACCCGGGCCCGGGAAAGGAAAGGACAGTTCCGGGCGGTGGGCCCAGCGCAGGCCCACAGGAGGTGCCCTTTCTGCAGAGCACTCTTCAAAGCCAAGACGGCCTTGGAGGCTCATATCCGGTCCCGTCATTGGCATGAAGCCAAGAGAGCTGGCTACAACCTAACTCTGTCTGCAATGCTCTTAGACTGTGATGGGGGACTGCAAATGAAGGGAGATATTTTTGATGGAACTAGCTTTTCCCACCTACCCCCAAGTAGTAGTGATGGCCAAGGTGTTCCTCTCTCACCTGTGAGCAAAACCATGGAGTTGTCTCCCAGGACTCTTCTGAGCCCTTCTTCCATCAAGGTGGAAGGCATAGAAGATTTTGAAAGCCCCTCCATGTCCTCAGTTAATCTAAACTTTGACCAGACTAAGCTGGACAACGATGACTGTTCCTCAGTCAATACAGCGATCACAGATACCACTACTGGAGACGAGGGCAATGCGGATAATGATAGTGCGACGGGAATAGCAACTGAAACCAAATCCTCTTCTGCGCCCAGTGAAGGGCTGACCAAAGCAGCCATGATGGCAATGTCCGAGTATGAAGATCGGTTGTCATCTGGCCTGGTCAGCCCAGCTCCCAGCTTTTACAGCAAGGAATATGACAATGAAGGTACCGTGGACTACAGTGAAACCTCAAGCCTTGCAGACCCCTGCTCTCCAAGCCCTGGTGTGAGTGGGTCTGCAGGCAAATCTGGAGACAGTGGGGATCGGCCCGGGCAGAAACGTTTTCGCACTCAAATGACCAATCTACAGCTGAAGGTCCTCAAGTCATGCTTCAATGACTACCGGACACCCACCATGCTGGAGTGTGAAGTCCTGGGCAATGACATTGGACTGCCAAAGAGAGTTGTTCAGGTCTGGTTCCAGAATGCCCGGGCAAAAGAAAAGAAGTCCAAGTTAAGCATGGCCAAGCATTTTGGTATAAACCAAACGAGTTACGAGGGACCCAAAACAGAGTGCACTTTGTGTGGCATCAAGTACAGCGCTCGGCTGTCTGTACGTGACCATATCTTTTCCCAACAGCATATCTCCAAAGTTAAAGACACCATTGGAAGCCAGCTGGACAAGGAGAAAGAGTACTTTGACCCAGCCACTGTACGTCAGCTGATGGCTCAACAAGAACTGGACCGGATTAAAAAGGCCAATGAGGTCCTTGGACTGGCAGCTCAGCAGCAAGGGATGTTTGACAACGCCCCTCTGCAGGCTCTCAACCTTCCTACGGCATACCCGGCGCTCCAGGGCATTCCTCCTGTGTTGCTCCCCGGCCTCAACAGCCCTTCCCTGCCAGGCTTCACTCCATCCAACACAGGTGGGTTCTGCTCTCAGTGATTCTCCCAGTAGTAAAGAGCCACCACACAAAACCTGAGTGCTGGGCAGGTGGGAGGCTCCACATTCCTAGTTCTCTAACTGCAACAGAATTTCAGGTCCCTTCCATTGAGTCTCCCGAGAGCTGTGATGTACATGACCCTCCACTTCCCAGTCCAAGAATGGGGACCCTGGAGTTGGAACGATCTCCTGAAACCATAGTTCTGCCTGGTGTTCAGCACAGACCAGGGTGTAGGCTATGGGCATGAACTGGAGGGTTCTGGTGTACTAGATCCTGGGTTGTTTTTGAGACAGCAGTTTCCATTATGGACCTTCCATTCAGTCTTTGTGGAAATGCAGATCCCATCTAGAAATCTATTGAAAATATAAAACATTTGAACATCCTAGCTAATTCTGGGTTGTGCCCTCTGAGAACAGGTTCAAAAGAATTTAAATAAACTTTTTGCTGTCCACTGAGGTCCCACCTCCTGTTTCAGAGACCTGTTCTGGCAGGAGAGATGCTACCAGGAAGTAGCTCTCACAAGCTGGAGCCTTACTCCTGGGGTTCCCTTTGATTCAGAAACACAGTGGTGTGTTAGTCTGGGGTTTTGGCTGTACCATGTGGCATGTGGGATCTTAGTTCCCTGTCTAGGGATTGAACCCACACACCCTGCAGTGGAAGCATGGAGTCTTAACCACTGGACCGCCCTCTAGTTTCTAATTAGACTACCTCTATACTGGAATGCACCGACCAGGAACTTGTATTGTGCAATGTGGTTCTGAATTATGACGTGTTTTATCGTCGTCTAAACCGAAAATGTTTACTTTTAGGGGTGTTCAATCACCTCTTCATTTCCTTCTGCCCATTTCCCTTTCTAATGCAGAGTCACACACTTGGTACTCTACCTCATAGGGAGTTGCACAGTTCTTCCTGTGTGCCTCTCTTGTTCCTCCTCCTCCTCGTTCTTCACCCGTCTTCTCTGGATCCAGCTGTCTTTCCTAAATTGGACCCTCACCTCTAGGAAGGATCCTGTGAGGCTTAGCACGAGTTAGTAAGTCCCCCACAGCCTGTATTGACCAGTGCACATTCGCTAAAGCAGAGCCCTTCAGTGTGCCTCCTTATCTTCGAAACGTCCCAGTTCCCAGGGGCTCTAGCGATTCAGCTGCTTCCCAGAGCGGCTCTGCTTTCTGGTTGAATTAAATCCAAGTTTTATAACTTTGTCAGTGGTTTTACAGGACATGAAGCTACCTCATTCCTAATCCCACTTTCTTATCCTAAGAGAAGAAAGCATTCAGATATAGAAGTCGCTGCTTACCTGTGTTGACAAGTAGTATCACAGAATGATGAGAAGAGTCAGCTAGATAGAGTCGCCAGGAAACAGGCGACGGGAAGTGGCTGAGTACTGAACTACTCCCACAGCCTGGGACCTCGGCAGAGGGGCTTGGGAAGGCCCAACATTTCATAGTAATGAGAAAGAATTAGAATGTCTGATCTGTTCCCCTTGTTTTACAGATGAGAAAACTGAGGCCCAGAGAGGTCAAGACCATTCAGCAAGCTAGGGCAGGAGCCAGAGCTCCCGCCCAGGCCTCCAGGCTCCCAGTGCTATGCACTGTACTCCTTCCACAGCACCCAGTATGAGCCAGTCAGTCAACGGGTATATGCTTAGTGCTCCTCAGGTTCTGATCACTTACAGTGGACTCCAGGTAGGAAGATATGCTCTTAATCATTCAAGGCAGCCAGGCATGCCCCAGTTACCACCACCAACTGAACCACAGCTCCCAGGAGTACTGCATCTGGAATTAGGAAAGAAAGGAGTATGTCAGGCCCAATGGTAAGCTCTTCCCACACCCATCTACTGTGGAAAGCCAAGCTCCCAAGCATCACATGGCAGACGTGTCAGCCACAGTTCACACCGCATCAGGAAATGCCTCAGCCACTCCAGGAGTGTACGACTCGTGTGGTTCTGACCTTACAGATGAGAAAACCAAAGCCACAGGGTTACTGTGAGAATATACTAAGCTGCTTTACTGAGTGAACACACCTAGTGCAGAGCCTGGTAAATAGCAGAGGTTCAGTACATGTTCCTTAAAATTGAATCTCTTTTGTCCTATCAGTTCTTCTCTGGGAGCCTGATGCCATAGGGATGGGGCAATCAGGAGGCATTTCTTCTCTGCCCTGCTGAGCCCCTGGCTCTGGCTGCAGCTCCAGCCTAAAACCTAGAGCAAGCCTGTTGCCTCGAAGTAGACAGAGCCATGTCCGGAGTGTGGAATTCATTATCTGGTCTGTCCCTGCCTTGTTTGTGCTACCTTAACTAACAAACCTTTACTGGGTTTTTCTAGTAAAGAGACACATCTTCTCCTCTGATTTTGATCCCTTAACTGCATTCAGGAAACTGGATGACATAATCTCAGCTGTCCCTTTCTGTCATTTTAGAAGTGCCAGTTAATGATGTCATGTGATGCTGAGGGAAGCATCCTTCTCGCTATCCCGAAGTTAATGCATGTTTTTTTCTGGGATTGGCAACTGGAGGCAACCTTGTTCTCCACCCCTGAAATTTGAGAGTTTTTAATGCAGTTGTGATAGCCCAGGGCACCATATACCACTGGAGCCAGAAATCAACATTGTATTCACCTGGGTCTGGCCTTCAGGAATGTTTACTCTCATGAAGACAGTGCCTTATTTGGAACCCCCCACCCCAGCTTTCTTGCTGAAGGCGGTCCAGATGAAGAGGAGGGATGCCTCCTGTCTAGTGTTTGGGATGTGGTCAGTGCTGTCCTCCAGCACTTCGCTAGCCTACATGAACCAGCAGCAGCCTTCCATCACCCAGGAACAGAAGGGTCAAACCAGGAGATGGCGAAAGGTCAGGGAGGATGGCAATCTCTGGGCTCGATGGAGGCTTTACAGGAGTGGTGGGTTAGGCCTGAGTGGGACTGAGAATGCAGCTCTGCCCTATGTGGGCCTAGTGCCGTGGCCTGCCACCCGTAGGCAGTGGGGCCTAGGTTGTGATGTGTCAGGAACTGCTGGGGCCAGCACTTGGGCTCTTCTGTTTCTGACATTGCTTTTCCCTCTTTCTGTGTCTGGTTTCCAAACCTTCCGGTCAACCAAATAGGGGCAGGAGAAGAAAATGCTTATTTTTCCACCGGACTCCAGAGTCCTACTCCTAGATGTTCAACAGATTTGTTAAAGGAGGTCAGCTGAGTCAAAGCAGTGGCTCTGTTTACCTTGAGTGGATTGTTTTCATTTCTTCCCCTTCCTCCTGCTCCTCTCTCTGCCTCCTAACACATCCATTCAGCGGCAGCAGTGGAGGTCACAGAGGCACATGTGTAGAGCCTGTTGTGTTTATTCATGTGGTCTTGGTGCCTGACTGGGTTTCTTGCTTTTGTTCTCTTCTCCATACTGTACATACTGTATTACTTCTACAGGGGTTTTGATGAATGCCATTGGTTCAAATGGGTCCCAGCTGGCAACAGCTAGTCTGAGGGCCTCCAGACTAATTGCCTTGGGCAGAGTGAATGGAAAGGCTTCCCTGGTGGCTCAGTCATAAAGAATCTGCCTGCAATGCAGGAGACGCGGGTTTGATCCCTGGGTCGGGAAGATCGCCTGGAAAAGGAAATGGGAACCCACTCCAGTATTCTGGCCTGGGAAATCCCATGAACAAAGGAACTTGGTGGGCTACAGTCCATGGGGTTCCAAAGAATTGGACACAACTTAGCGACTAAGCAACAGAGCGAATGGTAGCTGGGAGCATGGCAAAGAAAATATGACCCAGTGGGATGGGTGTGGCACGTTGGGCAGGAAGGTGTTAGGAGTTGTTTAGCTGATAGGGACAGTATGGGAGCTGACCCAGGGTGGGGTCCGGATTAAAATACAGGTTGGCCAACCCTGGGCCTGGTGAGAAAGCTCTACTGAAAACGTTAAATCAACAGAGAGGATCCTTTAAGTTCAAGCTCTGAGCTCTTAGACCCTGTGCCAGTGACACAGATGAAACCTCCCAAGCAAAACCTCCCAAGCTTCACCCTCGCCACCCAGACTGACATGTGACTTCTGTCTCCATTCCTTTCAGCTTTAACGTCTCCTAAACCGAATTTGATGGGTCTGCCCAGCACAACAGTTCCTTCCCCTGGCCTCCCCACATCTGGATTACCAAATAAACCGTCCTCAGCATCGCTGAGCTCCCCGACCCCAGCACAAGCCACCATGGCAATGGCCCCTCAGCCAGCCCCCCAACCCCAGCAGCCACAGGTGCAGCCGCCACCGCCAGCAGCCCAGCCACCACCTGCACCACAGCTCCCGCTGCAGCAGCAGCCGCAACGCAAGGACAAAGATGGTGAGAAGGTCAAGGAGAAGGAGAAGGCACACAAAGGGAAAGGGGAACCCCTGCCTGTCCCCAAGAAGGAGAAAGGAGAGGCCCCCACGGCGGCCGCAGCCACACTCTCAGCGCCACTACCCGCCATGGAGTATGCGGTGGACCCCGCGCAGCTGCAGGCCCTGCAGGCGGCCTTGACTTCAGACCCCACAGCATTGCTCACGAGCCAGTTCCTCCCTTACTTTGTACCAGGCTTCTCTCCTTACTACGCCCCCCAGATCCCTGGCGCCCTGCAGAGCGGGTACCTGCAGCCGATGTATGGCATGGAAGGCCTGTTCCCCTACAGCCCTGCGTTGTCGCAGGCCCTGATGGGGCTGTCCCCGGGCTCCCTGCTGCAGCAGTACCAGCAATACCAGCAGAGTCTGCAGGAGGCCCTCCAGCAGCAGCAGCAACGGCAACTACAGCAGCAGCAGCAAAAAGTGCAGCAGCAGCAGCCCAAAGCAAGCCAAACCCCAGTCCCCCCGGGGGCTGCTTCCCCAGACAAAGACCCTGCCAAAGAATCCCCCAAACCAGAAGAGCAGAAAAACGCACCCCGTGAGGTGTCCCCCCTCCTGCCGAAACCCCTCGAAGAGCCAGAAGCAGAAAGCAAAAGTGCGGACTCCCTCTACGACCCCTTCATTGTTCCAAAGGTGCAGTACAAGTTGGTCTGCCGCAAGTGCCAGGCGGGCTTCGGTGACGAGGAGGCGGCGAGGAGCCACCTGAAGTCCCTCTGCTTCTTCGGCCAGTCTGTGGTGAACCTGCAAGAGATGGTGCTTCACGTCCCCACGGGCGGCGGCGGCGGTGGCAGCGGCGGCGGCGGCGGTGGCGGCTCGTACCACTGCCTGGCGTGCGAGAGCGCGCTGTGTGGGGAGGAAGCTCTGAGTCAACATCTCGAGTCGGCCTTGCACAAACACAGAACAATCACGAGAGCAGCAAGAAACGCCAAAGAGCACCCTAGTTTATTACCTCACTCTGCCTGCTTCCCCGATCCTAGCACCGCATCTACCTCGCAGTCTGCCGCTCACTCAAACGACAGCCCCCCTCCCCCGTCGGCCGCCGCCCCCTCCTCGTCCTCGTCCTCCGCTTCCCCCCACGCCTCCAGGAAGTCTTGGCCGCAAGTGGTCTCCCGGGCTTCGGCTGCGAAGCCCCCTTCTTTTCCTCCTCTCTCCTCATCTTCAACGGTTACCTCAAGTTCATGCAGCACCTCAGGGGTTCAGCCCTCGATGCCAACAGACGACTATTCGGAGGAGTCTGACACGGATCTCAGCCAAAAGTCCGACGGACCGGCGAGCCCGGTGGAGGGTCCCAAAGACCCCAGCTGCCCCAAGGACAGTGGTCTGACCAGTGTAGGAACGGACACCTTCAGATTGTAAGCTTTGAAGATGAACAATACACACAAATGAATTTAAATAAAAAAAATTAATAACAAACCAATTTCAAAAATAGACTAACTGCAATTCCAAAGCTTCTAACCAAAAAAGAAAAAAAAAAAAGAAAAAAAAGAAAAAGCGTGGGTTGTTTTCCCATATACCTATCTATGCCGGTGATTTTACATTGTTGTCTTTTCTTTTCTCTTTTAATATTAAAAAGAAAAAAAACCCTTAACCCTGTTATATTGTGTCCTTTTGAAGGTACTATTGGTCTGGGAAACAGAAGTCCACAGGGCCTCCCTATGTCTTTGGAGCTTAAACCCCTTGTATATTTGCCCCTTTCCAATAAACACCCCACGTCGATAGCACAGAGGAGCCCGGCATGCACTGTATGGGAAAGCAGTCCACCTTGTTAACAGTTTTAAAAAATTTCTTGCTATCTTAGCATTCAGATACCAATGGCTTGCTAAAAGAAAAAAAGAAATGTAATGTCTTTTTATTCTCAGGTCAATCGCTCACACTTTGTTCTGTTTTCAGAATCATTGTTTTATATATATTATTTTTTGGGTTTTTTTTTTTTTTGGTTTGTTTTTATTTTCGTTCCAGAAAAGATTTTTTGTTTTGTTAATTTAAAAACGGGCAGAAAGTATTTGAGAAAAACAATGTGAACTGCTTTAGCTTTCTGGGGATTTTAAGGATAGCTTTTCTGCTGAAGCCAATTTCAAGGGGAAAAGTTAAGCACTCCCACTTTCAGAGGAAAAAAAAAAAACCCACACAGAGTGTTGAGGACTTGTAGCTTAAAAAAAAATAAGTTTTAAAAACTGACTTTCTGTATTTATGATAGATATGACCATTTTTGGTGTTGAGTAGATTGTTGCATTGGAAATGAACTGAAGCAGTATGGTAGATTTAAAAGGAAAAAAAAAAAAACCTTTTGTGTACATTTAGCTTTTTGTATGGTCCAGCTGACAGCTCCTCATTTGATGTTGTCTTGTTCATTCCTAGCAGATAGATTGCAATCCGTTGATTCGCCTAAGCTTTTCTCCCCTTTGTCCCTTAATTCCACTTTCTCTTTCCTCCTCCCACCCTATAATCTCCCATTTAAGGTAGCTGCCTTCATTTCTTAGAAGGTAGCTGCAGAATTATTTTATAAAACTAAAGAAAGAATTTCAAAGGGTTCTAGGGGTCATTAGGATCCTCACAGATTATTTTTGGTTGGGGAGTTGAAACTTTTTAAAGGCATATAATTCTAGTTATCTACGTCTGTTAGCCTTGTACATTTAGTTTTTATTTATCCTTCTTTTGGTTCTTCTTTTCACCTGATTTTCCCCCTCCTTGTTTGGTAGATGCTTCAAATATTCTTTTCTTAAACTAAAGCATTCGTTTCGGTTTGTGTAATTGGGCTGTGTGCTTTTCTTTTCTAAAAAAGTTTTTGGTTAGGGGTTTGGTTTCTGTGTTTTTGTTTTGTTTTCTTTCCTCTCTCAGAAAAAGAAATTTCATGCTTTAAATAAAATCCAAAGACACACCCTTTCACTGCTGAGGCAGAAAAAAGGGAAAGGGTTCTTGTTACTTGAGAATTTGTTTCTGATTTAAACAAACAAGACTTAGTTTAATAAAAGAAAGAGTAAAACAAAAGATTCCCAGGTTGTTATGTGCTTCTTCTGCAAGCAGAGAGGCAACTGTTAATGAAATTCCATATACCAAAAGACACATTTTTCACTTCAAAGTTTTGTCCTTGTGTTAGGCAGTCTGAGCGGTGAGTGATCCAGAGCGCAGCCAACAAAGAAGCAGATAGCACTTGTACGTACAGAGAGCAAAAAAGGAACCGTGTGAGAGGCACTTGTGTTTATGTTAATATCCATATTCCTGTAACACACAACACAACGCAACATACACCCTTTCTCATCTTACAAAAAAAATGCGGTCTGAACTTTGAAAGGAAAACTTTGTGCTGCTATAATGTAGATTTTGGAGACAAATAGATGCTTTGCTGTTTCACTTTCATAGCCAAACATCAACCGAAAGAATCTCCCCTTACCCTGAAAGTTGAAGTCCTTCTCCCTTTCATTCTCTTCCTTCTGTTTCAAAAGGGAACTTTGAAGACTGTGAATGCAGGTTCCATCTGGTCACCTTTTGGGCTTCTTTCCCCAGTGCAGAAGCCACTCATCGACTTTGCAAAAAGACTGGAGCATTCCAAGATCTGAAAATGGATTTCTTTTTTTCTCTTTTTCTTTTTTAGCCGGGACTATTTTATTTTTATGAATTTGTTTTTAGTTTAATGAAAGAGTAGATCCTGAACTGTTGTATATATTTCTAACTAGGCTGATTGATGCACAGTGCAAATTCCTTTTTTAATTTTTTAAGTAGAAATACTAAAGAATACCATCTAACTATTCATACCAGTATACAGCTGTAGCATAAGGTGTCAAAAACAAATACGCAAAATATTTGCTGTTTTAGCAAGCTGTTTCTTTTGACAAGAATTCTTGTATTTCTCCCTGTGTTTGAGATGAACATTTTTAAATTTTGAAGTTGTACAGTTTTGTTTTCCATTATTTTATCTTGTTTGTAACTCTATGAAATATATATATATTTTTTGCCATTTAACTGTTGTATGTTACTCTGTGTCTGTATCATATAGAAAAAAAAATTGTTTGTTTTTGTTTTTGGTTCTCTATGTGATACCAATTAACAATTTAATACTAGCTTTACCTATCAAATTCTGCTAGGTCTTTTCTGAAAACTTTGTTTTTAAAAAATGATAACTGCTTGGTAATAGTGCAATTTCTACCCCTTTTCCTCCCCCCTCAACTTTAAGTTCATTTCCTTGTAATTTTGCCACCTTCTCCCCAATGGCTTTTTTTTTTTTTTTTTGGAGCTACTATGCCATCCTCCCTCTGTGAGGCAGAGTGACTGTCAGTGTTTTGGTATGCCATGCCTCGACTTGTGGGTGTGTTTGGCAACAGCAAGGTGGTTGGGTAGAGTGGCTAAGCCTGCTTCCGCCCACCAATGTTCCCCAGAGGGGTTATGTGAGTGTTTCAGCCTGGAGTGGGTTGCATGCTTAATGCTTTCCTCTACAACTGTACCACCCACGTGTATGTTCATTCAAAAAGAAAAAATAATAATTCTCAGCATTAACCCAGAAGTAGCAAAGCAGTCAGTGATGGTGACGCTTAGAGGTCAGACATGAGCTAGTTGATGTTTGTGGGCTGACATCCACCGTGGCTGTGACCAGAATCATTACAAAGCATGAATTCACTACAATGCTCAACTGTTTAGACTGGGCTCACTCAAGAGAATTTATTCCTGTAGGTAGCTGAATAGGATATCTCAACTCACTTTTAAAATTAGTTCTTCACCTCCATTAACACTTCATATTTTGGTTGGTTGGTTTTTTTCTGACTTTCCACAGTGTGGGTTGGTGCTGGGCACCATTCAGTCACAGCACCAAATGCGCCCACAGAATGGGAGTTATTTCTTCCATCCTCTAAAAAGAAACTTAAGAAGGAAACACACACACACGGAAAAGTTTAATAAATCTAGGAAGTTTTTTTTTTTAATTAAAAGCTATTTAAAGATATGAATGTGGCCAAAGTTTTACACAATTGAAAATAAAGTAAAACAGACGGCATGTGTTTAAACCTGAGTTTATCAGGCATGGCAGGAAGTTGCAAGAGAGAGAGGCAGTGACCCAAGCCAGTGCACTTGATGTTCATGGACATATATTTTTTTTAAATAATAAATTAAATTAAAACATTTTAAATAGAAGCATAAATTGAGTTGGTTGGTTGTTGGCGCTGAGATACTGCCCACTGTGAAACAAAGCTTTGACTAGTTCTTTTGTTTATTTACTTCCTTCGGGGGGTGGGGAGGGGGGCAAGTTTGGGTAGGAAAGAGCATACATGAACGTGACCCTGAGGTGAAGAGGTATATGAACAGCCTTTGCAATGTACAAAAAAACAAAAAAACAAAAAAAAAACAAAAAAAATAGAGCAAGTGAAACCAAAAATGATGTTCTTGGTGTTTTTCTATAATGTAGTCTTGTTAGCTTTTTTGTTACTGTAACAATGCTGATCTCGAACTGTACCAAAATACATGGAGACTAACAGAACCACATGGAACTTTCAAACTGAAAAAAAATTTGTCACAAAAACTTTGTTGTCATAGTTAAGTTGATTGTAGATGGTAATTGAATATACTCCTTTGAAAATATTTCATCAAGTATGTTTCCTGCTCATTGTGATACATTAAAAAAATATGAGCAAAAGTTCTTGTCTCTGTCACCAGATTTTGTGTGTGTGAGAGAGAGGCTGATCGTTGATCCTGAGGTTGTGTAAACAAGGACACTAACTCCAGGGCCCACAAGCTCTTTGATATTTCTGAGTGTCCTTGTCTCTCCTGACACTTACGAAGGTGCAGGAAGTGTTGGTGATGGAGCTGACTAGCTTATTTCCTTGAGAAGGGTAAGCCTGACAGCTTGGATGATATTTGGCCCCAACGAGTTCTAACAGCATTGATACTTTTAATTCACATGTTTATATGCAAATTTTAGGTACCTGGGACAACAAGAAGCAAGGAAATTTTGCTGACGGCGAGGAAAGAGGTAAGATTAACTTCTCTGAAATGGGAATCAGATCCACTGTTGACAACGCAAGGATACAAAAAGTGAGTTGAATTAAATGAATGATTGACTACATTTACCATTCCTAGCAAAGGGCTTTTAAACTCTGTTAGAGTAGAATTTGAGATAAGAAGAGTCTTCAAAACAGTAATAGCACTAGTAATTCGTATATAAGGAAATTTGGTACTCTTATCAGAAACCCTCCCTTCCAGCAGAAAAGGTGTGAAATTCATTAATAAGGAGTATATCCAAGATCAGACCCAAAGGCCCTTCCACTCATCTCTAATTTACAGCCAAAGCCCGTAAATAATTTATGGAACTCGAGCAGTGGGCCTGGATGGCACTGCAAGAGAGCTGTCTTCTTGCAAGGTCTGCAGCATCTTTCCTCAGCCAACAAGGGTTTTTTTGCTACACCAGGAGTTGAACTATCAAACCTGCTTCTATTGGCTCAGACAGCCATTGTCTACCAAGTCTTTTTCCTTAGTTCCTACCGCAGGCATTCAAGCAGCAGCAGTGACCCTATTAACTCAACATCTCAAAGAATCCTACAGTGGGTACAGGCATCACTAGAAGCTGGTTCCCTCACTGGTAGCTGGAACCTCTGTGCCGAGCAGGTTATGCCACTGTCCCTAAGGAAACCCTGCTCTTTCTCCAGGCACTGTACTTCTCCTGGGTGTTCCTGCAGAGGCACATGGCTTCCATCTTAGTAAGTGTTCCTGGCACACAGTTAGGTCACTGATCTTTCTTCTGACCCCACAGAAAGGTACACACAGCATGATAAAAACTGTTCAAACCCAAAGCCACGTCTGCCTTCCTAGGCTATAATTATTTTAAGATATGGCAGGATCACACTGAAATGTTTTAAACGGAACTAGTTTCGCAGTGAGGTTTTTGCTGCTTCACCTCTTTACAGGAAGGTGACTACAATTCAAATTCTTAAGATAAATTTTTAATAAGAAAATAAGACAAAACCTTGGTGATGGTTAGGGCCTTTGTATCAGAAAAACCTCTAAGCACCTAAATTACATTGAGAGAGGACTGGGTAAGGAGGGACTCCGCCTGTTACTAGAAAAGTTTTACACAAAAGGGAAAAGAGGTCTTCTAATCCGGCTGCAATATCATGCTCATGTGGATATTAATCTACTTGGAATTAACATTTTTCCCCTGGAAAATGTGAAATGGCAACATCTTAGAATGGCTGATATGTGTTAGTCAGGTAGCTGTTTCTAATTTTGCTTTAAAGAAATGTCTGTAGTGCCTAGCTCCTGTTATAGACTAAGGACCTTACAAGTCTCACTTTTAACAAGTTTAGACTTTAAGTTACAAGAGCACAAGCAGTTTAAGAGTCGAGCTGAAGGATGAGAAGTTTGCACCTGCTGCTCTGCTCTGTAGCCTTAATTACAGGACAGACATGCCCGCTCAGTCTCTGTATATTACTGCTGGGTGCAGACCAGCAAGGCTTTGGCAAAACTTGCAAAACTAGTCCTCTCAGGGCCATTAAAGTAGCCAAAGCTTTCCATTACCTTTATTTCATAGCAAAGATGGTAGGTATCTTCCTTACTTCTTTGTTCTCTTCTTTTTTTTTTTTCAGAGAGGCATGTTTTTTAAATGTCTTACCCAATTACCCTAGATTCCTCTCAAGCTATCTTCTGGAGTTTTTAAATTCCAGATACAAAAAAATTGTTCTTTATCCTTTACGACTGCTTCATTTCTTATCTGTATGGAACAAAGAGGCTGTTTAATCCAATTTAGGGATCTCTTATTTATATAAGAATGAAAGAAAGAACGATAAACTGTTTTACTCTTGGAGCAAGATCCTCTGGCCTGAGAAGTGAGTGCTAAGAAACAACAAAGCCCAGCATATGAGAACGGCAGATACTCTCTGTCTCTGTAACACTGAAAGCTGCTTAGGACACTCACACTGCCTTGCCCTCCAGCACAGCCCCCTTGGCGCATCACTACTGTCTCTTAGACCCCCTCTGTAACCCCTTCTGTTAGCATGGCACTTAAAATACACTGTGAAGGTCTGCAAAATTACTTCCTGCTTATTCCTCAAAATAATCTATAAAGAAGGCAAAGTGGGTGACATTGATGCCAGGTGTTCAGGATGGTGAAGTAATGAGTGAGGGGAGAAGGCACTGACCATGTGTTCAGTCTCTGTCCGGTGTTCCTCCTCCCTCCATAGTTCGGAGACAGGGGTTGAGAGAACAGGAGTCAGTCCGACAGGCTTCACCACTGTGACCTGGATGGCATCACTTACTCCCAGTAATATGAGGATAAGGGTACCCACTTCATAGGCTTCTTGTAAAGATTAAATAAGTTAATATCCATAAAATGCTTCAAACCCTGCCTGGTGCATACTCAGTGCTGAGTATCTGTTGCTCCTATCATTGTAGTATTAACTCCACTTGTTTGCTGTAGATCCCTTGGAATCACAGCTCTCTAGCTCTTGCTTTACTTCAAGACTGTGGGGACTGCAATCCCATCAAGTCTTTGCTTGATGCATGTTTGCAGCTGATATGTCCCTGTCTGTACATATCTCAGAGGGCATAGAGACTCGTCAGGGTGTTTCTGCCCATGCGCTGTACAGGAGGACTGTACTGAGTCTGCACTTCATTCTCTCCATGCCCAGCTTCTTATGATTAATGTGGTCACAGAAAAGGATGGCTTGTAGTTTGCTTCTGTTTGCCAGAATAGGCATTCCTGACTCGCCATGCTGGTGGGTCAACAGCTTAAATGTCTGGGGTTACAGAGACAGACCAGAAGCAATGGAATAGGATGTCACAACTTGCCCACTGCCATTGCCTTTTTTGAGGTGGTTTGAATACACAGGTTGGGAGCAGTAGTATCTAAAATGAGACTGTGAGAGTAAATGAATCATATGTGAAACAAAACTGAAAAAGGAAAGCACCAAAGGAATGCAGCAAGATCTTTCCAGCCCAAAACACAGGAAGAGCTTTAAAAAAAATACTATTATTCTAGTAACCAGCAAAATAAACATCAGGAAGAGGCATGGGAGCAACTGAGTAAAAACTACACTAGCAGAGAAAAGGCTTGAGTAGACGATTTCTGTGATAGCCTCTGCATATATGAACTCCTTGGGGACACAGGTTTTAGAAGGCTATGGCTCTGTGAACTTTCTCCATTTTTAGTCAGAAACAGCGATGGTACTGCATATAAGATTGCTGATATTGGTATGAGAGGGCTGGTAAAGGCTATGGTGGATGGCTGGTGAGCCATTTTTCTTTCTCTCTGAGGATAACAACATATAAATGAAGCTTTGGTATACTGCCTGTAGTTAGGACATTATCATATAGTATCTGCTTTGATTTCTTTGTTATATGGTTCTAAGTTTGATTTTTGAATAGTTTTCAAAGTCTGATTTGTAATCAGTTGAACTTATTTGTTTCTTTCAAATAGTGTAAAGATGGTGTTCCACTGTTACCTCATTTGAATTGTTGCCAGTAGGGAATCTGCTGCCATCCTTATTTTTAATGTATTTGGCAGGAATAGAGACATAGATGTTGAGAATGGACTTGTGGGCACAGGAGGGGAAGAAGAGGGTGAGACGAAGTGAGAGAGAGTAGCACTGACATATACACACTACTGTGTGTGAAAGAGACAGCTAGTGGGAAGATTTTTCTCTGTACCACTGGTTTCATCACGTCATGTCCTGATGTGCTTTGGTGTACTTGTAGTTATGTCTCTGTGCTTGGGATCTGTGGGAGCTTCATGCATCTGTGAAGTACTACTTTTTGTCAAAATTGGAAATTCTTCAAACATTTTTCAAATCTTTTTTCCATCGCTTTTCCTCCTTCTCTCCTTCACCTTCAGGGGTTTCCATTATATATGTATCAGGTCACTTGAAGGTACCTCATAGCTTACTGAGGCTCTGGTCTGGCAAGGTCACTTTTTCACTGGCAAGGTGTGGGGGCAGGATACACCCCGCTATGGTGGCTCCTACAGGGAACAGATGTGCTTCATTTTTGATCTTTCATATCTAAACTTCAACTTCTGAACATATCAGTAACAATAATTGCTTTACTGTCATCCTCAGCTAATCCTAAGATGTGTGTAAGTTCTAAGTTGGTTTGATTATTTTCCTCATTATGAATTGTGTTTTCTTGCCTCTTTACAAGACTAGTAATCTTTGATTGGATACCAGTGATTGTAAATTTTATCTTGTTGGGTGCTGGACATTTTTGTATTCCTATAAACTTCCAATTTGTTCTGGGATGCACTTATGGTATACAAAACAAGTTTGAGGGACTTTCTGGTGGTCCAGTGTCTAAGACTCTAAACTCTCATTGCAGGGGGCCCAGGGTGGATCCCCAGTCAGAGAGCTAGATCCCACACGCTGCTACACCACAACCAAAGATCCCACATGCTGTGACAGTGTATGATCCTCATGCTGCAACTAAGACCTGGCACAGCCAAATAATTATACAGATAACAAAAAAACAGTTCGATCCCTTCCAATCTTATGTGTAAATTTTTTTGGGCAGGACCAGAACACTAATCAAGGGCTAATTATTCCCCATTACTGAAGAAGGACACTTCTGAGATCTCTGCTCAAATGTTCCATGAACTTTTCCCGACCCTGTATGCGCATCAGGTGCTGTTCCCTCTTTTTAGCTGGTTCTTTGCCAGCCTGAAGTAGTTTGCTAACATCATGCATAATGAGGACCCTGTGAAGATCTCCAGAGGTCGCTTCTCTGGTACTCTGTCCTGCAAATTCTAGCTGCCTTGATTTCCCCAGACTTACCTTTCTCTCAGCTCAGGCTATCTGCTGGGTTCCACCTATGTTCCTCACCCTGTGTCGCAGGCTGGAAACTCTCTTAAGGTGGTAAGGTGAGATAATCAAAGGGCTTACCTTGTTTCTCCTCTCCCAGGGATCGCTGTTCTTCACTGTGTGGTGTCCGGTGTCTCAAGAACCATTCTTTCATCTTTTTTTCCTGTCTTTTTAGTTGTTTCAGCTGGGAAAGGTACGTCTGGTTGCTACTGCTCCATCTCAGCTGAAAGCAGAAGTCAAGTTTAGTTTTTAGATAGTGTGTAAGAGTTCTGTGTAACTTTCTAAGTTGTTAGCAGTGTTTATGAAATTTCCCAAAAGGTCTGAATTAACTTAGGAGTCTGATCTCCCCAACAGACTTCCCTGGACATGACAGATGCTGACTCACTCTTAGAATCAAAGGTTGCAACTACTTCATCCTTCTGCTTAATTATGTGATGAGAGTTAGAAGAAAGGTACGTAAATGCATAACTGTAGCCACTTTTTACCTTGCCATAATGCCACATAGAGTGGAGAAACCACTTCCTAGGTTTTGAAGTGTAAGTCAGCCCATGGAGCAGAGGTATGACTGACAGTAGAAACACTATTTCTGCTCTTCCCCCTTGATATAAGGGTTATCACTATTCATAAAGTTATTTCCAGTCTTGGAAAAAAAAATCACTTTCATTTCAATGACATCCTTTACACAGATAATTTTTCAGGCTAACCAAATGTGGCTCAAGGAAATCCATTAATGTGGAAATATGATTCTCACTCAGATGAATTCATTGCACTAAGTAATACAGAAGAATGATAAAAATCAGGCTTCAGCAGACACTAGTCATTCTTGCTAAAGTCAAATCATGTTTTTATTTGCTATTTTGACAGAAATTTGATCCTACTTAAATTGGGAATATAGTAATACATCCATAATAAATGAAAAGCTTCAAGTGTTAACTCATTACCTGCTTTTAAAAATTCAAGATTTGTTTCAGGGTACTTTTCCCACTACACTTATCTGCAGATAATCTGCTCCACTCACCAGTCCACCTTCAAAGCACACCCTGTACTCTTCCCTCTATATTTAAAGGCTCAGCTAGTGTCATTCACTCCACGACATCTATGTCATCACATCTGTCCAGCCCCTTTTCTGACCCCTCACAGCAGCACATGCCTCGTGTGGCACTGATTTGTGTAGGTATAAATGTAGATGGCCTGCTATCCTACATTTACAATTTGAATGACCAACTAAACGAATTAAAGAATGAAGCAAAGGGTATTCATCCTCATCCTCATCCTCATCCTTCACCTTCATGGGAGGCAAGGTCTCAAATGAGTGAGTACACACATTAATAGAATTATATAAAATGAGGATGGAAAAACTCAGTTTTTTTCTGTCCCCAAACTTTCTGCAAAGTTAAGGGAGAGGGACGTCTTTCAGCACAGAGAAATGGAAAATAGAAATCAATTAAAAAAATTAGGGTGGACAGGATAAAAACTATACCAGACAAATGGTTTTTCTAGGACAGAAAATAATTGCAGTTAAAAAAACAGTCCAGGAATTTGGAAGTACTAGTTGAAACCCTTTGTATCTTTGTCTCCAAACTGAAGGGCAGTATTAAACAATGGTTTGAAAAATAAAAAAACAAACAGTTGTTTGAAAGGAGTTACAAGGTTTTGTTTTGTTTTGTTTTAAAGTAAATGCAAATGTTTATAGAATATTTGAAAACTAGGCCTCACCCCAAACCTGGGGGAAAAAAAATCAGAATATAATCCTAATAGAGTTAGATACTTATGAAATTTCAAATTTGTTTTCAGTTTTTGCTACCTGGTTTCTTTGGTTGATTCATTAGAAAAAAGATGCATAGAATATTTTTTATGATTTTCTATCTGTAAAAATCTCATACTAGTACAGATATTTCCATGTGTCATTCATGTATAAATGCAATAGAAAGAAGCTGAGTACAGAAAAAAGAGATGTAGACTTCCAGAACTCCATTTAATGAGCTGAGCTATATAAGGCACCCTTCTAACTTTGAAGACTATTTTGTTATCAAAGAGCTAATCATGAGTGCTTGCTCAGTTGCCTCAGTTGTGTCCGACTCTCTGTGACCCCATGGACTATAGCCCACCAGGCTCCTCTGTCCATGGAATTCTCTAGGCAAGAATACTGGAGTGGGTTGCCGTTGCCTTCTCCAGGGGGTCTTCTATCAAAGAGCTATACAAATAAATATTCCCCCTTTTCCCAGGAAAAGGAGCAGGTCCAGAACGTTTCATGGATAACTTTTACCAAGTCGTTAAGGCCAGTGCAGAGGCAACTTCAAAGCCACTAGAGAAGAATAATGGACTATAAGGAGAGATTTGGGTGGGTCTGGGAGTGGAAACTTTTCACATAAGCTCCAAAATTAAAATTCCCAATCACACCAAAAAGAAAATTTACAAAGATAATTAACAATAATCAGATGGATTTACTTAAAATCTAATGGCCTATGATATTAATGACTACTCTTTATGAAACAAAAGCAGATTAAGTATGACTGAAGAAAATAATCTAATTAAAAATCTTATATATGGGACTTGCCCGGTGGTCCAGTGGTTAAGACTCTGAACCCTTAATGCAAAGGGGGAGGGTTTGATCCCTGGTCAGGGAACTAAGATGCCACATGGTATGGGAAGGAAAAAAACAAAATCCTATATGAGAAAAATAGAGTAACAGAATTTAATTCAATAATAAGTGATATCAGTAGCACAATGATATGGTTGTTTTCCAGAATGGAAAAATATTGTCAGACTGAAAGTACACATGACATACCAAGAAAGATAAATGAACTAACCTGACACTGAGACATACCCCAGTGAAATTACAGGTAATCTGTAAGCTACTTTTCTCCCTGATGGCTTTTAAGATTTTCTCTTTACATTTGGCAAAGATAAACAATTTGACTATGAGAAGTTATTTTTTTTTTTTAAATCATTAAGAACAGGCACAGGAGACAATGGAGTAGTAGCCACAAGGTACTGAGAGAAAAGAACTAATAATGTAGGTTTCTATATCCTGCTAAACTATCATTCACGAGTAAGGATAAAGAAATTCTAGAAAAATTGTAATGGAAGATAACTTAAAATCTCTCAAAATCACCCCATGAAAACAGAATTACTACAGTAACAAAACCAAAATCCACACAGTATCTTCACAAACCCCAGATATGAGTAGAAAGGGATAAACCATCAAAGCTACATGCCCTGCATAGCATCAAGTATCTGAGAAGAGGAATCAGATTAGCTTGAGAAAAGGGAAACACTAAAATAGCAAACCAGTACTCATGAGAATGGCTAAAAAAAGGAGAGGTTTTGCAGGTTCTCCTTATAGGGTCAGGGAGCTGGGGAGCAACGCAAGGTAAGACCTGAAAGGGCTGGAATTAAAATGCCATATTTAGGAGAAACTAATCAAAAGGATTAAAACTAAGCAAGACATGGATGGGCTTCCCTGGTGGCTCAGATGGTGAAGAATCTGCCTATGATGCGCAAAACCTGGGTTCGATCCCTGGGTTGGGAAGATGCCCTGGAGGAGGGCATGGTAACCCACTCTAGTATTCTTGCCTAAGAATACTAGAATCACCATGGACAGGGAAGCCTGGCGGGCTATGGTCCATGGGGTCGCAAAGAGTCAGACACAACTGAACAACTAAACAAAGCACACAAAGCAAGACATGGTGAATAGGGAGTGTAAGGAGAAAGGAAGAAAGGGACAGAGAAAGCATATGGGAGAGAGCTAGCATGAGAGCAATTGAGAGCACCCACTGAATATTGAGGGAGTGATGTACTCGATTCAGCAGCACATATACTGACATTAGAATGATACACAGGATGCCCATACTCACCACTTCTCATCAGCATAGTGTTGGAAGATAGAGCCATAATAATCAAATGAGGAAAAGAAAATGTATCCAAATCGGAAAGGAAGACATAAAATTGTCATTATATGTAGATGACATGATAATCTAATAGAAAACCCTAAACACTACACAAAAAATACTAGAACTGATAAATGAATTTAGCAAGGTAGCAGGATGTAAGATTAAGTACAAAAATCTGTTGGGTTACTTTATATTGATTATGAAATACCAAAAAGAGCAAGTAAAAAAATGATCCCAATTAAAAATCACATCAAACCACCCCCCCCCCAAAAAGATCCTAGGATTAAACCTAGCTAAGGAGGTGAAAGATCTATATACTGAGAAATAGAAAACAATGATAAAGGAAACTGAATATGATTCAAAGAAATGAAAGGATATCCTATGTTCTTGGAGTGGAGGAATTAATATTGTTAAATTGGCCATACTACCCAAAGCAATACACAAATTTAATGCAATCCCTATCAAATTACCCATGACATTTTCCACAGAAGTTTAGAAAAAATTCCACAGAATTTTAGAACAAATAATCCTAAAACTTATATGGAAGTACAAAAAGGTCCAGAATTATATACAGATGGCAAATAAAACAAATGAAAATGTGCCTAACATCACTAAAGTTCAAAGTGAAGTCACTCAGTCGTGTCCGACTCTTTGCGACCCATGGACTATATAGCCTGCCAGGCTCCGCTATCCATGGGGTTTTCCAAGCTTGAATACTGGAGTGGGTTGCCATTTCCTTCTCCAAGGGATCTCCCTGACCCAGGGATCAGACCCAGGGATCAAACCCAGGTCTTCCACACTGCAGGCAGACTCTTTTTTACCATCTGAGCTGCCAGGGATGCCCTAACTAATTATTAGAGAAATGCAAATCTAAACTACGATCACCTCACATTGGTCAGAATGGCCATCATCAGAAACTACAAATAAATGCTGGAGAGGAACCCTCCTACACTGTTGCTGGGGGTGTAAATTGGTACAGCCACCATGGAATACAGTATGGAGACTCCTCAAAGAACCAAAGATAGAGTTGTCATATGATCCAGCAATCCCACTCCTGGGCATATATCCAACAAAAACTGTAATTCGAAAAGATACATGCACCCCAATGTTCACTGCAGCACTATTTACAATAGCCAAGACGTGGAAGCAATCTAAATGTCCATCAACAGATGACTGGATGAAAGATGTGGTGTGTGTACACATACATTCAGTGGAATGTTAGACATAAAAAAGAATGAAATAATGTCATTTGTAGCAACATGGATGGACCTGGAGATTATCATACTAAGTGCAGTGAGAGAAAGACAAATATCATATGCTATCACTTATATGTGAAATCTTAAAAAGAAGAATGATACAAATGAACTTATATACAAAACAGAAATAGACTCATGGACACAGAAAACAAACATGATTACCAAAGGGGAAGGGGCGGGGGGAATAGATTAGGAGTTTGGGATTAACATATACATACTACTATATATATTGGCCTGCAAGGAGATCCAACCAGTCCATTCTAAAGGAGATCAGTCCTGGGTGTTCACTGGAAGGACTGATGCTAAAGCTGAAACTCCAATACTTTGGCCACCTCATGCAAAGAGTTGACTCACTGGAAAAGACTGATGCTGGGAGGGATTGGGGGCAGGAGGAGAAGGGGACGACAGAGGATGAGATGGCTGGATGGTGTCACCGACTTGATGGACATGAGTTTGAGTAAACTCCGGGAGTTGGTGATGGACAGGGAGGCCTGGAGTGCTGCGATTCATGGCGTTGCAAAGAGTTGGACACAACTGAGTGACTGATATATAAAATAACCAACAAGGAACAACCATATAGTACAGAGAACTATACTCAATATTTTGTAATAACCTATAAGGAAAAATAATCTGAAAAAGAATTTATACAATATATACATATTTACATATATCACATATGCATGTATAACTGAATTATTATGCTCTATCCCTGAGTGACACAACATTGTAAATCAACCATACTTTAATCTTTTAAAAAATGTAGAGGAAAAAAAGAATTGGGAATTGCCAAAGCAATCTTGAGGTAAAAGAACAAAGCTAGAGGCATAAGCTTTCCAGATTTCAGATAATATTACAAAGCTATAGTAATCAAACCAACATAAAACTGGCACAACATTACCAACTGAACAGAATAGAGAGTCCAGAAATAAACCCATACACCTATAGTCAATTAATCTTTTGACAAAGGAAGCAAAAATATACAATGGAAAAAAAAGTCTCTTCGATAAGTGATTCTGGGAAAACTAAACAACTACATATAAAAGAACAACATTAGAATATTCTCTAACACCATACACAAAAATAAACTGAAAGTGGATTAAAGACCTAGATGTAAATTGAGACAATATAAAATTCTTAGAGGAAAACAGGCAGAACACTCTCTGACACAAACTGCAGCAATATCCTTTTGGATTCACTCCCTAAAGTAACTAAAATAAAAACAAAAATAAATGGGACCTAATTAAATGTAAAAGCTGCACAATGAAGGAAACCATAAGCCAACAAAAAGACAAGTCACAGAAAGGGAGAAAATATTTGCAAACGAAGTGACTGACAAGGGATTTCTTTCTAATATACAAACAGCTCGTGCAGCTCTATGTAAAAAACAAACAAACAAACAAAAAAACAGCAACCCAATCAGAAAATGGGCAGCAGATTTAAATAGACATTTCTCCAAAGAGGACACAGATGGCTGAAAAACACCTGAAAAGATGCTCATCACCACTATCTAGCAGAGAAATGAAAATCAAAACTTCAATGAGATATCACCTCATATTGGTCAGAATGGCCATCATTAAAAAGTCTACAAACAATAAAAGCTTGAGAGGGTGTGGAGAAAATGGAACCCTCTTATACTATTGGTAGAAATGTAAATTAGTACAACCATTATGGAAAACAGTATGGATGTTCCTTAAAAAAACAAAAATAGAATTACCATATGATCCAGCAATCTTACTCCTGGGCATATATCCAGAGAAAATTATCATTAGAAATGAGGGACTTCCCTGACAGTACACTGGTTAAGACTTCACATTTCAATGCAGGGGGTGCGGGTTCAATCCCTGGTCTGAGACCTAAGATTCCACATGTCTCAGGGCCAAGAATCAAAACATAACAGAATCAATACTATAAAAAATTCAATAAAGACTTTAAAAATAATCCACATTAAAAAAAATCTTTTAAAAAAGAAATGATACATGCACCCCAATGCCCAATGCATCACTGTGTACAGCCAAGACATGGAAGTAACCTAAATGTCCATCAACAGAGAAGTAGATAAAGAAGACTGTAATACAAATATACAAAGGAATATTACTCAGCCATTAAAAATTACAAAATAATGCCATTTGCAGCAACATGAATGGACCTAGAGATTATCATGCTAGGTTAATAAGTCAAACAGGGAAAGAGAAATATCATATGGTATCATTCATAGGTAGAATCTGGTTTTTAAAAATGTTACAAATTTACTTATTTACAAAAGAGAAACAGATTTACAGATATGGAAAACAAACTTATGGTTACCAAAAGGAAAATGCAGTGTGAGGGGGAGGCGGTGGGGGGGGGGAGGTTAAAATCAGGAATTTGGGATTGACATATGCACACAACTATATATGTGCTTGTCTGTGTAGTCACGTCTGAGACTCTGTGACCCCCTAGATGGTAACCCACCAGGTTCTTCTGTCCATGGAATTGTTCCAGGCAAGAATACTGGAGTGGGTTGCCAATTTCTTTTCCAGGGGATCTTCCTGACCCAGGGATTGAACCCGTGTCCCTTGTGTCTCCTTGGCCCATGGAGAGTAACCAACAAGGACGTACTGTATATCACAGGGAACTCTACTCATTATTCTATGATAATCTATATGAGAAAAGAATCTAAAAAAGAATGTATATATGTATAACTGAATCACTTTGCTTTATATCTGAAACTAACACAATATTGTTAATCAACTATATTCTAATGATTTTTTTTAAATTGGTACAGCTACTATGGAACACAGAATAGAAGTTCCTCAAAATATTAAAAACAGAACTACCATATGAGTCAGCAGTTCCACTTCTGGCTATTTATCCAAAGGAAATGAAATCACTATCTCAAAAAGATATCTGCAACCCATATTTGCTGCAGCATTGCCATAGACATGAAAACAATCTAAATGTTCCTTAGTGGGTGAATGAAAAACAAAAATGTGATGTATATATACAATGGAATATTACTCAGTTTTAAGAAAGGAAATCTATTTCCAACATGTTCGGTAACCTTGAGGGTATTATACTAAGTAAGTTGAAGAAGGACAAATAAAATTAAGCTCCAACTTATAGGTGGAATAAAAAAACAGAAAACGAACTTAGAGATACAGAGAACAGATTGGTGACTGCTAGAGACTGGGGAAGTGGGTGGAATAAGTGAACTAAGTGAAGGGGGTAAAAGCGAACAATCTTCCAGCTAGAAGATAATTACATCCTGGGGATGTAATGTATAGCATAGTGACTATAGTTCTATTAACAACACTGTATTGTAAATTTTAAAGTTGCTAAGATAGTAGATCTTAAAAGTTCTTATCACAAGACAAAATCTGTAACTATGTGAGGTGGTGGCAGTTTAGTCATTAACTCATATCCAACTCTTGTGACCCCATGGACTATATAGCCCACCAGACTCCTCTGTCCATGGGATTTCCCAGGCAAGAATACTGGAGCTGATTGCCATTTCCTTCTCCACTCAACAAAAGAAGAAATTCAAAAGGCTGATTAACATATGAAAACATAATCTCAGGGGAATAGAGATTAAAGGCAAAAAATGATTCTGATGTCACATATCCACAAGATTAGCTACAAATCTGACAATACCAAGTATTGCTATAGATTTTGAATTCTCTTAAAAATTAATGTGGGCATGTAAACTGGACAACACTCTGGCATTATACAGTAAAGATGGAGATATGCATGACATATAACTCAGCAATTCCACTCATATTTGTATACCCTAAAGAAACTCATCCGTAGGCATTCACTTGCAACACAAAAGCATTCTTCTAGCAGCTCTTTTTGTGAAGACCCCAAACTGGAAATTCTTTCATTTATATATCTATACTTACAAGAAAAACTTTAGAGAAGACAAAGAATGGAATTTCCATGAAAGCCAGGACAGTGATTATGTTAAGGGTGTGATGAGAAAGGGGCATGTGGAAAAAAGAAGGTGCTTCTGGATTTCTGGGGTTCTATTTCTTAACCTGGGTGATAAGTTTTCCTTTATATGATTCAGTTAAACTTGACTTTTAAGTTCTTTAAGTCCTTTTCTGCCTGTGTGTTTTCCACAGTAAATATACAAGATGGATTTTTAAATATTCAAGATGCAGCACAGATTGTGTAATAAGCTAGTTTATATATATATATAAAATACACAAATAAATAACACATATATTTATACATATATAAATCTATATGTACAAGAATGTGAGTATGTGCACAATGAATATCTGATGGATTCAAAAGATACGAATAACAGCAGTTGCTTTTGAGGAAAGTGGGAGTCAGGGTGGGAGAGAGAAAAATTTCACTGTATTCCATTTTAACTGTTTGAATTTTTTCCCAAATATATTACTTTTACAAAATGTGTTTAAAATGTTATTTAAAACATAACAAACAACAAAAGAAAAATCACACCTTATACCAAATGAGCTTAGTATTACAGTGGACCAAGAAAAGTGGGTCCATGTCAGGTGCACCCCAGTGGAGAAGAGGCTCAGATGCAAATACTGCCTCACGCAGGCACACTGTGCCTCTGTCGGCCTAGAGCCAGCTCACAGCCCTGGTTTTGCATGTTCTGGCACAGTGACACTGTGATGAGCTTCATTACACATCACGCTAGTGATGAAAAAGTCACTGTGGTTCTGGAAACAATGGAACCTGAACCTGTATCAATGTTAAGAACTTTGAGGCTTAAAATTGTGACACTGACCTATTTTGGGTTTGATCTTGATATTTTGGGGGATGAAGGTATCTCTTTCCCATAAACCTGGCGATGTACTCCCACCCTTATCACTTGGACATCACAGCAAAGCAAATCCACTGAGGCAAGTACCCAGAATCAGGAGGTGCCTGGCATACTTACAGAACTTAAACAGTTCTAAATTTTTCTTAGAATGTGCTGTTCTTTCAGACTAAGGTAAGTGATTTATGATGCGCTTTTTAAACACTCAGAAAAACTTTTCTGGATGACAACTGGCACAGGAGGAAAAACTGAAAAAATCAGACTATTTTGTTTAGTAATTTAGTAAAAATTTAATAATTTCAGTAAGGTGTTAATGCAAAGAATATGATAGAAAATTTTAAACAATAAAGCTGAGATAGCTGAGAATACTTCACTTAATCCTCTTTCTAAAGGCCCATTATATCTTATGTTTCCATCCAGCTCCATTCTCTTGCCTATTCC